>NC_133409.1:1912000-2227750 GCF_049350105.2 Macaca mulatta | reverse complement strand
GCGGCTGGGACCCTCTGCGTGGGGACGATGGGGTCGGGGCACAGTAGCTGCCCCAGCAACAAGTGGGGCCGCAGGAGGCTGATGGTGAGCTTGGAGGTTGGCAGAATTCTAAATCTGAGCACTGCAGGGTCCACACAGGTCATGACTCTACTCTGCTCCACCCAGGCTCCGGAGAACCTGAGCAGGAACCTCTGCAGGGCGGGCCCAGGGCCCCCTACCCTCTCGGCAGCCGGTAGTGCTCCCTGACAGCCTGGGCCTCTCCTCCTTCTGGTAGCTCTGTAATTTGCTGTCGCCAAAGTGGCTGGGCCTGGGACAGGCTCCTACTCTCCCTCCTGAAGCTGGGCAGTCCCTCCTGCCTCAGTTTCTCAGACTAGGCCTTCTGTCCCATCACGAGCCACTGAAGACGCTCAGCTGTTTCCACCCGCCCGGTCTGACTGCTGGATCTCCCTCTGCATGCGTCGGTTTGCTGTGTTCTCGCTACATGCCCTTGGGTAAAATTTCTTCTCGACTCACCAAGCTGCACGTCCTGTAGGGCAGGTCCGCACCTCACAAGCATGTTGCCCACATAGCTCAGAAACAGATGCATTCACGCTTGTTAAAAGTAAAACGGGGTCGGGCGCAGTGGCTCATGCCTGTAATCCCAGCACTTTGGGAGGCTGAGGCGGGTGGATCATCTGAGGTTGGGAGTTCAAGACTAGCCTGACCAACACGGAGAAACCCCATCTCTACTAAAAATACAAAAAATTAGCTGAGTGTGGTGGCACATGCCTGTAATCCCAGCTACTCGGAGGCTGAGACAGGAGAATCGCTTGAACCCAGGAGGTGGAGGTTGTGGTGAACCAATATCAGGCCATTGCACTCCATCTTGGGCAACAAGAGTGAAACTCCACCTAAAAAAAAAAAAGTAAAACCAATTAGCTAATTTAAAGGAGTTTAACTGAGCAAAGAATGATTCACAAATCAGGCAGCCTCCCAACAGAGAACGGACTCAGAGACTCCAGCGCAGCCATGTGGTGGAAGAAAATTTAAGATTGCAAAAAGAAAGAGATGTACAGAAAATGGAAATGAGGTACAGAAACAGCCAGATTAGCTAAGCTTGGGGTTTGCAGTATTTGAACATGGTCAGAGAGCTGGCGACCTTAGACTGGCCAAAACTCAGTGATTGGCACAAGAGTAGGCTACAGTCTGTTTACAGTTCCATTTAGGTTATTGTTCATGATGTACACAGAAACCTTTAGGTCGAAATTAAAATACACAAGGAGGCAACTTTAGGCCACACGTGATTTGAAGGCGAGAGAGGCCTGGTGGAGGCTGCATTCTTCTCTCCAAGAAGTCCATTTGTGGGCTGCTGAGCCACAAGATATGGAAGAACGCAAGACAGCGAGAGAAGGCCATGAGCTGGACCCAATACCCACATATTCAGGAGTAAGCCCTGGTGCTGTGAAAGGGTCAGTGCCTCCACAAACATCTCCACAGACATTGAGCTCTGAACAGACACAGACCGCTACACACAACAGAGCTCGACAAGCCACAGAGCTCCACAAACCGCAGAGCTCTCTACAGACAGAGAAATCTCCTCACCACAGAGCTTTCCAAACCAAAGAGCTCTCCACATACACAGAGGTCTCCACACCACAGATCCCTCCACAGACACTGAGCTCTCCTCAACACAGAGCTCTCTACTGACACAGATGTATTTATAGACAGAGATCTCCACACAAGACTCTCCACACCGCAGAGCTCTCTATACTACAGAGCTCACCAGACCAGAGTTCTCCACAGACACAGAGCTCTCCACACTACAGAGTTCTCCACAGACACAGAACTCTCCACACTACAGAGTTCTCCACAGGCACAGAACTCTCCACACTACAGAGTTCTCCACAGACACAGAACTCTCCACACCAGAGAGCCCTCCACAGACACAGAGCTCTCCACACCACATAACTCAACAGACGCAGAAATATCCACCCCACAGAACTCTCCTCAGTCACAGAGCTACCCACACCACATAACTCTCTACACTACAGAGCTTGCCACATTCACTCACCTCTCCACCGACACAGAGCTCTCCAGACACAGAACTCTTCATACAACAGAGATCTCCACAGACACAGAGCTTGCCACACCACAGAACTCTCCACAGAAACAGAGATCCCCACAGCACAGAGCTCTCCACAGACACAGGGCTCTCCACACCACTGGGCTCTCCACAGACATAGAGCTCCCCACAGACACAAAAAACTCCCCACAGACACAGGACTCTCCACAGATACAGAGCTCTTCACAGACACAGGGATATCCACACCGCTGGGCTCTCCACAGATACAGAGCTCTCCCCACCACAGAGCTCTTCATACCACACACCTCTCCACAGACACAGAACTTTCCACAGACTCAGAATTATTCACAGGCACAGAGATCCCAACACCCCATAGTTATCCACACTACAGAGCTCTCCACACCACAGAGCTCTTCACAGACAAAGAGCTCTCCACAGACACAGGACTGTCTATAGACACAGAGGTCTCCACACCACTGAGCTCTTCAAACCATGGAGCTCTTCACACCGCAGAGCTCTCCACATAGAGAGTTCTTCACACCACAGAGATCTCCACACCACATAGTTCTCCACATACAGAGAGCCCTCCACATACATAGAATTCTTCACATACAGAGTTCTTCACACCACGGAGCTCTTCACATCATAGAGCTCTCTACAACACAGAACCCTTCACACCACAGAACACTCCACAGACACAGAGCTCTCCACACCACAGAGCTCTCCACAGGCACAGAGATCCCCACACCACATAGTTATCCACACTACGGAGCTCTCCCCACCGCAGAGCTCTTCAGATACACAGCTCTTCACAGACACAGGGCTCTACGTACCACTGGGCTCTCCACAGACACAGAACTCTTCACAGACACAGAGGTCTCCACAACACTGAACTCTTCACAGACACAGAACTCTCCACAGACATGGGACTCTCCACAGACACAGAGGTTTCTGCATCATAGACCTCTCCACACCACAAAGCTCTTCACACCACAGAGTTCTTCACACCACAGAGCTCTCCACAGACAGACAGCTCTCCACAGACACAGAGCTCTTCATACCACAGGGCTCTACACAGACACTGAGATCTCCTCAACACAGAGCTCTTCACTGACGCGGATCTATTTACAGACACAGATCTCCACACCACACAGCTCTCCACACCACAAAGCTCTCCAAAGACACACAGTTCTGCACACCACAGAGCTCTCCATAGACGCAGAACTCTCTACAGACACACATCTCTCTACAGACACAAACCTCTTCACATACACGGAGCTCTCCACACCACAGAACTCTCCACATACACAGAGCTCTTCACACCCCAGAACTCTGAACACCACAGAGCTTTTCACACCACAGAGCTCTCCACACCACAGAGTTCTCCACATAAAGAGAGCTCCCCACATCACAGAGTTCTCCACACCACAGAGCTCTCCACATAGGAAGTTCTTCATGCCTCAGAGCTCTTCACAGCACAGAACTCTCAACATACACAGAGCTCTCCAGACCACAGAACTCCCCACATCACGGAATTCTCCACATACACAGAACTCTCCACATCACAGAGCTCTGCACACCACTTAGCTCTCCACAGACACAGAGCTCTCTACAATACAGAGTTCTGCAGACCACAGAATTCTCCAAATACATAGAGCTTCCCACATCACAGAACTCTCCACACCAGAGAGCTCTGCACACCACAGCACTCTCCTCACCACAGGGCTCTCCACAGACACAGGGGTGTCCACACCACAGATCTCTTCACACCACAGAGCTCTCCACATACACAGAGGGCTCCACACCACAGAGCTCTTTACTGACACAGAACCCTCCACACCACAGAAATCTCCACAGACACAGAGCTCTTCATACCACAGAGCTCTTCACATACACACTGCTCTTCACATACACAGAGCTCTCCACACCAGAGTTCTCCATAGACACAGAACTCGCTCTCCACACAACAGAGCTCTTCACACCACACAGCTCTCAATATACACAAAGCTCTTCAAACTACAGAACTCTACTTGCCACAGAGCTCTCCACAGACACAGGGCTCTCCACACCACAGAACTCTACACACCAAAGAGTTCTCCACAGACAGAGAGCTCTACATACCACAGAACTTTCCATATCACAGAGCTCTCCACAGACATAGAGCTCTCCACAGAGATGTCCACACAGAGCACTCCACATACACAGAGCTTTTCACACCACAGAGATCTCCAAACCAGAGTTCTCCATAGACACAGAACTCTCCACACACACAGAGCTCTTCACATATGCAGAGCACTTCACACTACAGAGCTCTCCAAACCACAGAGCTCTACACGAACACAGAGATCTCCATAACATGGAGCTCTTCAGAGTCACAGAGCTCTCCACACCACAGAGGTCTCCACATACACAGAGTTCTCCACACCACAGAGCTCTTCACACCACAGAGGTCTCCACATACACAGAGTTCTCCACATACACAGAGCTCTTCACACCACAGAGCCCTCCTCACCACAGAGCTCTCCACATACACTGAGATCTCCACACCACAGAACTCTCCACAAAGCTCTCCACAGACACAGAGCTGTACACACCAAAGAGTTCTCCACACAGAGCTCTACACACCACAGAGCTCCTCAGAGACACAGCGCTCTCCACACCAGAGATCTCCATATCACAGAGCTCTCCAAAGACACAGAGCTTTCCACAGATACAGAGCTCTCCACAGAGATGTCCACACAACAGAGCTCTACAGAGTTGTTCATGCCACAGAGATCTACAAACCACAGACTTCTCCATAGACACAGAACTCTCAACATACGTAGAGCTCTCCACATTACAGAGTTCTTCACATATGCAGAGCACTTCACACCACAGAGCTCTCCAAACCACAGAGCTCTCCACAACACAGAGCAGTCCACAAACACAGAGCTCTCCACACCACAGAGCTCTCCACAGACACAGAGCTTTCCACACCACAGAGAACTTTACACCACAGAGCTCTCCACAGACACAGAGCTCTCAACACTATAGAGTTCTCCACAGACACAGAGCTCTCAACGCCACAGAGCTCTCCACAGACACAGAGCTCTCCACAGACACAGAGGGCTTCACACCACAGAGCTCTCCACAGACACAGCTCTCCACACCACAGAGTTCTCCACAGACACAGAACTCTCCACACCACAAAGCTCTCCACAGACACAGAGCCCTCTGCACCACAGAGCTCTTCATACCACAGGTCTCTCCACAACACAGACCTCTTCACATACGCAGAGCTCTATACACCAAACAGCTTTCCACATACACAGAGCTCTCCACAACACAGAGCTCTCCACACCACAGAGCTCTCCACTACACAGAGCTCTCCACATACACAGAGCTCTCTACACCACAGACACCCCCTGTACTTACCCCTAGGTCTGACTCCCCTTAGCACAGACCCCCAATACTTAAATTTTCTGCACTCACACTGGCAGCAGTGACTTCAGCAGCACTGACCCACTCTGCACTGACCCCCTCATCTCTGACATTCACAGCACTGACCTTCCCAGCACTGAGCCCCACTGCACTGACCCTTTCTGCACTGACCACTGCCTGCAGTGAGCACCCCTCCCCTGACACCACAGCACTCACACCCGTACAACTGACTTCCCCAGCAGCTACATCCTCTGCACTAACCTCCACAGCACTGACACCCCCAGCACTGACTCCCCCACAGTGACCCCTCAATGCCAACACCCCAAGCACTGACACTCCCAGCAATGACCCTTCAACACCGACACCCTAAGCACTGACATTCCCAGCAGTGACCCCGCCAACACTGACCTCCTTAGCACTGACCTTTACCCCTGAAACCTCCAGCACTTACCCCCGAAAGTGACAGCCCCAGCACAGACTTCCTCAGCAGTTACACACCCAGAAGTGATTTCTCTAGCACACTTCAGCACCCACTGCACCATCATTGACACCCCTAGGACTGACACCCCATCACTGACACCCACAGCCCTGATACCCGAGCACTGACACCCCCGGTACTGGCATCCCAGCAGTAACACCACCAGCACTAACCCCCATCACTGACCACCCCCCCAGCACTGCTCCCTCGGCACTGATCCCCCAGCACTGAAGTCCCAGGCACTGACACCCCCACCACTGACCTCTGCAACACTGACTTCCCCTCGGTACTGACCCCCAATCACTGACACTCCAGCACTGACCCCCCGCCAGAATTTCTCCCTCAGCACTAATCCCCCCAGCACTGACACCCCCAGCACTGAAGCCCCCAGGTATGGGTATGACACCTATACCACTAACACCCCAACACTGACACCGCCATCACTAACATCCCCAACACTAACAGCCCTGCACTGACACTCCCAGCACTGACACTCCCAGCACTGACACCCCAACACTGACACCCCAAAACTGAGACTCCAAGCATTGACACCCCAACACTGACACTCCCAGCACTGACACCCCAACACTGACGCCCCCAGCACTGATACCCCAACACTGACACCCCCAGCACTGACACCCCAACACTGACAGCCCCAACACTGAGACCCCCAGCACTGACACCCCAACACTGAGACTCCCAGCACTTATACCTCCAACACTGAGACTCCCAGCACTGACACCCCAAACACTGAGACCTCCAGCACTGACACCCCAACACTGAGACCTCCAGCACTTATACCTCCAACACTGACAGTCCCTACAGTGGCACTGCCAGCACTGACACCCCAACACTGAGACTCCCAGCACTGACACCCAACACTGATGCCCCCAGCACTGACACCCCAACACTGAGACTCCTAGCACTGACACCCCCAACGCTGAGACCCCCAGCACTTATACCTCCAGCACTGACAGTCCCTACAGTGGCACTGCCAGCACTGACTCTCCCAGCAATGGCATCCCCAACACTGAGACTCCCAGCACTGACACCCCAACACTGAGACCCCCAGCTCTAACACCCCAACACTGAGGCCCCCAGCTCTAACACCCCAACACTGAGACCCCCAGCAATGACACCCCAACACTGAGGCCCCCAGCTCTAACACCCCAACACTGAGACTCCCAGCAATGACACCCCAACACTGAGGCCCCCAGCTCTAACACCCCAACACTGAGACTCCTAGCACTGACACCCCAACACTGAGACTCCCAGCACTGACACCCCCAACACTGAGACTCCCAGCACTGACACCCCAACACTGAGACTCCCAGCACTGACACCCAACACTGAGACCCCCAGCACTTATACCACCAGCACTGACAGTCCCTACAGTGGCACTCCCAGCACTGACACCCCAACACTGATGCCCCCAGCACTGACACCCCAACACTGACGCCCCTAGCACTGACAGTCCAACACTGAGACTCCCAGCACTGACACCCTAACACTGATGCCCCCAGCACTGACACCCCAACACTGAGACTCCCAGCACTGACACCCCAACACTGACGCACCCAGCACTGACACCCCCAGCAGTGACAGCCCCTGCTGTCAATAAATAACAGTAATTTGTTATTTATTTGTTTTTGGTTAGAACTCACAGAATAGTACAGAGAACAACATAGAACCTCTATGTACTCACCACCTAACTCCCAAACACAATATTTCTCCACACTTCATTATTTTCTGAAATACACAAGGCATCATCACATACACATTGAAATGCTTCCATCCCTTTCCTCAAGTCAATGCTCCCACTCTCTGAGGTGACTCTGCTCTGAATTCGGTGTGTAGAGTTGGGTGACATTTGGGAAGAGAGTGTGCTACGCATATGTAAATGTAACTACTTATGTTTCCAGAAATAAAATTCAGTATTTTATGCCCTACTTGAATCTTGAAATAATGCAATTGAAGTTCAAGCTTGAAATGCTGTAAAAAGTTTGAAAAGCTAAGTTCGACTGTACAATTTGAAGACACCTCCAGTGCTGAGGCTTAGCTGTTCGCCCTGGGCTGGGGAGGGTTGTGGAGCCTGTGTTGTTGGAGCATGGAGCCTCAAGGGTTGTTAACTATTCTGAGTGTTATCGCTGGGTTAATTTTGTTGGTATGCGTGTCCTTCATTTTAATCATCGTGTCATGTCAGCATTTTCTTAGCTGTTAATTTGTTCATGGGTGTATTAGTTTGTTCTTGCATTGCTATAAAGAAATAACCAACCGAGACTGGGTAATTTGTAAAGAAAAGAGGTGTAATTGGCTTCATGGTTCTGTAGGCTGTACAGGTTTCTGCTTTTGGGGAGGTCTCAGGCAGCTTTTACTCCAGGTGGAAGGTGAAGCCAGAGCAGGTACATAACAGAAGCAAAGGGGGGAGGTGCCACACACTTTTAAATGACTGGATCTTGTGGGGACTGCACCAAGGAGACCTTGCTAAACCATTCATGAGAAATCCACCCCCATGATTCAATCCTCTCCCCCAAAGCCCCACCTCCAACAACTGTTGAAATCGACAATGTTGTGCTTCCTACCTACAACATCTCCAATGTTGGAGGTGGGGATTATACAATATATAATACTGTACGTAATGTTGTATTATAGTATGCAATATATATATTAACTCTAAGCATTTGCATGAGTGTACCATTCAATGCCATTAAACACATTCATGGTAATGTGTGCCCATCACCACCATTTTTGCCCAAGATTTTTCATCATACACAACATAAAGTCTGTTCGTTTTAAACACCAACTCCTCACTCCTCATTCCCCCTGCCCCAGCCTTTGGTTACCTCGCTTCTACTTGCTGTCTCTGTGATTTTGCCTATGTCACACGAGTGGGGTCAAATAATATTCACCATTTTGTGTCCGCTTATTTCACTAAGCACAATGTCCTCAAACTCTGTCCAGGCTGTAGCCTGTCAGAAGCCCCTTCCTTTGTAAGGCTGAATAATTTCCATGGTATGGATGGACCACACTGTTCATTCATTCCTCTGTGGATAGACATTTGTGTTGTTTCTATCTCTTGGCTGTTGAGGATAATGCTACTATGAATATGGGTGTTCAGATATCTCTTTGTGTTCCTGACTTCAATTCCTTTAGATGTCCTAGGTGTGGAATTCCTGGATCTTACAGTCACTCTGTGTCTGATTTTTTGAGGAACCTCCTAACTTTTCCACAGCATCAATGGATGAGAGTTCTGATTTCTCCATCCACATCCTCACCAACACTTCTTTTCCATTGCTTTTTATTTTATAGCCATCTTATTAGATGTGAGGTGGCATCTCAACTGTGGTTCTGATTTGCATGTACATATGATTGATGATACTGAACATCTTTTAATGTGCTTATTGATCATTGTATATCTTGTTTGGGGAAATATCTATTCAAGATCTTTCCCATCTTAACATTGTTTTTTAATTGCTCTTGTTGTTGAGTCATGGGAGTTCTTTATATGTGCTGGATATTAATCCCTTATCAGATATATGATTTGTAAATATTTTCTCCCATTCTGTAGGTGTCTTTTTGCTTTCTAGAAAGAGTCCTTTGATACACAAAAGTTCTTAATTTTGATGAAGTCCAGTTTATCTATTTTTCCTTTTGCTGCCTTTGCATTTTTTGGTCATATCATTATTACTTTCTATTAGTATATTATTTTCCCTCATTTTTTATTGTTACTTCTGCCATATATCAACATTCCAGGAGTGCATGCCTCTGTCTCTGGATTTAGTAGAGGCACCGGCAGCCACCAGCTCACTAGGCCTCAGGCTTGATGGTCACCTCATGGCAACACCACAGTGTTTCTGCTTCAGGTCAAGCTCCTGCTCCTTTTCCTGTTACCCCGACTCTCCTCCTGCTCCAGTCCCGTGGCTTCAGACACAGAGAGCAGTGGGAGTTGCAGCCGTGCCTGTTCAAAGGCCACATGGTCTGGGTGTCCAGGCCCCAGTGGTGTCTCCTCCTCTGCTGTCTCTCAAGGCAGAGCTTTCTGAGAGGGCGGCATTTTCTGCCCATTCCCTGTGTATTTGTGTTTCTCTTCAAAGGGTCCTTGGGCATTCTGGCTATCTCTAAAACTCATTGGCTGGGTTACCATTGGCCTTCCTGGGTCATTTCTTTTATTCTTGAGAAGCGATTCCCTGACTCTCCTGTTACAGTCATGGCTAGGCCTCGGTGTGTACAAGGCAGCCACGAGATGGTAACCAGATTCTGAAAATAACCCCCTTTCCTTCTAGTGATCTCCAGCCACTGACAATATTCCACCTTTAGAAATTTCATTCTTTTGATGTGTGGCATTATGTATCTGATGTCAAACTTTGAATGCAAATTAATTCTGGAAATACATGTAAAAATTCATGCAACTAATTCTGTGAGTGCTAAGGTATGTAGTAACTAGGGTTCCAGACAAAAAGCTTTAAGAGGTCAGTACCTGGGGTTGCACTGTCAAGCGTGGTGTCTGCCTGTGGCCCTGAGACCTAGAAATGTGGCTGGTCTGGGTTGAGATGTGCTGTCAGTGTCAAATGCATCCTGGACTTCAGAGATGTTGCATGATAGAAGAATATAAAATGTGTCATCAATAATCGTTTCATATTGATGGCATGATGAAATAACATTTGGCTCTATTGGTTTAATAAAACATATGATTAAAATTCATTTCTGTTTCTTTTTTCTATCTCTGCTGGCCTGTGTTACTCTCCGGCTTTGCCTAGGGAAGCTGAGCGTAGGATGGGTTAAGGGAACAACTGGACAGAAAGCCTGGGTAGGAGGCAGCAGGAAGTCACTGAGCCCATGATGCAGGGGTCAAGGGAGTGGCCTTGGTGGGCAGGGCTCAGGGGAGTGGCCTCGGTGGGGAGGTTGCACACCTGTACCTCTGGGGGCTGTTAGAGGCCACTGAACAGTTGCTGCAGCTGAACCAGACACGAGAGAGGCTTTCACCGGTCAAAGGCTTGGGAGGACCCTGGGGTTTCCCCAGGCCTTGCTTGTGCAGATCAGCTGGTGTGAGCTCTGTGGATAATGAGACTCTCTGTTGCTGATCTTCCCGTCAGGGGTTGGGGGGGCGCACCAGACACAGATTCTAGGTGTGGTTTCCCCCAGTTTGTGTTCAGCCAAGGAGAGGCCCTGGTCTCTGGGGTCCCAGGAAGCATGTCCCGCAGGGAATTAATCCCAGGGTCTCAGGTCCCGTTATGATTCACTCGCTGAATAGTTAAAAGACCCAGATTCAAAAGGGGCAGCTCAAACCTTTGCCCCCTGGGAACAAAGGCAGGAGATTAGCTCTGTGTTATCAACCAGCATTGTCAGGATAGAATGAAAAAGGCTAACTTTAAAGGCTTCACCTGTTGAGGCCTTAGTCAGAGCCTCGATGGGAATCAAAGGTCATTCCTGCCCAAGGTTTTGTCTCGAGTCCTCAAATGGGTAGCACTGAATTACCTTTGAAAGTGGCCTCAAAGGACCGGAGACGAAGCATGGATTAGTGTCTTAATCTTAATAGCATGAGGCCTGTAGTTAGGGTCCAGGGAACTTGAGGGAAGAGGTAGCATTGTCCTGGGCCATCCCTGGCATGCGGTGCTGTTAGAGGTGGGCTGGGGTGAGGGTGAGCTTTGTGCCTCTGGACAGGACCCTTTCACCAGCTTTGGGGGCGTTGTCACAGAGCTTCGCCAGCTGAGTTAGCGTTGGCCCTCGGACAATGGGATTTGTCAAGACCAGATGAATGAAATCTTAGGCTCAGACGGGGAAAGGCAGGCATCCTGCTCTGGTATTTCTGTGGGGAACAATGTTGGGTCAGCCTGAGCTGTGCGGCTGGAGAAGACCCCAAATGCCAAAATATTATCTGGTGTCTCTGCCGCCCCTCACCCCACTTTAGAGCCACCAGGGACAACCAAATGTGCTCAGAGGCTGCCTGTTCCTGCCTGTGGGTCCCCTCTCCAGCTGCAAGAGTGGTTTCTGCACTGATGTGGACCCCAGCCTGCCCGCTGTCCTGAAGCTGCCTTCACCACAGAAAGGGAGGTTGGGGCTGGCCTCTGAGGAGTGACCTGGCCGAGCCCAGTGTCCACCAAGGCCTCAACGCCTTCCCTGCCATGTGGGGTCCCCGTGTCGGCCTGGTGGCATAAGGCTGTGCCGGGCCTGTCATCGCAGACCAAAGGCAAGAGCGACCTCAGGATGGAAGACACTGCACAGAGCTGTCCCTAAGTGGCCCCTGGGCTAGGACAGGACCCGCAAGGAGAACAGCCTTGCTTCTTTCCCCCTCACCGTTGTGTCCACACTCAGAGCCGACTCCCTTCCTCCCTCTCCAACCCACTATGTGCTGTAGATGGGCTGTGGCTCAGCTGGGCACCCCTGGCCGCTGCCTCTCTTTTTCCCCGTCCCCAGCCAAGTGGGTCTTGGTTTCCTTCACTACAGGCAGAACCCGAGCCTGCGCTGTGCCCTGATGAGTGGCGCCCCTTCCTCCACGGCCGTTCCGTGGGTGTGCCTTTGCCACGCTCCCACTTCCCACCCTGACACAACATCGATCCCCAAGTCAGGGTGGACTCGGGACCCCTCAACTTTCCCCTGTGCCCCTATGCATTTCATGGGCAAATCAAACCTTTTCAAACTTTCGCCTCCACAGGTCCCCAGGGGCAGACACTCCAAACTCCCCATTGCTCCTGTCCTCTGCCGGCCCCCTCACCACCAAAATTAGTGGTCCCGCCCAGGCTGTTACCACAAGGTTAGCTGGCCTTGATGTCAATGCCTGCCTTTCTGAGGGCGATTTTCTGAGGCCCCAGGCCCCAGCAGGTGGGATTTCTCCTTCCATCCGCACCCCCGACAGCATCGTGCTGGCTGTTCAGTGTGGCGGCTGCACCTGGTGTCCAGCTACAGCCCACGGAGCCAGGGACAGAGCCGGGTTTAGTTGGGATGCCAGTGGGGTTGCCTCATCTCTGTGCGTGGAGAAGTTACTGCCAGTGTCCGGTGCAGGAATCCTTCCAGGAATGCTCTCACGTGCAAAAATTTAGAAGTTCAATAACAAAATATGAAACTGCAGGAAATGGGTTTGAGATATTTGTATGATAAAAACAAATTTATATAAAACTTATTAGTGGAAAGGCTGAATTATCTTTCTCTTCTCTTAATAGAAAATGATATATTAGCAGGGTGCATTGGCTCACGCCTGTAATCTCAGCACTTTGGGAGGCCAAGGCGGGCGGATCACTTGAGGTCAGGAGTTCGAGACCAGCCTGGCCAACATGGTGAATTCCCGTCCTCACTAAAAATACAAAAATTAGCTGGGCACAGTAGTGTGTGCCAGTAATTCCAGCTACTCGGGAGGCTGAGGCAGGAGACTCACTTGAACCTGGGATGCAGAGGTTGCAGTGAGACGAGATTGTGCCACTACACTCCAACACTCCAGCCTGGGAGACAGAGCAAGAATCCATCTCAAAAAAAAAAAAAAAAAAAAGGGAAAGAAAAAAAAAAGAAATGATGTATCAAAATTGTCACACATAGAAACAGTCAAAGGTGTGAGAAAGTGTAGAAAAAGTAAGAGCTGGAGAAATGAGGCAGTGTCAGGCAGGTGACTGAAAACACTGATTTTGGATTCTGTGATGTTTGTGGCTTTGCCTGATTTTTCAAGTATGTAATTTGTTTCCATCTGCCTTCTCCCTTTGAATATGTGTGGAGGGACTCCTTTTCTTGAATAACTGCCCCCCACCAACCAATCCCATTATAAAGCTGCCAGGTTTAGCAAGGCTTGGTTCTGCCCCGACTTTATTTCACTTTAGAAGACTTCACCTGCTCTTGGCTTGAACAATGACGTCTTTTTCTGGGCTCGCAAATCTATTTCTGGAATAAACTTCTCCCTGGTGATTTGTCCTTGATTTCCCACTTTCTGGGTACAGGAGGTTGTCACTCTAATAATTTAATAGGGTCATGTTGATGGTTATGTGACATTTGGCCACAGAGGAATACTGATATTTTAAACAGAGATACAGCAACACTCAGAATATTTTACCCAACTAATTTGGAAGCATCTTCACAAACATTCGCTTTGAGAAATGTTTTCTAAATTTTATTCTTAGTCAAGTGGTGGAAGGTGGAGGTAGCTTCAAGTGATCCTTAGAAAAAGGTATTTCTGGAGGCTGAGGACAGAAGGGTCTTATTCAAATGATTTTTCTGACCTAAAACAAGATACAAAAGCCAGTGTAGGAAAGAGAGGGAACTGCCAAGAAAGTGCCTGACACTTTCAGACAATCTCTATGCATTTGGGGTCTGGAGAAAAGGGAAGAAAGACACCTTTACAAGAGTCAAACCTAAAGGAGGGACCCTAATCCCACAGTCACCAGCTCCCCCTGGCAGCACCTGTAGCCTCTTTAGTGTCTGGGGCAACAGACCGGCACTGGCCTATGGTCGGCTGTGGTTGACTGAGAACAAAGGCTCCCACCTCTCTTGGAGCCCTTGGTGGCTCGTGAAGCTCTTCGTGTGGTGCCTGGTGACCAACCCTGGGGCCCCAGACACCTTCACGCCAACCACAGGACACAGTAATACTTGGAAGGACCCTCCAGCACCTGTAGGCCACACCAATGGACAGAAGGGTCCTCCCACACTGATGGATGGAGGGGTCCTCCCACATTGCAGACCATGCCAATGGAGGGGGGTCCTCCCACACTACAGACTATGCTGATGGAAGGAGGGGTCCTCCCACACTGCAGACCACGCCAGGGGTCCTCCCACACTGCAGACTATGCCAATGGAAGGGGGGGGTCCTCCCACACTGCAGACGACGCTGATGGACGGAGGGGTTCTCCCACACCGGCAGGCCATCCTGATGGACAAAGGGGTCCTCCTGCACCTGCAGACCACCCTGATGGATGGAGGGGTCCTCCCGCACCTGCAGACCATGCTGATGGACAGAGGGGTCCTCCCACACTGCAGACTACGCCGATGGAAGGGGAGGTCCTCCCACACTGCAGACCATGCTGATGGAAGGAGGGGTCTTCCCACACCGCAGACCATGCCAATGGAAGGGGGGGTCCTCCCACACTACAGACTATGCTGATGGACGGAGGGGGTCCTCCCACACTGCAGACGACGCTGATGGACAGAGAGGTTCTCCCACACCGGCAGGCCATCCTGATGGACAAAGGGGTCCTCCTGCACCTGCAGACCACCCTGATGGATGGAGGGGTCCTCCCACACTGCAGACTATGCTGATGGAAGGGGGGTCCTCCCACACTGCAGGCTACGCCAATGGAAGGGGGGGTCCTCCCACACTGCAGACTATGCTGATGGATGGAGGGATCCTCCCACACTGCAGACCACGCCGATGGAAGCAGGGGTCCTCCCACACTGCAGACTACGCTGATGGAAAGAGGGGTCCTCCCACACTGCAGACTAGGCCAATGGAAGAGGGGGTCCTCCCATACTGCAGACTATGCTGATGGAAGGGGGGGTCCTCCCACACTGCAGACCACGCCAGGGGTCCTCCCACACTGCAGACTATGCCAATGGAAGGGGGGGGTCCTCCCACACTGCAGACGACGCTGATGGACGGAGGGGTTCTCCCACACCGGCAGGCCATCCTGATGGACAAAGGGGTCCTCCTGCACCTGCAGACCACCCTGATGGATGGAGGGGTCCTCCCGCACCTGCAGACCATGCTGATGGACAGAGGGGTCCTCCCACACTGCAGACTACGCCGATGGAAGGGGAGGTCCTCCCACACTGCAGACCATGCTGATGGAAGGAGGGGTCTTCCCACACCGCAGACCATGCCAATGGAAGGGGGGGTCCTCCCACACTACAGACTATGCTGATGGACGGAGGGGGTCCTCCCACACTGCAGACGACGCTGATGGACAGAGAGGTTCTCCCACACCGGCAGGCCATCCTGATGGACAAAGGGGTCCTCCTGCACCTGCAGACCACCCTGATGGATGGAGGGGTCCTCCCACACTGCAGACTATGCTGATGGAAGGGGGGTCCTCCCACACTGCAGGCTACGCCAATGGAAGGGGGGGTCCTCCCACACTGCAGACTATGCTGATGGATGGAGGGATCCTCCCACACTGCAGACCACGCCGATGGAAGCAGGGGTCCTCCCACACTGCAGACTACGCTGATGGAAAGAGGGGTCCTCCCACACTGCAGACTAGGCCAATGGAAGAGGGGGTCCTCCCATACTGCAGACTATGCTGATGGAAGCGGGGGTCCTCCCACACTGCATCAAAATCTCAGAAACTATGCCAATGGAAGGAGGGGTCTTCCCACACTGCTGACTACGCCAATCGAAGGGGGGGTCCTCCCACACTGCAGACCACGCTGATGGACGGAGGGGTTCTCCCACACCTGCAGGCCACTCTGATGGATGGAGGGGTCTTTCCTCACCTGAAGGCTACCCTCATGGATGGAGGGGTCCTCCTGCACCTGCAGGCCATGCTGTGTGTGTGTGTGTGTGTGTGTGTGTGTGTGTGCTTTAACTTTGTTGTTTTTGTAAATGGACAATGTGTAACTGTCTATATGGAGTACAAAACAATGATACAATTAATACAATGTGGAATAATTCAGTCAAGGGAATTAGCACATCCCTCACCTCAAATACTTAACACATTTTTGTGGTGAGAACATTTTGAAGTTTATTCTCTTTCTCTTTTTCTCTTGATTTTTTACAAAAGTATTTATTTCACTAGCTTTTGGGGAAACAGGTGGTGTTGGTTCCATGGATAAGTTCTTCAGTGGCGATTTCTGAGATTTTGATGCACCCATCACCCGAGCAGTGTACACTGCACCCAGTCTTTTATCCCTCATCCCCCTCCCACTCTTCCCCCCATGTCCCCAAAGTCCATTGTATCATTCTTACACTTTTGCGTCTTCATAGCTTAGATCCCACTTATGAGTGAGAACATACAATGTTTGGTTTTCCATTACTGAGTTACACTTAGAATAATGGTCTTCAGTTTCATGCAGGTTGTTGCAAATGTCATTATTTCATTCCTTTTTATGGCTGAGTAGTATCCTATGATATACATGTACCACAATTTCTTTATCCATAATGGGCATCTGGGCTGGTTACATATTTTTGCAATTGTGAATTGTGCTCCTAAAATCATGCATGTCCAAGTATCTTTTTGGTATAATGACTTCTTTTCCTCTGGGTAGATAACCAGTAATGGGATTGCTGGATCAAATGTTAGATCTACTTTTAGTTCTTTAAGGAATTTCTACACGTTTTCCATAGTGGTTGTATTTGTTTACACTCCCACCAGCAGTGTAAAAATGTTCCCCTTTCACCACATCCATGCCAACTTCTCTATTATGTTTTGATTTTTCGGATTTTTTTATTATGGCCACTCTTGCGGGAGTAAGGTGGTATGGCATTGTGGTTTTGATTTGCATTTCCCTGATAATTAGTGATGTTGAGAATTTTTTCATGTTTGTTGCCCATTTGTATATCCTCTTTTGAGAATTGTATGTTCATGCCCTTAGCCCACTTTTTGATGGGATTTATTTTTTTTTCTTGCTGATTTGTTTGAGTTCCCTGTAGATTCTGGGTATTAGTCTTTTGTCAGATGCATAGTTTGCGAATATTTTCTCCCATTCTGTGGGTTGTCTGTTTACTCTGCTGGTTATTTCTTTTGCTGTGCAGAAACTTTTCAGTTTAATTAAGTCCCATCTATTTATCCTTGTTTTTGCTACTTTTGCTTTTGGGTTTTTGGTCATGAAGTCTTTGCCTAAGCCAACATCTAGAAGGGGTTTTCCAATGTTATCTTCTAGCACTTTATGGTTTCAGTCTTAGATTTAAGTCTTTGATCCATTTTGAGTTTGTTTTCATGTAAGGTGAGAAATGAGGATCCAGTTTCATTCTTCTACATGTGGCTTGCCAATTATCTCAGCACCATTTGTTGAATAGGGTGTCCTTTCCCCACTTTATGTTTTTGTTTGTTTCATCGAAGATCAGTTGACTGTAAGTATTTCACTTTCTTACTGGGTTCTCTATTCTGCTCCATTGGTCTAAGTGCCTCTTTATACCACTACTGTACTGTTTTGGTGACTATAGCTTTATAGTATAGCTTGAAGTCAAGTAATGTGATGCATCCAGATTTGTTATTTTTACTTAGTCTTGCTTCGGCTATACTGGGTCTTTTTTGTTCCATATGAACTTCAGGATTTTTTTTTTCTAGTTCTATGAAGAGTGATGGTGGTATTTTGATGGGAATTGCATGGATTTGTAGATTGCTTTTAGCAGTTTGGTCATTTTCACAATATTGATTGTACTCATCCATGAGTATGGGATGTGATTGCATTTGTTTTTGTCATGTATAATTTCTTTCAGCAGTGTTTTGTAGTTTTCCCTTTAGAGGTCTTTCATCTCCTTGATTATGTATATTCCTAAGTATTTTATTTATTTATTTATTTATTTATTTTTGTAACTATTGTGAAAGGGACTGAGTTCTTGATTTGAATCTCAACGTAGTCACTGTTGGTGTATAGCAGTGCTACAGATTTTTGTGCATTAATTTTGCATTCTGAAACACTACTGAATTCATTTATTAGTTCCAGGAGCTGTTTGGATGAGTCTTTAGGTTTTTCTAGGCATATGATTATGTCACCAAAGAACAATGACAGTTTGACTTCTTCTTTACCAATTTGGATGTACTTTCTTTATTTCTTTCTCTTGTCTGATTCCTCTGGCTAGGACTTCCAGTACTATGTTGAATAAAAGTGAAAGTGGGCATGCTTGTTTTTCCCAGTTCTTGGGGGAATGCTTTCAACTTTTCCCCATTCAGTATAATGTTGGCTGTGGGTTTGTCATAGATGGCTTTTATTTCTTTAAGGTATGCCGTTTCTATGCTGACTTTGCTGAGGGTTTTAATCATAAAGTGATGCTGGATTTTGTCAAATGCTTTTTCTGCATCTATTGAGACGATCATGTGATTTTTCTTTTTTAATTCTGTTTATGTGGTGTATCACATTTATTGACTTATGGGCGTTAAACCATCTCTGCATCCCTGGTATGAAACCAACTTAATCATGGTGGATTATCTTTTTAATATGCTGTGGGATTTAGTTAGCTAGTATTTTGTTGAAGATTTTTGCATCTATGTTCATCAGGGATATTGGTGTGTATTTTTGTTGTTGTTATGTCCTTTCCTGGTTTTGGTATTAGGGTTCTGTTGGCTTCCTAGGATAATTTAAGGAGGATTCTCTCTTCTCTACATTTTGAAACAGTGTCAATAGGATTGGTACCAATTCTTCTTTGAATATCTGGTAGAATTAAGCTGTGAATCTGTCTGGTCCTAAACGTTTTTTGGTTGGCAATTTTAAAATTATCATTTCAATCTTTTTGCTTTTGCTCAGAGTTCAGAGTTTCTATTTCTTCCTGGTTTAATCTAGGAGGATTGTATATTTCCAGGAATTTATCCATCTCCTCTAGGTTTTCTAGTTTGTGTGCATAAAGGTGTTCATAGTAGCCTTGAATAATCTTTTGTATTTTGTGGTATCAGTTGTAATATCTCCTGTTTCATTTCTCATTGAGTTCATTTGGATCTTTTCTCTTTTTCATTGGCTAATCTCACTAGTGACCCATCAGTTTTTATCTTTTCAAAGAACCAGCTTTTTGTTTCATTTGTATTTTGTATTTTTTTTGGTTTCAATTTCCTTTAGTTTTGCTCAGATTTTTGTTATGTCTTTTCATCTGCTGGGTTTGGGTTCATTTGTTCTTTTATTTCTAGTTTCTTGAGGTGTGACCTTAGATTGTCTATTTGTCCTTTTACCAATTTTTTGATGTAGGCATTTAATTCTATGATCTTTCCTCTTAGCACACCACCTTTGCTGTATCTCAGAGGTTTTGACAGGTTGTATAACGATTATCACTTGGTTCAAATAATTTTTAAATTTCCATCTTGATTTCATTGTTGACCCAATGATCATTCAGGGGCAGGTTGTTTAATTTCCTTGTATTTGGACTGTTTTGAGGGTTTATGTTGGAGTTGATTTCCAATTCTATTCCACTGTGGTCTGAGAGACTACTTGATATAATTTCAATTTCCTTAAATTTATTGAGATTTATTTTGTAGTCCATCATATGGTCTATCGTGGAGAATGTTCCATGTGCTGATGAGTATGGTGTATATTCTGCAGTTGTTGGGCAAGATGTTCTGTAAATATCTGTTAAGTCCATTTGTTGTAGGGTATAGTTTAAGTCCATTGTTTCTTTGTCGACTTTCTGTCTTGATGACCTGTCTATTGCTGTCAGTAGAGTATTGAAGTCCCCCACTATTATTGAGTTGCCATCTGTCTCATTTCTTAGACCTAGTAGTAATTGTTTTGTAAATTTGGGAACTCTAGTGGCACGTGCATATATATTTAGGATTGTGATGTTTTCCTGTTGGACTAGTCCTTTTATCAGTATACAAGATTCCTCTGTCTTTTTAAGCTTTTGTTGCTTTAAAGTCCATTTTGTCTCATATAAGAATAGTTGCTCCTGCTTGCTTTTGGTGTCCATTTGCATGGAATGTCTTTTTCCACCCCTTTACCTTAACTTTATGTGAGTGCTTATGTGTTAGGTGAGTCTCTCGAAGACATCAGATACTTGGTTGGTGAATTCTAATCCATTCTGCCAGTCTATATCTTTTAAGTGGAGCATTTAGGCCATTTACATTTGACGTTAGTATTGAGATTTGAGGTACTAGTCTATTCGTTGTGCTAGTTGTTGCCTGAATACCTTACTTATCTTTTTCATTGTGTTATTGTTTTAAATGTCCTGTGAAATTTATGCTTTAAGGAGATTCTAGTTTGGTGTACTTTTAGGATTTGTTTCAAGATTTAGAGATCCTTTTAGCAGTGTTTGTAGTGCTGGCTTGGTAGTGGTGAATTGTCTCAGCATTTGTTTGTTTGAAAAAGACTTTCTCTTTGCTTCATTTATGAAGCTTAGTTTTGCTGAGTGAAAGGAAGATATATTGAGTCCCTGAAATCAATGAGCTAAAAGGAAATGTCAAGTTGGGAACCCCTTAGGGCAAACCTGCCCTGCTTTTTATTCAAAGTCACCCCTCTGCTCACTGAGATAAATGCATATCTGATTGCCTCTTTTGGGGAGGCTAAGCAGAAACTCAAAAGAATACAAACATTTGTCTCTTATCTACCCACAATTTGGAAGCCCCCTCCCCACTTTGAATTGTCCCACCTTTCCAGACAGAACCAATGTTCACCTTACATATGTTAATTGATGTCTTGTGTCTCCCTAAAATGTATAAAACCAAACTGTGTTCTGACCGCCTTGGGCACATGTCATCAGGACCCCCTGAGGCTGTGTCATGGGTGTGCATCCTCAACCTTGGCAAAATAAACTTTCCAAATTAACGGAGACCTGTCTCAAATTTTTGAGGTTCACATTTTTGTACTCATGGAGGGATTCTGAATGGAGAAGTCCATGACCTTTGAAAATCTCCTATTGGTGCTTGGTACCAGCATGAGCTAACTTTATGGCTCAAACCAATAGAACAATTTGCTGAGGTCTGGGAGCATCCCCTCCAGAGAATCCCTGATCTCTCAAAATTTGGTCAAGATCTAATGTTTATTTTGCTGTACACCTCCTTTTTTGGGGGGTTTTACTTGCTTCCAACACAGGAAGGCAAGTTTTTCCTGCTTCCATGATGACGGAAGGCAGGTAACTCCTTTTGAGAGTTTCAGCTTGCTTCCAACAGGGAAGATGAGGTTTTCTTTCCTGCTTCTAGGACGGTAAAGAGCTGTCTTCAGCCCGAGACCCATCCTTAGGTAAGTAACTGTATTGGGGTTTGTCTTGGCTAAAGTTAAAATTAACAAACAGCTGGTCTTAATTTCTCCTTACCATTAGAGCACTCAGTAATCATATAAGTTGTACAATCATTTGTTTTTGCTTAACTTTTTTTTTAGTTGTTGTTGTTGTTGTTTGTTTCTATTTTTCTTTCAGTCTTTTTCCCTTTGGGTTTGACCAACTCTATCCAATTTGATCAAATCCAAAGGTAAGTTCCAAATTATGGATAATGAGGCTTCTAAGTGGCTAAATTCCCACCAAAAAAAAAAAAAAAAAAAAAAAAAAAAAAAAAAAAGTGGTATAATGGGGGTAGAAAAATGGCTAGTTTAAGGAAGAAAAGGAAAGATTTTTGATTTTGACTACTTAAGGGGCTTTATCTACGTAAAAGGCCGTCTTTTTGCTAGCCAGGCCAAACATAAAGAACCGTGGCTGTGCTTCTGAAACAGCAGCCATGAATGCAACAGGACACAATTGAAGAAACTGGTTATCTTACTAAGGGTTTGACTGGAATGGTGAGCTTTCCTTTAAGGAATCAAACTTGACTTATGGAGCCAATAAAAGCCCTTTGGGAAACTGACTTCATACTTCACTGTACAGGGTTCCTGACCTGTGGTAAGTAAAGAATGTCACTTTCTGACAGGCCCAGGAGACCCAAGTTTATCTTGGAACCCCAAGAGGAGAGGATCACCCAACTCATAGGTATTTAATGGCATAAATGTATGGCTGGGCTTGGCTTTAAAAAAAGTCTTATTTGAGATTCCTTCTATGGAACAATGTTCCGTCAAAGCCCATTTAAAAGTCTATGTAAAAAATAATTATTCTTGCTGCACTGTCTACAAATAATTAGGCCAAGTACAATAAAGCAATCAGTCTTATCATGATCTGTCTTTAGTAAAAATGGGAAACTGGAGAGAGAAAAATTGTGTTTCAAAAACTGTAACACTAACTATAATCAAACACGTGTTAGATTCTAGTCTTGCCTAATGTTTTTTGATTTTTAGTACTTTTCTACCATTTGGACTGAATTCTAATTTTTCTTGGCTACAAGTCTTCAGAATAATGTCTTCAATTTTTTCCTTCTTCTTTTTCATTTTTTCCTAATTTGGAGTCACTGAAAACTAAGTTGTGCTTTTTTAAAGCCTTTTGAACTGATGCTGGACAACTTAAACTTCAGAAGAAAATAACAGCAACCTATTTACATACACGAGATGCTTTCATACCTGCCTACTGATATATAAACTCCAGGGTAATGAGGCCTATATCAATTTTCAAGGATTGTTCTTTCGTTTGTTATTGTTTTTCTCTCTTCCTCCCCCTGTTTTTCTCTTCATAGGACATGAGACTTCACAACCTTCTAAAAATGAACTTTCCTAATAACTTGAGACCTACCTGTCTAGGAATAAACCATCCTAGCCATGAGAGATCAGATGAAACCTAGAACCAGAGACTCATTTTCTCTAAAATGCTTTCTCCAAAAGGTTTCTAAAAAGAAAAGGGGCTGGGGAATGTGAAAGAAAAATATCTTGGGACCCCAAAATCTCTAAGCTAAAGGGAAATGTCAAGCTGGGATCTCCTTAGGGCAAACCTGCCTCCCATTCTATTCAGTCACCCCTTTGTTCACTGAGATATATACATATCTGATTGCCTCCTTTGGGGAGGCTAATCAGAAACTCAAAAGAATGCAACCATTTGTCTCTTATCTTCCTACAATTTGGAAGCCCCCTACCTACTTTGAGTTGTCCCACCTTTCCAAACAGAACCATTGTTCACCTTACATATGTTGATTGATGTCTTGTGTCTCCCTAAAATATATAAAACCAAACTGTGCTCTGACCACCTTAGGCATATGTCATCAGGACCTCCTGAGGCCGTGTCATGGCAATCATCCTCAACCTTGGCAAAATAAACTTTCTAAATTAATTGAGACCTGTCTCAAATTTTCAGGGTTCACAGCTGGATACAAAATTCTTGGCTGGTAATTGTTTTGTTTAAGGAGGCTAAAAATAGGACCCCAATCCTTTCTAGCTTATAGAGTTTCTGCTAAGAAATCTGCTGTTAACCTGATAATCTGATAGGTTTTCTTGTATAGGTTACCTGATGTTTTTGTTTCACAGCTCTTAAGATTCTTTCCTTTGTCTTGACTTCAGATAACTGATGACTATGTGACTAGGCAATGATCTTTTTGCAATGAATTTCCCAGGTGTTCTTTGAGCTTCTTGTATTTGGATGTCTAGATCTCTAGCAAGGCCAGAGAAGTTTTCTCCTATTATTCCCTCAAATACATTTTTCAATCTTTAGATTTTTCTTCTTCCTCAGGAACACCAATTATTCTTAGGTTTGGTTGTTTAACATAATCCCACATTTCTTGGAAGCTTTGTTTATTTTTTCAAATTCTTTTTTCTTTGTCTTTGTTGTGTGATGCTAACTCGAAAGCTTTGTCTTCAAGTTCTGAAGTTCTTTCTTCTACTTGATCATTTCTATTGCTGAGATTTTTCCAGTGCCTTTTGCATTTCTCTAAGTGTGTTCTTCATTTCCAGAAGTTGTGATTGTTTTTTATTTATGCTCTCTATTTCACTGGATATTTTTCCATTCATATTCTATACCATTGATAGGGTTTGGCGCTGCGTCCCCACCCAAATCTCATCTTGAATTGTACTCCTATAATTCCCATGTGTTGTGGGAGGGACCTGGCAGGAGATGGTTGGATCGTGGGGGGCAATTTTCTCCATGCTGTTCTCGTGCTAGTGAATAAGTCTCAGGAGATCTGATGGTTTGATAAGGGGAAACCATTTCACTTGGCTCTCTCATTCTTTCTTTGCCTGCTGCCATCCATGTAAGACGTGACTTGCTCCTCCTTGCCTTCTGCTATGATTGTGAGGCTCCCCCAGTCACATGGAACTGTATGTCCAATTCAACCTCTTTCTTTTGTAAATTGCCCAGTCTTGAGTATGTCTTTATCAGCAGCATAAAAATAGACTAATACAGCCATATTTTTTAAAAAATTACTTTAAGTTGGTCTTCCCCTTTCTCTAGTGCCACTTTGATTAGCTTAATAACCTTCTGAATTCTTTTTCTGGCAATTCAGAGGTTTTTTCTTGTTTTGGGTCCATTGCTAATGAGCTCGTGTGAACTTTCGGGGGGTGTTAAGAACCTTGTTTTGTTATATTACCAGAATTGTTTTTCTGGTTCCTTCTCATTGGGGTAGACTATGTCAGAAAGAGGATCTGGGACTCAAGGGCTGCTCTTCAGATTCTTTGGTCCCACGGGGTGCTCCCTTGATATGGTGCTCTCCCCCTTCCCCTAGGGATGGGACTTCGTGAGAGTCAAACTGGGTGATTGTTATTTCTCTTCTGGGTGTGGCCACCTGGTGGAGCTACTGGACTCTGGAATGGTACTGGGAAACGTCTGCAAAAAGATCTGTGATGTGATCCGTTTTCAGGTTTCTCAGCTGTGGATACCAGCAACTGCTCTGGTGGAGGTAACAGGAGGGTGAAGTGAACTCTGTGAGGGTCCTTGGTTGTAGTTTTGTTTAGTGCAGTGGTTTTATGTTGGTTGGCCTCCAGCCAGGAGGTGGTACTTTCAAGACTGCATCAGCTGTGGTAGTATAGGCGGATACCAGCTTGCCTTAGGGTCACCTGGATAAGTATTCAGGTTTCTCAGATGATGGGCAGGGACACAGAACTCCTAAGAGATTATATCCTTTGTCTTCAGCTCCCTGGGTGAGTAGAGAAAGACCACCAGGTGGGAGCAAGGATAGGCATATCTGAGCTCAGCCTCTCCTTGGATGTGGCTTGCTGTGGCTGCTGTGGAGGATGGGAATGTGGTTTCCAGGCCAATAGAGTTATAATCCCAGGGGGATTATGGCTGCCTCTGCTGTGTCATGCAGGTCACCAAGAAAGTGGGGGAAAGCCAGCAGCCACCAGCCTCACCCAGCTCCCACACACCCAGCAAGGCAAGTCTCCCTCCGGCTGTGCCCCCACAACAGCACTGAGTTTATTTCTAGGCAGCTGGTGAGCAGGGCTACAAGCCTGCCCCACTGGGAAAGCAAGCAGGGCTTTCAGGTTTCACGCATCCCCCCCTGCCACATCCCCGCTTGCCACATCCCCGCTTGCCACATCCCCGTCTGCCACATCCCTGCCTGCCACGGATTCTATGCTATGTCTGCACTTCTGGTTCACCCCCTGCCCCGGGATTCTGCCGGGGAAGCTTCACATTTAGTTGAAATTGTTACAAAATTCAGCTGGAAATTTCCTTCTCCCCGTGGTCTTTCCCCAGTTCCACTGGCAGCTCTTCCTAAGGATCCCTGTGAGACAAAGTCAGAAATGACTTCCCTGGAAACTGAGAGTGCCCCCAGGGCTCTTCCTGTTGCTTCCTCTACCCCGATATTTTGCTCAGCTCTCTAAATTTGTTACAGCTCCAGATAAGTTCTAATCCTTCTCCTGCGATCTGGTCCTTCAGGTTCCCCAGTAAGAATTTGTTCAGGAGTGGACGTTCCCCTCTCACACTTTGGGCGCTCACGGTTTTTTGACTGTCTTATGGAGTGTGCAGAGGCACTCTACTTCTTTCAAAGGGTCTGTGGATTCTCTTGGCTTTCCCGCCATGTTCCTGCAGTATTTCTTGGAGTAAAAGTTCACAATGTGAGTCTCCACATGCTGCTCTGTTTGTCCAAATGGGAGCTGCAAGTTAGTCCTGCCTCCTATCTGCCATTTTTTTTTCATGCTCTTTGGTTTTCTTTTTAATTATCTTTAGTCTTGCGATCACCCATAATTTTAAAATTTGGGTATATCTACACTACTTTAATCCTTTTAAGTTGGCAAAACACCATTCCCAATCACAAATACACAGTTCTACAGTTTTATGTTTCTGAATGGCTGTTTATTTATTTATTTTTATTTTTTTTTTGAGACGGAGTCTCGCTCTGTCGCCCAGGCTGGAGTGCAGTGGCCGGATCTCAGCTCACTGCAAGCTCCGCCTCCCGGGTTCACGCCATTCTCCTGCCTCAGCCTCCCGAGTAGCTGGGACTATAGGCGCCCGCCACCTCGCCCGGCTAGTTTTTTGTATTTTTTAGTAGAGACGGGGTTTCACCGTGTTAGCCAGGATGGTCTCGATCTCCTGACCTCGTGATCCGCCCGTCTCGGCCTCCCAAAGTGCTGGGATTACAGGCGTGAGCCACCGCGCCCGGCCTGAATGGCTGTTTAAAGACAATCCTAAGTTATAACTTAGTTTGACATAGACTGTAAACAATTCGAGAGTGAAGTTTAACTTGCTACTATTTTAAAAGCATGTGACCTTATAGATTTGTGAGATGTGAGAAGTGTTGAATAATCTTTAATATTACACATAAACCATACTAAAATGCTTTTCAGTAAGTAAAAGGAACCATTTTAAATACAGGGAATTATAATTAGATTGGCATCGTTAAGGCCAAAACTCTAAACATTGCTACCTTATTTATCTTCAACCCTTGCCTTTAAGAGGCAAATGAACACAAAATACAGGTGAATCTTGCTGGGTTCTGAGACAGTGAAGGAATTTCCCCAGTCTTTAAATATATTCACATGACCAGCTATAGAAATCTAAATATAAAACCAATCTCCAGTAAGTTTTAAGATGGCACTCACTATCTTTGTGAAAAGTTGAACATTACTAACAAAGTCTAATCATGTCTTTAGAAGGGGTAAAGTGATAGCATTTACTGAATTGGAATTACTATTAAAATTCAAAAACTGAACATATTCGTTTAACCACAAGCCAGTCTTAGTTTTAAATCAGGACTGCCCAACAAAATATTCTGTCAGTCATTCATGATCTGAATTCTGGTGTATGAGATCTATTAAAGTATGGTACACATAAAAAAGTCATGAGACATTTGTTTTATAATAAAGAAGGCAGTGGCCAATTATTACTCATTAGTAGCTTTTTTGAGATAAGCTATCAAGTCTGCCCTTTCTTCCTTCTTCTTAATGCCGACAAAGATCATTTTTGTTCCAGGGATGTACTTCTTGGGATTCTCCAAATACTCCATCAGTGTATCCTCTCCCCAGGTGATGCCTTAGTTCTTATTGGTGGCTGTGTAAGAGTATCCAGAGGCCTGACCTGTCTTCCGCCCGAAGAGACCATGGAGATTTGGCCCAGTCTTGTGCTTGCCTCCCTTTTCAACAGTGTGGCACTAGGAACACTTCATAATAAAAATCTTCTTGCCTTTCTCAACATCACCCATATTTAATTCTCTTTTCAGTCGCTGGCACAACGAAGATTCCCACTCCAAAGCAGGACATCCCCACTCTCTCCCATGTATTTTTTTAAATGACTTGAAGTTTATTCTCTTGACTTTGAAATGCACAACACCCTCTCATTAGCTGCATCCTGAACTGGGCAGCAGATGTCAAGGAAACCCACACACCTGCCTGAAACTTTGCACCCTGCATAGTCCCCACACCACCCTAACCACCTCCTGCCCTCCCCGGGGTCCTGTTGTTCCAGCTCCCCCATGCACAGGTGGTGCGGTGTCAGTCTCTCTGGGCCTGGCTGGTCTTGCTGATTCTCCTGTTCCAAGTTCTGATCTCCACAGGCCAATGCTTCATGTTCCTGGGCCCTGATGTCCAGAGGAACCCCATCCAAACACCCTGTGAGCCCACTCGCTGGTGGGGCAGACTTCTGTGCTCTGGCGCCTTCCTAAAGCACAGGGAGGTCTGTGTTCTGGAAATGTTCAAGATCGTGTCAATCACAGCAATGATACAGACAGCAGATGAGGCTCCCAGGGGGCTGGCAGGGTTCAGATCAGATGATTGAAGAAACAGAGAAGCCTGCATCCATTCTGACGGAACAGTGAGACTCTGTACTGGAAGGAGTGGTTCAATCAGCACCTGTGTCTATCCAGGGCTGTGCTTGGGATGCCACCTGCAAACCATCGGGTCCTGACACCCATAGGGAAGGCTGCATCCCCAGCCTAGAGGGGACGTGTTCTTCTGAGCTGAGCCCTCCCTCCCATGTGAGGACTGCTTTCTCTGAGATCTTTAGTTTTCTGCACCAGGGATCTGTGTGCTGTGTGTAAAACCTGCCTCAGCACAGCCCATCCTCCCTGCACCTCCTACCCCTCCAGCTGACTAGGGTCGCCTGCCCCTCCTTGCCTTGAACCAGAATTATTTCTCTGGTTCCTTCCGTTGGGGTAGACTATGTCAGAGGGAAGACCTGGGGCTCAAGGGCTGCTGTTCAGATTCTTTTGTCCCATGGGGTGCTCCATTGACATGGTGTCCCCCACTTCAAACACTGCAGACAGCTGTGAAAGGGAAGAGAGGAGAGACCAAAAGTCCTGCTTCTCTCCCTGCACTCAGGGTGTCCCGGGGGCTCTCCTGTGGGTTCAGAGAGGAGCCCTGGAGCAGACTCGGAGCTCTCGTAGGGATGCCGGGGGCCGAGCCTCTCAAGGAGCTGCCGTCATCTTCCCTCAGGTTTGGTGATTACCAGATGGAATCAGATGGAATCACTCTGACAGAGCGGATCCTTGTTTTCAGTGCTCGTGGGCAGCCTGTGTCCACCTGTGTCAGACGGGAGGGGTGGAGGGGGTACGAGGGACTGTGTCTGCTGCCCTACCATGGTCCAGACAAGCCACACAGTGGGCTGAGGCGGAAACTGCCGAATTCATGAAACTTTCAAAATCCAGTCTCACTCCCTTGGCTCCAGTTCATGAATACAAACCATGCATCCAACCAAGGACCATTATCCAAGATCTACAAGAAACTCAAACAACTCAATGGCAAAAAACAAGTAATCAGATTTAAAAATGGGCAAATGATCTGAATAAACATTTCTCAAAAGAAGACATACAAATGGCCAACAGGTATATGAAAAAATGCTCGACACTAATCATCAGGGAATTGCAAATCAAAATCACAATGAGATACCAACACAACCCCCACCAGTAGGATGGCTGTTATCACAAAGACAAAAAGTAACAAATGCTGGTGAGGAAGTGGAGAAAAGGAAACTCCTATACAATGTTGGTGGGAATGTAGATCAGCACAGCCTCTATGAAGAACAATGTGGAAATTTTTCAAAAAACTATAAATAGAGTCACAATATGATCCAGCAATCCCACTGCTGGGATGTATCCAAAAAAAAAAAAAAAAAAAGGAAATCAGTACATTAAGGAGATACCTTATCCCCATGTTTATTTCAGCATGATTCACAATAGCCAAGATATGGAATCAACCCAGATGTCCATCCACAGACTATTGGATAAAGAAAATGTGGTACAGATACAAATTAGAATACTACTCAGCCATGAAAAACGTTCAAATCCTGTCATTCATGGCAGCGTACACGGAACTGGGGGACATTATGTTAAATGAAATATGCCAAGAACAGAAAGAAAAATATTGGATGTTCTCATTCATATGTGGAAGCTAAAAGAAATTTGATCTCATGGAAGCAGAGTAGAATGATGGCTACCAGGCCTGGGAAGGTCGGGGAGAGTGAGAGGGTGGTTAACTAACACAAAATCACAGCTAGACAGGAGGAATTATTTTTAGTGTCCATAGCACTGCAGGGGTCTACAGTTAACAATATTTTCAAGCAGCTAGAAGAAAGGATTTTCAATGTTCTCAACATGAGGCACTCATCAATGCTTGAGGTGGTGGGTATGCTAATTACCCTGATTTCATCACAATACACTCTAAGTGTCAGCACATCACAATTACTGTGTGCCACTTAAATGAAAAGAGCCACCGTGCTGGACACTAGGGGAAGAGTGATGTCCCAGTGTGAGATGGGAATGAAGGACAGAGTTAAGAAAACAGAACGGGCCACTCTAAACAGTTCTGAGGCCAGGGCACTTTCCACGCCAGCAAAGAGCGGGGAAGGGAGGTGACAATGGGCAGGGCCCCAGACTACACTCCTGGGAGGGGTGGACGCCAAGACTGGCCTGCTCTTCCTGATCACTGAGCTGCAGCCTCCAGTGTCCTTCCTGAGGCCAAGAGAGGGTGAGAGGGGCCTCTCAGATTCAGATGGGGAGGATTTGGAGCAGGCAGCTAGGTACTGCAGGCCAAATACAGACGCAGCTCAGCCCCCTGCCTGCCTTACTCCCCATCTGCAGCGTCCCTGCTGGTCCTTAGCAGCCTTCAGTCTCTGCTTAATCTGATTCCTCCTCCTGTCTCTCCCTCCATCCTCCTCTCTCTTCTCTCCTCCGCTGCCTGCTCTCTTCTTTAGCTTTGGGGGATGTTTTAAAAACTCACCCTGATCCTTATATTGAAGCCCAGGGACTTTTAGTCCTGGCTGCTCATTGGAATCCCCCAGAAAGTTCTATGACCTCCTAAATCCAGATCCCACTTTCAGAAACTGATTTAATTGATCTGATCCCAGCTAAGAGCCTGATGCAGGTGCTTTTTGTTTTGATTCACCAGTGACCCTAATTTGAAGCCGGTGTTACGAATCCCTGATGGAGTGAGACAATTGGGGTCTGTTCTTGGGATCATGGGTGAGTTTGCTTCAAAAGTGCATTAGCTGTTCCTGTATAGGAGGGTTCTGCAGAAGGCTTCACAGTGTCTCACCGCCTGGAGCGCTAGAACTCGGCCCAGTTCCCAGCTAAGAAGTAGGAGCTCCACGCACCTCCTTTCCTGCCTGGGCCTCTGTGGGGGACTCCTCTGATCCTCTGGTAGCCGGCCTTGATTTGCCTTGGATTCTCTGCGGGTGGCTCTGCCTCCTCCCTGTCTGTGTCTTTGGGCGGTGTGACTTCCAGGGCTGTGTGACCTCCTGGGTCTTGCTCCCCGATGGACATTTCCTTGGACACCTCAGCCTCAAGGAAGGGCTGTGCCTCACCAGGCTCCCGCCGTTACCCTGTTCCTCTCTGCTCTCATGTTCCACACAAGCCAATCCCACATCTGGGATGCCAGGTGGGGATGTGAGTAGATGGCAGGTACAGCGGGCAGCGGACCAGCAGATCTGGGTTCCAACATGAAAACAACTCACTTTTAACATAATCTTTTCTTAAAGGCCCCAAACACATCTGCAGGCCAGTTAAGGGTTGCTGGCCACAAGTATGCAACTTGCCTTAGCCCTTCCCTTCTTCAGTCTTGTGAGTTCAACCCATTTGTCCAGCACCGACTGTAAACCAGGCATGTTGTGGGCTCTTGGGGTAAAGGTGGGACTCAGCAAAGGCTCTGCTCTCCTGGACCCTACAGACAACAAACAAAAAGCAACAGGAACGGATGCCAACGTTGTGCACAGGGAGGGGACCTGATGGGGGTGAGGGTGGGGCTTAAGGGAAGGCACCTCTGAGCTGTCTTTGGGTTGAAATTGAAATTAGAGGAGGGAGGAAATGGGGGAATAAAAAATGCAAAGGCCCTGGGGCCACCTTAGCGGCCCTTGGAGAACAGCAGCCAGGCCCTGGCCAAGGAGCCCTGAGCCCAGGTGGGGTCTCAGCCTTCAGGGTGGCAAAGAGACCTGGGGGCTACCCCTGTGGACCACGCATGCCTGGGAAAACTTCTGGGGTTTATTTCTGGGGCAAGCTGAAGCCAGCAAAGGGTTTGGGTGGAGGAACAACCCCCTGACTGTGTTTTAAAGGCTCACAGCCAAAGAACACTGGGACAGAGCAGCCTGGTGGTCAAGGCCAGGCCGAGGTGGCTTGGGCTGGGACAGCTGCGTGGGGGAAAGGATGGCACAGGGGGCACTTGGAAGCAGCCGCGTGGGGGATGAGGAGGACCAAGGGACTGAGGATGACTCTGTGTCCTGGCCTGAAAAATTGGGTAGACAGACTGTGAGGCCATTTGCTTGCCAGAGGGCGCAGTAGGGTGTGGAGAGGAGGGCATTGGCTGCTTTCAGCTGAGTGTCTTCTCATGTCCCATGCAGGTGCAGGAAGCACAGGGGAGGGGCCAGGGCCAGGCAAGGGCTGGTGAGTGAGCCTCAGCTGCAGGACTGGACAGAGTCACTTGGGGGAGAGGTGGGGGATGAGGGTGCCTGGAAGCCAATAGGAGACACTGTTCCAGAGGTGAACGCTCCATCACCATTGAGGCCAGCAGAGAAGTGAGCATGGGGGTCCTGGCATGCTGGCCTGGACTCCCTAACTGTGGGGTACTGCCCACAGGGCCAGAGGGAAACATTTAGGGGCCCTAACCACACACAGGACCTTACGACACTCTCCCACATGTAACTCTAATATTTATATCTATATTTTGCAACAAGACAAATTTTAAACTATGGTTTAAAAAATCCCCCTGAATTTGCTGATTGCAAACTTCTTGGTAAGTCTGTCCAGACTGAACTTTTCTGCATCTTCCTCTGCTGCTGCTGTTTTGCCCGCTTTTGAAGTGCTTAGGACACGTACTCAGCCATTAGTCAGATTAGAGTGGCTGCTTCTAAATTAGTTCCTTGGCCACGACCACCTCTCTCTGTAATAGAATTGTCTCAAGTGCCTTAGATGGCATCCTCAGCCCAGAGCATTAAGTCTTGGTGGCATCACAGGCCTTGGCCACCCACCTAGGGCACAGCTCCCTTGACTGATCCTTCTCCACCCCCTAGGCACCTGGAGTCAGGCCATAGAGGGCCACTCACCATCACCTGGCTACTCCTGCATTCTCCATGTCTCTGCTCCAGTGTCTGGGTGTCTGGGTGTCTGGGCAGACTTCCTGGTTCACAGATGGAGCCTTCTTGCTGTGTCCTCATGGGGCGGAAGGGACAAGGCAGCTCGCTAGGGCCTCTTTTGTAGGGGCACTAATCTCACCATGAGGCCCCACCCTCGCAACCTCATCACCTCCCAAGGACCCCACCTCCTAACACCCTCACCTTGTGGGTAAGGTTTCAGCCTAGGAATTTGGGATGCTTGAGCATTCTGCCTGGAGCATTAACCACGTATCTTCCCTGTGCTTGCCAAGGATGTGTCCTGAGACTTTAGTCAGCCCTAAAATTCTCCCTCCCTCTAGAAAGTGACCTGAGCAGTGCATCCGGCAGCAGCCCAGCCCTCAGCTGTTCATCCTCCAGCAGCGCAGCCCTGCCCACCCTCGGGAGGAGGAGGGGCCCGGCGCTGTCACCTGCGGCCTTCTCTGTGCCACAGCCGAGCTCTGCATCCCTGCAATGCTCCACAGCTGCACGGCTGCTCAGTCACTTTGCAGAGTGGCTCCTAAACCCCATTTGCAATTTTCCCTCTGAGACCCTCACAGCAGCTGGGGCCCCCTCTTCAGGCCATGGGTCCCTTCTTCAAGATCAAAACGAGAACAAGTCGTCTCTTCCTTTTTTCCCTCCAAGCCTGGGGAGGCAGCAGCTTCGTCTCTGGTCCCCAGTTAAGGACCTTCTACCTACGGATTCCCTACATCAGTTCCTCATGGGAATTCTCCGTTCCGGTGGCTTCCGTGGCTTCTTTCTCTTCCCAGACCCTGACAGATGACCACGGCGTGGCTTGCGGAAGCCACAGGTAGATGAAGACTTTGGCAGAAACGGCCGCTGTTCTTCTTGCTTCCCAAAGGGCGGAGATACCTCGAGTCACAGGAGGATGAGGAAGCCTCTTCTCTCACCCGGACTTCATCTGCTGGGAGCTGGTGACTGAGGGAGGCTGGTTTGCTCTAACCCCTCAACACTGATGAGTGGAAAGGGCCAAGGAACCAACCGCCTCAAACTGCCTGGTTGCCAAGAGGTCTCCCAGGCAGGGGACAGGTTCAGTCCTGCCAGCAGCTGCGCGGGCGCGGGGTCGCTGGAGGGTCTCCATGCAGCAGTATCTCCACACCACGGCAGGGGGCGCTGTTCCCGCGCGAGAGAACGCTCCTGGTGACCAGAGCCTTTGCTCCCGGGACAGGGGCTGCTTCGGAGCACAATTTGCTCCTTTGAAAAGGGATTTAGATCAGGAATTCCCTCAGACTTGTTAACAGTAGAAGCCGTGTGAGCGGAAGAGCATCTTCAGGGAAAACGTGTGAGAAATGGGGGAGAGGAAACCTGACTCCAAATAAACCAAGAATAGGGCAGAAGTTAAGGAGCTCACAAAAACGGTGAGAGGGGAGCGAGTTGCCAGTTCATACAAATAAAGAGATCGCGAGTTGCCAGTTCATATAAATAAAGAGTCCACCGCCGTCTGGTTGTGAAGAAGTCTAAAAACAGACCTGTGGATTCGGAAATTCGGGGCCCTCGTGGAGCCACTCCTTTCAGTAGAACAGTCAGTGCAGAAACCAGATTTATACACACAGGTATATACATGGATAAACACATCTATACACACTCTAGTTTTCTATTTATGTTTTAAAATTTAACTTTTTATTTCGATATTTAAAGAGTACACACAAATGTAGAAAGGACTGTATAATGAACTCCCACGTATCATGTACCACCTGATGAATAATTAGGTGGCTCATGACTAATAACTATTGACTCGTTACTCAACTTGTTTCATTAGTTTCTGCCTCTCCCCATTCTCTATCTCTCTTTCTCTTTGGATTAGAGTATTTTCGGGCCATCCCAAAATATATAGTTGTATGTAACTGCTGTGTTTCTAATGGATAAGGGCGTTTTCAGAGCAGCAGAGGGAGAGAGTTGGGACAGTACCCAGAGCCACAGGGAGAGCTGTGTCCTCGAGCAGCACCTCTGGTTGCTCAGCTAGTTTAGAAGCATGATCAAATATGTGACATGAGAAGCAACATTTACCTTTCTACAACATGGCTTCAAGGATAGATTGGTTTAACCAAGCCTCCTCTACTTTTCCAAATGATAAGAGACGCACACTGATAGGAAATGAGACAGGAAATGGTGCCCCCAGCTAACGTGTGGGTTGGGTGAGATGATTCATTTAACTTGCTCAGCATGGTGCCTTCTCAGGATGTGACAGGACTTCATGTTGGGGTTTAAGAACATGGACTTCTTGGGTCTGTTGCTTGTATGTTCTTGGGAAAGTTACTTATGCCTCAATTTCACCTGCAAATTGGGGTTAATAATGCTTAAGCTCACAAGGTTATTCCAAGGATAACACAAGAGGGTGCATGTAAAGAGGTGGGTGCAGCACCTGCCGTTTAAGAACTGCCCAGCCTACATCAGCTGTGATGATGACGGGTGAAGACACCCCCTTGTGAATTGCTGTGTTCTGTGAGGCCCCCCAGAAGCACCTTGTACGTAATTATCACACAGAAGGCCTTTTCCTCCACTTTCACCCTACGCAGAAATAATATGTAAGGCCCAAACTTAAAATGTAGGCTGTCATTTTTTCTCCTACTCGAAAATAATAAAGAGAAACATTTCTTCTTTCTTTTTATTTCTAGTGGACCTATATATGTGTAAGAATGGTTTATTACTCTCAATCTTCTAAGTTAATTTCAGGGAAAAATAGTAATTCCTTCAAGACTCTAGAGTTTCCTTTAGCCAATTAGACATCGCGATGACCCATCTAAGAGAGTATGAATAGGCTGCTTATGAAATTTATTCTGCCACCCAAAGATGATAAACTTAAAGAAGTCCCTTACCCAGACACAGCATAATAAAACCGCTGAAAACCAAACATGAAGAAATCTTAAAATCAGCCAGTGGAATCAGCAGGGAGCAAAAGTCCAAAGGAGTGTGGACTCACCTTCAGGAGGAGCCCTGGAGGCCTCAAAGCAGCAGAGCAGGCCCAGAGCATGGAGGAAAAGAGCTATGCACCTTGAACTTTCTATCCAGCCAAAGTGTCTTTCAGCAATGAATGTGAAATACAGACAATCTCAGATGAAGACAAACTAAGAATTTGTTTCCAATTTACCTGTGATAAAAGAAGAGCCTCAGGAAACTTCAAGCAGAGAGAAACAGTAACAGGATAATCTGGAACTTCAGGAATGAAGGGAAAGTGACAGAAATGATAAATATCTGGGTGAATAAAACAGCCCTTTTCTCGATGTGTATTATGAACGAAGGCAGCATCCATAACACTGTGGTGTTTTCTGCCAACGTAGACACTCCACACAGAGGGGAGGGCACGGGGACCGCTGTGGAAGTGGCTTCTGTGTTCCACATGAAACAGCAAAATATTATCCTCAGTAGACTGTGAAAAATTAAACCTGTAAATTTTAATTCGTACGTGAACCACACACCCACACAGCTGTGCAAAGAGATATAAACCAGACCCCAATAGTCCCTTAACATGGAATGTTAAAACTATTCTAAGAATCCAAATGGAAATATAAAAGGGGAAATGAATGAAAAAAATGTAAGGCACAAACAGAAAACAAATCATGAAATGACAGACTTAAATCCAAACACTCCAGTAATTAAACATAAATGGCTTAAGCGTATCAATCAAAAACCAGATGATCAGACTGGATGTTTTAAAAAGACCAAACTACACTGCCTCCAGGAAGCCTACTTTAAATATAATGATGTGGGGAAATGAAAAGATGCACCACATAAACATTAATGATAATAAAAAAGCTTCGGTGGGTGCAGAGACAAGATAGACATTAGAGCCAGGAAGACTGTGGTTGGTGAAGAAGGACACTGCATGATGGTGAGAGGTCAGGTCCACAAGCAGACGCTGCCATCCTGAGTGTGCACCTGACAGAAGAACTTCAAAATACATGAAGCAGAAACTGGTGGCGCCGAGAGGAGAAATGATAGATTAATAACTGTAGTTGGTAGTTGAAGTCTTCAACACTCCTTTATCAGTAGTGGTTAGAACTAATAGAACAGAAAATCTTCTAGAAGGAGGATAAAGAACTGAACTGCATCACCAACCACCTGGACTCACTTGACATGTGCAGAAGACACTACCGAGCAATAGCAGCACACACGTTCTTCTCAGGGGCACGTGAAATGTTCACCAGGGTAAATCATACCATGGGTCATTGAAAGCTCTAACAATTTTATAAGATGTGAAATCACGCAAAACATGCTTTTGACCACAATAAAGCTAAACTAGAAATTAATAACAAAAAGGTATTGGGGAAACCTCCAGCTACTTGAAGGCTAAATGACAGACTTAGATAATCCATAGGTCAACTGGACATTTCAAGGAAATTAGAAAAAAAATTTGGACTGTATGAAAATTGGAAACAGGAAAACAATGAAGAAAGAAAATCAATGAATTCAAAACAGTTTTTAAAAATATCAACAAAACTGGTAAATGACAGAGAGAAAAAAGAGAAAACAAATGGTCAACATCAAGACTGAAAGAAATGATAGCATTATAGACACAACCAACATAAAAATGACAGTAAAGGACCACTATGAACAACTCTTTGCACCTAAATTTGACAAGTTAAATTAAATGGCCAAGTTCCTTAAAAGCCACACACTATTAAAACACACCTAACGAGAAATAGATAAACTAAGTAGTCCTGTATCTCTTCAAGAAATTGATTTTTCAGTTAAAAATCTTCCAAAAATAAAACTCCAGGTCCAGATGATTTCACTGGAAAATTCTACTAAACATTCAAAGAAGAAATATCAGAAACTGTATACAGTCTTTCAGAAAATAGAAGAGGAAGGAACACTAACTTATTTTATGAAACCAGTCTAATCTTGATCCCCTAAACCAGAGAAAAAAGAGAAACTACAGACCAGCAGCCCTCATCATCATCCATTCTCAACAAAATATCAGTCAATCAAATTGAACACTATATTAAATAAATAATCCATCACAATGAAATGGGGTTATCCCAGGAATGCAAGGCTGGTTCTACTTTTGACAGTCAATCAATGCAATTCACTATATTAACAGACTAAACAAAAACTATGTGATTTTGTCCACTGATGAAGAAAAAGCATATGACAAAATTCAGCATGTAGTCATGATAAAAACTCTCAGCAAACTAGGAGGAGAAGGGAATTTCCTTAACCCGATAAGGGGCGTTTATTAAAAAAAAAAAAAAAAAAAAAAAAAAAAAAAAAAAATCACTACAGCTGATACCATGATGGTGACAGAGAAGGGTTTTCTCCTAAGATTTGGAACAGGTCAAGGTTGTCTGTTCTCACCACTCTTATTCAGCATCACACTGCAAACCCCAGCCAGCAAATGGAGCAAGAAAAGGAAATTAAAAGGCATGCAGTTGAGAGGGAAAAAAACTGTCCCTGTTCATAGATGATGTGATTATTTATGTAGAAAATTCCAAGCAATGTACAAAAAAGGCTGTTGGAACTAATAGGTATGCTTAGCAAGGTTTCTGGATAGAATGTCAACATTCAAAATTAATCATATTTCTGTATACTGGCAATGAACAACTGGAAACTTAAACACATAACCACACATACACACATATGTACACACACACACAGACACACACAAACACACACACACACACACCATTTATGATAGGGACAAAAAATGGTTAGGTATAAACCCAACAAAACATAGGCTTTATAAGTCAAAAACTACAAAACACTGATGGAAGAAATCAAAGAATATCTAAATAAATTGAGAGACACATTGTAAACTGGAAGACAGAATTTAGTTATTTGTCAATATTATCCACATCGATCTCTATATGTAACGCAATTTCAATACAAATTCCAACAGGATTTAAAAAATAGATATAGGTAAGCTCATTCTGCTATTTACATGAAAGGCAAAGAAACTAAAATAGCTAAAATAATTTTGAAAAAGAAAAAAAAGTTGGAGGACTCACACTGCCTGCCATTAATACTTAACATAAGGCTACATTAGTCAAGACAGTGATATTGACAGAGGGACAGAAACATGTATCAGATGAACAGAATAGAGAACCCAGAAATCTACATACACAAATATTGTCAAGTGGCCTTTGAAAAGGGTGGAAAGGCAATTTGATGGGGAAAGGATAGACTTTTCCACAAATGGTGTGAAAAACTGGGCATCCATGTGCCAGTACAAGCAAACCAACCATCTTGCTCTAAACCTCAAACCTTCTACAAAAGTTAACTGAAATTGAACTACAGAGCTAAATGTAAAACATAAAACTAAAATTTTAGGAGACTTTATAGGAGAAAACCTTTGTTGTCTGGGGTTAAGCAAAGGATTACCAGATTGAGCACCAAATTCATGATCCAGAAGAGGAAAAATTGATACATTTAATTGTATTAAAATTAAAAGCCATTGCTCATGAAAGACATATTTAAGAGAAGGCTGGAAGAAGCCAGTTTCCAATCATGATATCTGACAGTACACAAAGAGCTCTCAAAACTCAACAACAAGAAAATAAACAACCCAACTTAGAAAATGAGCAGAACGTTGGAAGAAACACTTCCCCATAGAAATTGTAAGGACATCACATGAAAAAATGAAAAAATTGGGAAGAACATCTGTTATTTGAGCTGAAAACATGTCCCGATTTATTATTAGTCATATATTAGCCTAAGAAATGTTTGTCCTCATTGTAGACTGTCGTAATTTTTCCCACAATAAATCTTTATGATGCACCTACTGTGTGCAAAGCAGACTTCTTGGGCCAATCCCACAGAGAAATCTGGTCATTCTCGTCAGCCGCTGGCATTATTTTCCTCTGCAGTTTTGGACGCTTTCACCTTAAAATCCTCTTAGGGTGTGTAGTGGGAAGAATAACGGCCCCCAGAATGTTTGTTTTAATCCCTAGATCCTGGGAATGTGTCTCGCACATGGCAAAGAGAGATTCAGGCAGCGGGAATTAATGTAGCCAAGCGCCGGCCCTGAAGTAGGGAGCTGATCCTGGTTGTCAGGGTGGCCGCTGTGATCCCAGGGCCCTTCACCTTGGGAGACACCCACATCAGAAGGGCTGTACTGACCACTGCTGATCTGAAGAGGGAGGACAGGCCATAAGCACAGAACACAATGGCTCCTAGAAGCTGGAAAACAAGAGTCACCCCTAAAGCTTCCAGAAGGAGACAGCCCTGCCGGCACCTTGATTTCAGCCCGTGAGACCATTTCTGACTTCTGGCCCACAGAAGGCTAGGACAGGTCTGAGTCTGTCACCTGCCACAGCAGCCATCAGCGGCTGACATAGGTGTCCTGTGCTCTGCCCACTGGCTCTGGGGTCCCTTGGGTGCTGATGAGAAGTGCAGCTTCCCGGACCTCACCTGTAGGGGCTGAGGGACCCCAGAGCCTGCCCTGGCCACCTCCCAGCCTGCCCACGTGGCTGGGGCACTGCCCCAAACACCCTTGGTTCCAGTCCCCTGCAGGGCTTTCCAGGCAGCAGGCTCCCAGGGAGCAGAAACCAAGGAGCAGGGGCAGTCCCTATTTCTTCTGTCCTAATTAGAAGTCCAGCCTGCTTCTGGGGCCTGGTGCTACGGCCGCAGTCATCTTGACTTCTCATCAGCTTGTGTACTTGAATGAGATTTGTGCAGCATCAGCCAGTTAGAGGGCCGTGGTTGGAACGCGGGGGAGGACTCTCCATTGCCTCCTGACAGCTTCATCCTGGGAGGGTCTGTCGTGACCGCTCTCGGTTGACTGTCATGCTCATCACGTTAAAAACGATCTCCGTCCCCCTCTGTCACCCTCTGCACCCCTGACTGCAGGACACGAGGTGGGGGCACAGCACGGCTGACAGATGGTGACGCTTGGCTGCGGTGCTGACAGCCCAGCCGGGACCTCGTGTGGGAGGACCAATTACCACCGCATCCCCTCAGGGAAGAGCCTCTCAGCTGCATGTGGGGGCCCATGAGAAATGAATTGAAAGGAAAAGATTGTACTCTGAAGGCCATATTCCAAGGATTCGTGTCAGCAGGTTGTAATTAGTTAATTAAATGCCCGGCTGGCGGGATGGCCCCATGCGGCTGCTCCCGAAGCAAGGGCAGAAACGTCCTGGAATCTGAGTGCGGGGCCGCAGCCCGCACCTCCCACCACATGAGCCCCTTTTCCAGGGAAGGTCACTGGGAGATTTGCGAAGAGTCTTTGGGGGTGTTCAGTGTCTAAAGTCACTGAAATGAAAAGGAGATGGAGACACCCGTGATCACAGAGCTCGGGGCGGAGCAGGCAGGGATGAAGAGGATGAAACGATGGATGCCCGAGCGCAGACTGAGGGAGAGGGTGAGGGAGGCCAAGGAGAGGGCGGGAAGCTTCCCAGATGTTAAGGCGCCCAGACTTCGTTTTCAAAGTAGCTTTGAGAGTGAGGCCGTTGCACTGGCTGTTTGGTGCGTGTAATAACGATGTGTCCAGCGCTCCGGACAATGCGTGAGTTGATGCTGAACACACGCTAGGCCCAATGACATGAGCCGAAACCCAAACCCCGCCCCGGGCCGTGCAGCTGCCCTGAGCCCAAGCCTCCCGGAGTCCCAGAGCCCGCCTGTGGGTGATGCGCTTACACCTTGGGTCTCCCTGACTCATAAAGGCGCTTGGGAAAGGACTCCCGTGTGGACGCCCCTGTCTCCCTCACACCCCTGCTGCCCCCATCGAATCCAGCCCACTTAGGTGCACCCTGAGGCCTAAGGCAGTTCCAAGTGCTGCTCCTCACGCCTCCGTCCAGCCACGGAATTCCCAGTGGAGACAGCAGTCACGGAGCACCGGTCTCCACACCACCTGCTCTCCTCATCTCAGTGACTTAGAAATTAATTCGGGGCAGTGCCCCAGCCACGCGGGCAGGCCAGAAAGTGGCCAGCATGGACTCTGCAGTCCACTGGCCCTTGCACAGTGAGGTCCAGGAAGCTGCGCTTTTCATCAGCACACAAGGGACCCCAGAGCAGGTGGGCAGAGGACCACACTGAAAACCCTCCTAGGAGCACCAGATGCCTGTGCTGGCTGCCAATGGCTGCTGTGGCAAGTGACACAGACTTAGCCACAAGTGACACGGATGCGCTAGCCACAAGGATCTTTGAAATCTGCGGATCAACTCGCTACTCTCCTGCCCCAAACCATCAGCAAGTTCCTGTTGGTCCTGAGTAAAGCTGCCCTCTTCGCCTGGCTGCCGAGTCTCGGTGCTGCTTGCTGCGCTTCTCTCCCAGGGCCTCGCCATGCCCACTCCATGCCATGCCCACATCATGCCCACACCACAGCACGACCACTCCACGCCCACCCACACCCACTACACTATGCCCACACCACACCCCGCCCACACCACACCCACTACACCATGCCCACACCACACCACGCCCACACCACACCACACCCACACCATGCCCACACCACACCATGCCCACACCACACCACGCCCACACCATGCCCACTCCACACCATGCCCACTCCATGCCACAGCCACTTCACACCATGCCCACTCCATGCCACAGCCACTTCACACCATGCCCACTCCATGCCATGCCCACGCCCACACCACACCATGCCCACAATACACCACGCCCACTCCACACCATGCCATCCATGCCATGCCCACTCCATGCCACACCCACTCCATGCCACACCCATGCCCACAACACACCATGAGCATGCCCACTCCACACCACGCCCACTCCATGCCATGCCTGGCCCCACACCATGCCCACTCCACACCACGCCCACGCACGCCCACTCCATGCCATGCCCTCTCCATACCACAGCCACTTCACTCTTTTTGCAGGTCCTCTGGTGTCCCAGGACAATGCCCACCTCAGGGCCTGGCACCACAGCTCTCCTGCTGATCTTCACCTGCCGATCCTGTTTACTAAAGAATATGGCACTCCTCTCCCGTATTCTCCAATTGTTAGTTTCTCCGTTGATTCTCTAGGGTTTTCCAGAACAATCATGATGACATCTGTAAATCAACATCATCATCTTTTTATTATCAGATAATATTATTTTATTAGTAAAATAAATGCTGAACAGCAGAGAGCTGCCGGGCACATGCCACATGCATCAGCTGTCAAGGGTGAGGATGCTGTGTCCCACCCCCGCCCCTCTTTGCTGAGCACTGGTGACCTTCATGCAGAGAGTACACTATTGGAACTAGTTCTCTTTCTGTGGCCAATGAAGAACATGAAGAAGCAAAATCAGAACTTAGCAATGAACTTCCTCACTGGGAAGACCTGGTCCCTGGGAAGCTGATTCCTCTTATGACAAAGAAAACACCCAGGTGGCTTGAGAGGAAGGAGAAAGGCCACATTCTCCAGGGACCCAGGGAGTTTCAGAGAGGATGGCTGGGTCATGTGGGCCCCAGGCCTGCCCGGACCCCAGAGCAGAATTTACTGCAGTCCTCCTCTGGCAGGGCCATCTTTATCTCATGTATTCCGTAATCTTCTGGAAATTTGGAAAAAAGATGTTCCTCAGGGAGTGCTGATGAAAAATGTGAACCCAAAATACCTGAGGCAGGTCTCAGTTAATTTAGAAAGTCTATTTTGCCAAGGTTGAGGACACGCCATGACACAGCCTCAGGACATCTGGTGATGGTGGCCGGGGCCCAGCTTGGTTTTATACATTTTAGGGAGACATGAGACATCAATCATTATATGTATGATGTACATTGGTTCTGTCCGGAAAGATGGTACAAGTCAAAGCAGGGAGGGGGCTTCCAGGTTATAGGTAGATAAGAGACAAATGGCTTCATTCTTTTGAGTTTCTGATTAGCCTTTCACTAAATGCGCAATTTACAGGAATAGTTACGTGTGCCTTATTCTGGCTGAGTGACACAACAGGGCAGAGGAAGTGATCCGAGCTGCATTTGTCTCATGTGAGCAGAGGGATGACTGAGTTCTGTCTGTCCTTCATCCACGAGGAATTTCCTTGTGGGCAAACTGTGAGGGTGGTCCGTAGCCATCTTGTTTAGGAATAGAATGGGAGGCAGTTTTGCCCAACACACTTCCCACCCTGACTTCCCTTAGGTTTAGTGATTTTGGGATCCTGAGATTTATTTTCCTTTCACAAGAGACTGCAGGTGTTACTGCAGTGTCTAAAATACACTATTGTATATTTTGAGTGGACTCAATCCATCAGTTGAATTTACTAGGTCTTCAAAAGTGAGTAGCAGTTTGTCACTGATGGCAGCCCTTCTGGCCCCTGGGGAGAACTGGTGTCTTTTAGGACAAGACTTTTATCCCACACCCCTTGGCTGTCTTCCTAAGCCAGTACTTTTTTGGAGCCACAGCAGTCAGTCTCAGAAAACCAAGACAGTTCCCACCTTATTTATTTTGTTTTACTAGAGATTAATCTGACCAATGGGAAGCAATTGTCAGCTGATACTCAATAGATGTTCATTTATTTAATTGTACTGAATAAAACCTGAGGTTGACTCTTCTGAACTCTGGAAGATGAGATACACATTTCTGGGGAAGAGAGCTCTGCTTCTCCTTCCTTCCAGCTGCTTCCCACTTTCATGGTCTGCTCTGGTCTGGTGAGTCCCTGTGTTCCTTCCCCATTAGACCTGGACACCTTCCCAGCGGCCCCTTGAATTCACCACTTCTGTTCTTTCAGTGGACTCTTTGCCAATCCCAGTGCTGCACTGAGTTCCCTTCTAAGTCTCAGCTCCTTGAGAAGTTATTTCTGACCAGGTGAGTCTGTAATTATTTTCCTCTCTTTTGAATGGTTATACCAGTTATTGTTTAAACCACTCCTTTGGAACTTAAATACTACACTAAATCATAAAGTATATATTTTATATCTGCATCTGCCTTTCACATATCCCCAATAATACTTTCTGAGAACAGGGACTGTCATATATTTTGTTGAATAATGTATTGCTTTTCTCATCTCAGAATCTCAAGACACATTTGAAAGTTAATCGTGGATTAACTTCAGGTTATTTTCATGGCCTCGCTGTTCCTATGTTCGCCTCTACTCTCAGTTAGCTCATTTTTACCCTTTAAATTTATCTATTTGTGAGACTCTGTGATCCTTCCTAAGGGGATCTTGAGCCACTAAGATGGAATTATGAGGGCTAGTCCAAGGAGAGGAGTGTAGCTGTCTTAGGTTGTAGAGTTATCTAATCACCACTAAGTATGACTGGACCCCCAAACTCAGACTAACCTTGCACTGGCCATGTGGCGGACCAGTCGCACCATCACCTTTCCCAAGCAAAGAGGTGCAAGCTGCGCCCAAGGTGTGCTCACTCCCGACCTTTGGAGCCCCTCTGGGAAGGAAGGGGTCCCTGCCCGGGCAGGCCCAATGAAGCCATCCGGAAGCTAGCTACCATACCTCTTGAGGAAGCATCCGGGCAACCATCCTTCTCCTCATTAGCCACTCTGCAGCTTCCAGTCATGTGGCTCAAGGATTACTTACAGGCAGTTGCCTGGGCTGCGTCCCTGTCACTGTTCCAGCAAATGGGAAATGACAGGGATCCTGGGTCTCCCCATCTGCTGCCTGGAGAACGGGAATTCTCCAGCTAAGGTGCCATTTTGGCCTGGGTTGCATGAGATCGGGCTGTCGGTTTAGGGGATGCAGAGCCGACATTCCTAGGTTATCCTCTCTCAAGACGAGTGGGATAGGTGGTCAGGCTCTTTATATAATTTATAACCATAAAGTGATTATTTCAATGGCTATAACTTCACAGGGATGACTACCTAGCTTCTGACTTTTGAGGCCATTATTTCCAAGTCTGGGCAAGACTGGAAGTGAAGGAGGCTAGCTTGTAGCCAGTGAATTGCCTTCACACTGAGCGGACCCTCCATCCATGTGGTGTAGAAGCTATGTCCCAAATCACACTGTATCAGATCCCAGTTTCTGGGAAGAGAGCCGACATTGTTTAGTGAAAGGTTTAATTCCAGTTGAATCGTCATGGGACTGTAGCCATGGTTTTGTGCCACTGACATCATCTTGACTCAGTATGTTAATGAAAGGGTTGGCATGACAAGGACATATGAACGTGATGAGCCTTTCTCATCAATAGTGACTATTTCAGATGCTCCTCGTTTTCCTTAGTGGGCACATAGTTCTCAAAAAGTTGAATGTAACAAGCTCACTGTAATGGAGCCATTCCACATGCACAGGACAGCTCCATCTTGTAAGACAGGTTTGATGATGAGAGAAATTTGACCTGGAACATGGTCTCAGTCCCTCCTTCCGTGTTTTCAGGTCTCTTTTCCTCCATCCCCAGTGCAGGACTGTACTGATCCAGAGCCACATTCAGCTGCCGCCACAGCAAGAAACACCCGCGGCTGTGAGAAAGGAAACGTCCTGGGGGCGTGGCTCACTCTGGGATGGGGTTTCCCACCAAAAGGAACGGCAGTGTCACTCTTTAAGGATGACGTCTGGCTTCATCCATGTCCTTGCAAAGGACATGAACGCATTCTTTTTTATGGCTACTAATCTGCACATTCTGCACATGTATCCCAGAGCTTAAAGTAAAAAAAAAAAAAAATACGATGTCCAGCAGGATTAGAGTGATGTCTGTACCTGCTACCATGAGGCCAGCCAAAACAAAACCTACAATAATACCCGAGGCCAGCCAAAACAAAACCTACAATAAAAGCGAGAAAAGACAAAGGTGTGCAAGACTGTGTACTTTACCATAGAAACCAGGTGGAGGCAACCTCATGTACGTAGCTAGAATAAAATAGGCAAATGCTATATTATGCAAATGTATTTTGGAACTCATTGAAGACAAAGCACAAAAACAGAATTTTAATATGCAAATACAAACTAGTGTTATAGAAAATATTTGCATGTGTGCCGAAAAGCCTACAGATTTAGGGTGTGGTAATGGAAAAAAACAGACCCGATAAACTTGCTTGTGCCCCACAGAATCCCTGGGACTGACAGGTTTCTTGCAGCTGAGTAACTGAACTACACAGCTCGTCCTGGTGGACGTGTTTCCTGTGGACGTCCCACTTGCCATATTACTCCTCCTTTTTGCAAAGTCAATGAAGGCATCTTGGCAGATATGAGCCTGCGAGGGAGGCCTCTGCTGACAGAGGCTGTGGGCTGCTCTGAGGCAGTAGACTTCCAGGATTAGGTCCTGAAGGTTTGGCACAGCCCCCTTCTTGCCTTGATTAGATGCTCTCACCTGGCTGGTGGCACGGCCAGGCTGTACCTCCTCATTGGCCTGGACACCTGCCCTTCTGGAGCTTGGCTCCCAGTGCTGTTCCTTGGAGATAAGCTCTGGTGCCCTCTCGCTGCCTCTTCCCTCTCCTGCCCCCAAAGCAGCCATGTATTTAAGGACCTCAGCCCCGAGATGCTGCCCATCCTTTTCCTTCCATGGTAGGTAGGGCACTAGAACTGCACCCCCTGGAATGCAGCTCAGAGCTCTTCAGCTGGTACCGGCATGGTTACTTCAGGGACACAGGTGCACTTCTGAGCCTCCTGCAAGGCCGAGGTTCTTAGCTGCCTGCTTGAAATACTTTGTTTACTTCTGTCTTTCCTCTTCTCTCACTCTTCTCCAGCCTTCCTTGAACAGAAAAGCACACCTGCTGCTTGACCAAGTTGGGGGCCAGAGCGATGAGGGTGGATATTTTCGGGAGAAAATGAACAGAGAGTGGCCCTGTTCATCAGGGACCAACACTGGGGATGATGCCTCCGAGACAGGTGTGCAGACAGGACGCAGGTGTTACGGGTGGGGAGCCACCTACTTAGGCTCACAGATCCTTGTAGGAACTGCGGCAAGCTGGACTGACAGCCCCTTATGAGCAGATTCAGCCTGTGGGCTCTGGATTCAGGCGACCTGGGCCTGAATCCCCATCGCACCACTGTGAGCCTGAGTGAGCTGGAGCCACCAAACTCAGCTTCTCGCCTGTAACCGGGGGCCCCCATCTCCAGATCCCATGAGGTTATAGTAGAGATCATGTAAGACAGTAACATGCAAAGGTTAGTGCCTGCCAGAGCCCAGGAAACGAGATCCACTGTCATTCCCCCGCCAGCAGTTCTATGGAAGCCACTGATGACAAATAGTCGGTTTATTAATATGTGCGCGTGATCTCTTCCCCAGGGCTGGGTTTCTCCTGAGGAGCCTTCGCTGTCAGAAGCAGTGTGGGGGCTGCCGCAGTGCCGCGTTCTGGCGCCGGTCATGGAATTTATTATAAGGGGAGTATTGGGGAGAGACCACCAAGTTGTTAGGAGGGGAAGGGCTAGGTTCTACCTCTTTCAGGGCTGGCAGGACCCTGATCCTTTCCGGGTGAGCTCTTGTTGGCTGAGGAGGGTGTGGGGCCCCGCAGAGGTCACCCCAGGGAACAGCACCTTGCACCCTCTCCTGCTCCCTGTGCCTGGGGAAACCACACATTCTTGAGTGGTCGCCTCCAGAGCTTATGATTTTGGGGGATCGACACGCAGCCCTCCCTGCTCCATCACCTCCCGGCAAGTCCCCAGGGGTGTGGCGTCCCCAGCCCCTTTTATCTGTGGTCCCCACACTCAGCTGTCACTTCTGGGGGTCTTGAGATGCAACCCTGTTCGTCATTCATTACTAAAGGAGGGTGGGACACCAGGCACTGTTTTGAGGGAATCAGCATAGCGTCGGCAGCTGGATGGGATGAGGCTCTTCCAGGTGCAGGAGCACATGGGCCACAGGCGTCAGAGGAAAGAGGAAGGCACAACTCCATCCTCCCCCAGGAAACGGGATTTGCGGGCTGCAGAGGAGCCTGTGGGAGCTCCCTGATGCCCCGGAGAGGCCACAATGTGCTCTGAGAGGCTCAGCACCTGTCAGTCAAAGCTGAGGGTCACCAATGTGTTTGGGAGGTCATGTGTCCTGCCTGGTGGATGCTTGTGAGGCTGTCAGTCACTCGGGCTGGCTCTCTAGGGCCTCGAGAAGCCTCCTGAAGAGGTCAAGCTCAGCCAAGCACTCATAGCCTTCACGGAGTTTCCAGGCCGAAGCTAGGAGCACGTTGCTTCATCAGGAGGCCACGGCAGCCTGGCCCCACCTGAGCTCCCGCCTGGCCTTCACAACACGCCTCCCTTCAGCAGCACCGTGGTCGACCCTCAGTCACTGCAGATTCACCACTTGTGAAACCACCACTTGCTGAATCTATTTTCCCCAAATCAGTACCTGGCACTTCTGTGGTCTTTCGATGACATTGGAAGAACGATGAAAAGTCTGTGTCTCCAAGGCCCAGGTTCCCAGCGGAGTGGTCACTGCCCTCTGGTTTCAGCTCATGCCGTAAACAAGTGCTCTTCACACCCTAGTTAGTCTCACATTTCCATGCTTTTTGTTAGACATTGTGCTGTTACACACAACCCAGGCTCCATGAGGAAGTGCAGTTGCTAGTCTTCCTGGCTGAGAGGAGGCGGTGCTGTGCCTCACGTTGAGAAGCTGCCCTAGGCGGTGACTTGGGTGTTGATATGGTTCGGCTCTGCATCCTGCCCACATCTCAGGAGGAACTGTAATTCCCAGTGTTGGAGGAGGGGCCCGGTGGGAGGCGACTGGGTCATGGGGGCGATTTCCCCCTTGCTGTTCTCGTGATTGTGAGTGAGTTCTCATGAGATCTGGCTGTTTGAAAGTGTGTGGCACCTCCCCTTTCTCTCTCTCTCTCTTCCTCCTCCCACCATGTGAGACATGTCTGCTTTCCCTTTGCCTTCTGCTATGATTGTAAGTTTCCTGAGGCCTTCCAGTCATGTGGAACGGTGAGTCAGTTAAACCTCTTTTCTTTATAAATTACCCAGTCTCAGCTATGTCTTTATAGCAGTGAGAGAATGGACTAGTACAAGTGTTAACGACCCATATTAAATCAGCTGTCTTTAAACAGAAACGCACATAAAACAAGCTTACGGATTGATTGGTTGATGAAAGTGGGACCAGAGGCTTTCAAGAACTTTGCCAGAGGAGCGATGGTTCAGGACTCACTGACTTGATGTTGGCGGTGACTTGATGGAACATAATTACAGTGAGGAGCTGCCATCACTTTAGGATATCTCTTTCCTCATCCTTTCCATCTGCCTCATCGAGCTGCCAACTCACTGCTGAGTCAGCGCCACCCAGCAAAGATATTCCCAGATCCTGGACTTTCAGAAATGGTGTGAGATCATCAATATTTGTTGATTAGGCTGCTAAGGAGCAATAGATGGCTGACACGTAGCCTTCATCCGTTGAAGCAGGAGGCTGCACTAATGAACATGCTAGATCCCTCGACTGCTGGTCCTGGGGTCCTGGTGCACTCACCCTGTTGGTGTGGTCTCCCCTCTGGAGCCTGACCCTCTGTTGATCACCTGTAGTGTCTGCAACGCAGGGAAACAGCTGGGCAGGGTTCGTTAGAGACAGCTGCTTGTAGGAGGGACAGGACTTCCTCTGCAGGGACAGCACTCATGGGCACTGCTCGGGGACTCTCAACTTTCAGAATTCTGAAGGCAACCCACAAATGTTGAAAATGTTAGTGTTTCCCCCAATTTAACAAAAGTGGAAATACCAACTGGATGCAATACAAAAGCTTACAACTTCATTTTGTCTTTTTTTTTGAGACGGAGTTTCACTCTTGTTGCCCAAGCTGGAGTGCAATGGGACGATCTCAGCTCACGGCAACCTCCGCCTCCCGGGTTCAAGCGATTCTCCTGCCTCAGCCTCTCCAGGAGCTGGGAATACAGGCATGTGCCACCACACCCGGCTAATTTTGTAATTTTAGTAGAGACAGGGTTTCTCCATGTTGGTAAGACTGGTCTCGAACCCCTAACCTCAGGCGATCTGCCTGCCTCGGCCTCCCAAAGTACTGGGATTACAGGCGTGAGCCACTGTGCCTGGCCATTTTATCTTCTTCATTATTCTCTTCCAGATAAGGTTTCTGGCTGCATGAATACCATTGCCCCTCTTTCACCTCCAAACTCAATTACATAAACACTTTTGATTCATGTTTAGCCAGTGGTTATTAAGGTATCAAAGTCTTCTTGCCTCATCTTTTATAGAGAATCCCTTCTTGGGCAGAATGAGGCTGGCCTGAGTTCCCGTCTTCACAGAACTGACAATTTTGGCCTCTCCTTCCACCACTATCCTGGGTGTAGTGAGAATGAAGCTCTGACTTCTCAGCATTGGTGGTTGGCGTTTAAAAACCTTCACCTGGTTTCAGGACAGGCACGCCAGGGATCCACACAAAGCTCTGCAGCCACACCCGAGGGCAGCCTGTTCTGTTGGCTGCACAGGGCCCTGCGTGTCTCTTGTCACGTGTAACAAATCTCTGAAACAGCAGCCGGCCGCACCCCAAACCCACAGGCCTGCTTGGCCACCACATTCAGCAGCTGTTACCTCTGCTCATCAATGGCCATTCAAACGGCTGCCTATTGATTGTGGGCCTAGAAAGGCACAGCTGAGCTCATTAAAAGACGTTTGTCATGGAGCCACAGGTTTCCATGTTGACCTTCTTGCCCTGGTTTTCATTCCTCCTTCTCTTCTCCCTACTCTGACATTCCTCCGACTCTCACTTTTGTTTGCAAACCTCTGGCAAAATACAGCATCATTCTTTTAAGTCGTCACAGTCATGGTGGCCTTTGTGCTCCGGCTCTCAGAACACGGGGTCAAGGACATGGAAGTCCCTTCAGGAGTGTGGGGAGGCTGGCTCCCTGCCTGTCCACCTGGGCAAGTCAAGGGCATGGAGGCCCCTTCAGGAGTGTCAGGAGGCTGGCTCTCCGCCTGTCCACCTGGGCCAATGTGATCCCCGAGCTGCAGCCTCAAATTCGCTTTGTGCATCTCAAGGCTGGAGAGGAGGCCTGCGTGGAGGTGCCGATGTCTGTGCAGGGACCATGGGACGCTGAGCGCAGGGCTGCTGTCTGGGGCCTTTAAATGAGAGAAGGGAGTGCTGGGGGAATAGGATGGGCCATCTTCCTGGAGAAGAAGAACCGGAGACCATAAATCCTGTTAGAAACCACGGACTCTGGGTGTTAGAGGCCACACAGCCTCAGTTGCAGTGGTGACAGTAAATCTCCTCTTTTAAAATCCTTTATCCTAAAAATTTTCACGCACATCTAAATGTAAAGAGAAAAGTAGAGTGACCCCATCACCCAGGTTCAAAAATCAGCAAAATCCTGCTACCCTGCCTCCAGCTGTGTCCCCACATACTTTAAAGCAAATCCCAGACAACGTGTAATCTCTTCCATCTATTTCACGTCTCTAACAAATAGGTTCTCTTCTTTACATCACCACAATAGAGTTATTTCACCTAATAATTAGCAATAATTCCCTAATGTCATGCAATACCCAGTCCATGTTCACTTTCCCTGGGGGCCTCTGAAGGTTTTTTGACCATGGACGTGGGACGTGTTTGTGTCGGACTCTGAACACGCCCAGCTGGCCTCTGGATGGCACGTCTCTGAAAGTCCTTCAGTCTGTAGCCGTTTTCTTCCTCTGTGAAGTGCATTTTAACTGAAGACACTGGGTAATTTTTCCTATAGAATTTTCTACATTCTGGACACCGCTGAGTGGGTCCTCGTTGCATCCTCCTCTCTTAGCTGTGTTTCCTAGAAATTGGTGGTTAGATCTAGGTGCCCTCTTTTTGGCAAGAATCCTCCCAGAGGGGTGCTCTCTGCTCTCTGCATCAGATCAGAAGGCAAATGAGGCCAGGCTGAGCACCCACAACTTCCAGCTTCTCAGGGCAGCAAGCTCAGGAAAACCCACGAGAGGCGGGTTCTGAGGAAGGGACAGTGTTGATGGAGCCGCCACAGCGAAGACACTTTCTGACACAGAAGCCCGTTGCACACAGTCCTCCCGTGGCCGACAAACGTTGTCAGAGCCCCTCCTTCTCCCCATCCGAGACGAGGCTTCGCGTCTACCCTCCTGGCCTGCTGGCTTCCCCTCGTGGTGGAGGTGGGCTGAAGTCTCCTCTGTCCCCTCCACGAAGTTGGCCTTGCTCATTCAGCTCCTCCCCTCCCTTCCCTCCTCCATCACCCCCTTGCTTTTCGTCCTCTCCCCCAGGCCACCAGGAGGTACCCCTGTCAGCTCCCAGGCAGAGCTTCTCAGTCATCACTGTCTTTCATCCTCCTTCTCGCTTTCTAAAGTCTCCATGACACACTCTGTTTACCTGACGCTTTTCTTGGGCCTTAATGTTGGCATTTCCCCAAATCCCATCCTTGACCACCTTGTCATCTACCTACACGTTCGTCCTGGTTATCACATTTATTCCCAGGACTCTAACTGAGAACTCAATGCTAATGGCTCCCAAGTCTATATAATTTCCCCAGCTCTCTGTCTTGAGATCCAGAGATATCTAAGAGTGCTGGATTTCTCTGCTTAGACAACACACGATAACTCAAACTTAAAATGTCCAATTCTGAGCTCATCTTCCTCTCCTTCAAGCCTGTTCCTTCCCCTGCCCTACACCCCGTGAAGGAGGATCTACTGGTATTTCAGACACAGCGAGCCTTGCAACCACTGGAGAATGTGTCCATTATGGAACTGACCAATAGTGGGAGCCCAGCCAGGGGCTCCTTTCTCTAGGGTGTGTGCCTGTGGGAATGCAAGGAGGGTCACTAGTGCCTGTGAGACCCTGGCAACTGGGGAGGAGGCCTGAGAGCCGCCGGGCTGTGTGTGGGAGCTCCAGCTCCGCCCATGCCCAGAGCACAGGGCAGAACACAGATGTTGGAGGGAATAAGCCCACAGTGGACCCAAGTCCTCTCCAAAGTGCAAGAGAGAAAATACTGTGCACCAAGACAGGGGGTGCGCACACACCTCTCCAGAGGCTTCGGGACTGAGTTTGCTGTGTGCAGATGTGAGTAACTCCAGCCCAGGCTGTTTTGCCTTCTCCCCAGAAGCCTGGAATAACGATACCACCAGAGGTTTGTTTTGCCAGTAGTTCTCCGTTTTTACGGTGAAGGACGGGGACCCTGTGCGCATGGAGACTTATCTCTGGGGAGGGTGAGGAAGGAACTCAGTCTTTCTGAATTTTATGACTTAGGTTTCTAAAAACCTTTGCAATAGAAAAATGTGTAGTTATAAAGAATAACATCTTATAGAAAAAGTAACATTAGGTGACTAAGGTGAAATGTGGACTGACAAATTCATTAGGGGCTTTTTAACTATTCAGTAAAATAAAGCAGTGAGGACTCTGTATCAGTTACCTGTTGATACTGTAATAAGTTACCACACATGTAGTGGCTTAAAACAACACAAACATATTGTCTTACGGTTCTGGAGAGCACAAGGCGAGCCTTGGTTCACTGGCCAAGTCAAGGTGCTGGCGGGCTGATTCCTGCTGGAGGCCTGACGGCATCGTGCCTTTCCTTGTTTTCCAGCTTCCGGGGGCCGCCGGGATGCTCCGGCCTGGCCCGTTTGTCTTCAAAGCCCATGACTCCAGCCTCTTCTGCTTCTGCTACCATGGGGCCTTCTCTCTGACCCCTCCCTCTTACAGGGACCCTGGTGATTACCCAGAGTAAACTGGGCCCAGGGTAATCCGGGATAATTTCCTGTCTCAAGGTTCTTAACTTAATCTCATTTGCAAAGTCCCTCTTGCCTCACAGGTCACAGAATCCTAGGTTCTGGGGATTAGGACGTGGCCATATTCCAGGGGAGGTTATGACTCGCCTACCACAAACATCATATCAAATTGGCATCTATGACTTCATAGATCTTAAATAACAACGGGTCCTTCCTGAGGCTGATTTCCACTCACTCTCGCCTCTTGTTAGAAACATTTTTGTGTTTCCTGTGCAGCAGCTTTTCCCCCTTGTAGCTGTCCTGCATCTGGCATCAGGTTTCCTTGTTTGCAGGCCTGCCCTGCTCCGAGTTCTGATCCAGAAAGAGCTTTGGGAGCTCCTTTTGGGGGCTCAGTGCCCTGTATCTGAGGAGGTAGCTTCTGGGGCCCTTGCCACTACCCGAAGTCTGTAGGCCCTGGTCCCCGGCTGCCTCCCGCCTGCTCTCCTGTGGCCCAGCCCTCCCCTTCGGGCACCCACCTCACCTTGCAGTAGTGAGGCCGGGACAGCCTTGTCCATCTCCCCTGCACTGCTCAGCAGAGCCTCTGGCTCCTCCCGGTTGCGCTGGCTCCTTCTCTGCTGGCCTCAGCTCCCACTTTTCCTCCTGTTTTTCCTCAAAAGTCACAGAGCTTTAGGACCTCCACAAGCTCTTGCAGGTGGGAAGGAAAGGGGCTGGAGTAAATCTGTTCCCACGTTCCCAAGGCTGAACGTGCAGCAAGGTCACATTCCCTGTGACCCCTGAGTATCTCTGCCATTAGAGCAGGGCCACTGCCATGGGCCTCTGTGTCTGAGCCGCATCCCTGAGCCAGAGCCTAGAGGGACCTTCTGGAAACAGGAAACACTCCTTCCATGTCAGGTGGGTAAGAAGCACTGCGGTTACAGCGCCCGCCTCACCTCACTGTGCGGCAGCTGAAACTCAGTGCGAGGCCTGAGTTCTCTGTCTGTGAGTACCCTCCAGGTGCTCCTCAGTGTGCAGAGCCCTGCCTGTCACGAGATACTTGCAGGAATGAGGCAGGCGAGGCCTGTGCGGCTCCTGTGAGCCTCGGCCATGCCCGGTTCAGGTAGCTGGAGACGGGGCTTCCCACATCGTCTCTCACTTTGCTCCTCTCCTCTGAATAAAGGCAGCATGAAATGGGATCCCTCAGGAGCCCCTGATATGGTTTGGCTGTGTGTCCACACCCAAATCTCATTAGAATTGTGATTCCCCATGTGTGGAGGGAGGGACCTGCTGGGAGGTGATTGGATCATGGGGGCGGTTTCCCCCAGGCTGTTCTCGTGATGGTGTGGGAGTTCTCACGAGATCTGATGGTTTAAAGGTGGCGGTTTCCTCCAGGCTGTTCTCCTGATAGTGTGGGAGTTCTCACGAGATCTGATGGTTTAAAGGTGGCGGTTTCCCCCAGGCTGTTCTCGTGATGGTGTGGGAGTTCTCACGAGATCTGATGGTTTAAAGGTGGCGGTTTCCCCCAGGCTGTTCTCGTGATGGTGTGGGAGTTCTCACGAGATCTGATGGTTTAAAGGTGGCGGTTTCCCCCAGGCTGTTCTCGTGATGGTGTGGGAGTTCTCACGAGATCTGATGGTTTAAAGGTGGCGGTTTCCTCCAGGCTGTTCTCCTGATAGTGTGGGAGTTCTCACGAGATCTGATGGTTTAAAGGTGGCGGTTTCCTCCAGGCTGTTCTCCTGATAGTGTGGGAGTTCTCACGAGATCTGATGGTTTAAAGGTGGCGGTTTCCCCCAGGCTGTTCTCGTGATGGTGTGGGCGTTCTCATGAGATCTGATGGTTTAAAGAGGGCAGTTTCCCCTGTTCTCTCTCTGCTGCTGCTTTGTGAAGAAGGTGCTTGTTTCCCTTTAGCCTTCCACATGAGTTTCCTGAGGCTTCCCCAGTCATGAACAACTAAGTCAGTTAAACCTCTTTCTCAATTACCCAGTCTCAGGTAGTACCTTTATAGCAGTGTGAGAATGGACTAATACTTTTCTGGATGACTTGGGGAATAACTCTAGAGTTTAGATTTGAAGACCTACCCTATGACAGTAAACACCCAAACTGTGAACTTGGTTTTCCTTAGACCAGGGCTCCAAATGTCATCTCTATGGGACACCCAAAATAGCACAGTGAGACATAGTACTGTATATTAAGATACAATTACATAGTTAATGATACTTGGTATAGTTTACAATACAAATTAGAGTTTAAGCACCTTTGTAAAGGAATAATTCTGAGGATGGTTTGTAGCTTTCACCAGTGTTTCAGGAGGATGTGTGACGTTAAATGTTTAAGAGTCTTGCTTTTGGCGCCTATCTCTTACATTTGAGTCTTCCCTAGGCCGGTGGTTACTACACTTCACTGTGTATTCAGATCACACACGTTTGTCAAATGCAGATTCCTGGGCTCTGCCAGGCCACAGATCTGGAATTAAGCAGGGCTTCTGATTTTAAGCAGGTGACAATAATGCCGATGTCTTTGGCTTGGCATACAGTTGACCCTTTTCCTGGGATGTGCCTGCGGGAATAGCAGGAACTGTGCTCATCACACCTCCCCGCGTGGCTCTGTGTCTCTGTGATGTCTGCAGAAGATGACAGCAGTTTCTGAGCGTTGAGAATCAATGGCATCCTGTTCAAAGAGCACGTGAATTCCAGGAAGATGTGAGCATTTAGACAACCCAGCCTGGAGCCCCGAGTCATGACGGACCAGTTGCGAAACAAAACACATGAGGAACCCCTGTGCTTCTTGCCCGCCATCTGTGGGCAGCAAGTCCCCAAGCAGGGAGCATGCGTCCACTTCCGGTGACTGTGCCGTGCCCACGACCGGGGACAAAAGACTCCCTGTGTGGGACACAGAGCTGGTGCTGGCCCTGAGGTAGGGATGGTCAGCAAGGAGCAGAGTGAGCCAGGGAGGGAGAGTGGGAGAGATCCTGAAGGAGTTAATTCTTCTCGCAGTCATGGTGCCCCATTCTACAGGCAGCATTGGTTGGAAGTGCCAGGAAAGATTAGTGTCTGCCTTCACTGGAGTCACCCACTTCTTTTAGCTGAGAGGACGCTGGGTTTTGACGCGCTGCGTTGTATAATCAGTAATGGATTGTTAATGTTCTGTAGGCTGTTTGTTTATCCTTGGATAAACATTAACCGAGTGTAGTCACATACATTAATACATGATGGTACCATCACACACATGTTCTCATGGGTGTGGACACCTCACTCCATCTGTCTCATGTCTACGTTTTAAATATTTAACAAGAAGAACGCAATGTTATGGGAAAGCAGCTCCAGATCTCGACACTTTGGCCTGAGGAAATCGTTTTGCCTCCTTATGTTTAGCTTCCTGCTTTTATTTTTAGCAACAATAAACACACACAAAGATACTCAGCTCTGAAAACCCGTTCTGCTCTGCTCTGTCTGTGTGACCCCCATCCTGGGTGTACCAGGGGTTTTGTGTCTCTGCAATCTGCTTTCCCAGCAATGGGGGGATATCCAGTCATTCATTTGCATTTTTTCTATGCTGTCATCAAACCAGGGGCCATGCTGGCCTTGGCCAGTCTCTAAGGACGAATGCTGTGGACGCTCCAGAGGGCTGGGAGCAGCCCCAGGTCCTAGCTCTTGGCTGCACCCTCTTAGCACCACTAGCTTCATTCCGGTAGTGCACAGACTTGAGAGATGGCCCCATGCCCTTGTTCCAAACAACATAGCTGCAAACGGAATTAACGGGCGTCTTTACCCTGCACCTGCACACTTGGTGTGCCCTCAGTCTCTGTGATGTCTGCATGTGAGTGTGTGGGGTGGGTATGTGTTTGGGGGGAAGGTCGGAGTGCCAGACAAACTCTTTCTCAGGTTGGCCCTGAGTGAACCGTTGGCACACAGAGAATGTTCCCTTGGCACGTTCATACCCTCACAGCCATGCACGCGGTCTTGGATGAGCACCTCCCTGTGTGTGCCTGGGCTGCCTTGAGGTGAGCAGTGGGCCAGTGAGGGTCCTTTGTAGCGACACACTGCAAACAAGCTGAGCTGGGGGCTGGGGCTGAGGGTCCCTTCTCTCCATCCCTCCCACCCTTTCTGGAACCTCCTTCATGGTCAGGTGCAAACATGCCTTTGCCTAGAGCTGCTCTGGCACTGCTCTGGCTTCTAGCTGAGTTCTCCTCCCTCTCACCCCCACCCCACAGCCTCCCACTCAGGCAGGGACAATGCCTCTCTGCGGGTCAGGCAGCAGCACAGGTTGCTGGCCGGGGCAGCCGTCACTCACCTCAAGGCCCAAGGACACATTCTTGGGGCTGAGAGCCCAAGGTCGCTGTGGTACTTGGGTCTTCAGTTAGTGGCCCAGCAGGCCATGGCCCCGCTTACCTGGCCTTCCTTCCTATCTTCCGAATTGGCTTCAGGACAACACTGTGTTTACATTGGGATAGGCTCCCTTGGCACCAGTAACACACATGCACACACACTCACACCCACACACGCTCACACTCACCACACACAAACACATATGCACACACGCTCACACTCACCACACACAAACACATATGCACACACGCTCACACTCACCACATAAAAACACACATGCACTCACACATGCACACACTCAGCACACACACACACCACACATATAAACACAGATGCACATACACTCTCTTACACACACACCACACACAAACACGTATGCACACACTTGCACACATACATCACACATATAAACACACATGCACACGGACTCACAAGCACACCCATCACACACAAACACATATGGACCCACATGCACACATACACTCACACCTACGCACAGGCACACACACAGTCATATACATGCACACACTCACACATGTATGTGCACACACTCAAGCATTGACACACACAAGGCACATGCACACACACATTTTCATGCACACTCGCTCACACTTGCACTCCTGCACACCTGCACAAACACATGCACAGGCAGCCGAGGCTGGGCTGTGTCCAGTGCACATTGCATCCTGGCGATCACAGCTTCTCAGCTTCTCGAGGAACCCACAGAGTCCATGCCTCACCAGCATCCCCCATCCCCCCGCCCCCTCCCTGGTGCTTCTGTCCTCTGAAGCTGGGAGAGACAGGTCCACGGAGAGAACCTGTAGGGGACGTGCCTGAGGCCGCTCACCACAGCCAGACTGAGCTTCTGTCAGTGGCTGGGATTGGGGGCTGGTACAGAGGAGCCAAACAGGAATTGGACCCCAGCAACCCAGGCCCATGGCCATGGGCAGGTCATCCCTTTGCAGGTCACATTGGCCTCACCTGCAGATGGGTGATGAATCAAACACAGGGCATGGGAAGTACCAGTTGAGGAGGGATGTCAGTGTTGGGCACACTGCGGGGACAGTGGTCAATGACAAGCCTCTGATGAGTTCTGTGGCAGGACTCAGATGCCTGCCGGGTCTGAGCACAGATGCGTCTGTGCTCACCTGGTTTGCCACCGGGTGATAGCACGTGCACGGGCCAGTGCTTCTCAAGGTCTTGATCTTGCGGGGTGGAGTCACAGCTGGGCGGGTGCCTTGGGAGCCCCACCTCACACTCCTGCACCTGTGCCTTCAAGCAGGGTTTGCTGGAGCTGTGTCAGCAGGGCAGAGCCCCTGGACATACAGTTCGGATTGGCTGTCTGCCAAAAGGTGCACCTGCTGGCAGCAGAGCTAGAAGCAGCAGTTCTTTTGAGCAGCAGGCATTTATTAAGTGCCTGCTGTGTGCAGGTGGACAAAAAAGCATTTGCTAATGAGAGAGTTACTCATCCAAACAAATATGCTTCTCAACTGCACACTTGTATTCGTCCAGGTTCTCCAGAGAAACAGTCCAATGGGATAGACAGACAGATAGATAGATGGATAATAGGTAAATCGACAGATAGATAGATAATAGGTAAATAGACAGGGTCAGTGGGTGAATAAATGGATGGATGGATGGATGGATGGATGGATAGATGGATGGATAGACAGGCAGATAATGAGAGAGAAATAGACAGAGAGAAAGAGATTATTATAAAGAAATGGCTCCTGAGATTGTGGAGGCTGAAAAGTCCCAAGACCCGTAGTTAGCTTAAGATCCCAGGAAAGCCAATTCAGTTCAAATCCGAAGGCCAAAAAGACCAAGGTCCCAGCTCCAGTCGTCAGGCAGAAGTGCCCTCTTCCCTGGGGCACGGTTGGCCTCTTTGGTCTCTTCAGGCCTTCAGCTGAGCGGCTGAGGCCCACTCACATTGGGGAGGGTGGTCTGTTTTACTGAGTCTACCGATTCAAACGTCCATCTCATCCGAATGCACCCTTGCAGACTGAATCTCTCAACACCTCAACACAGTGTGGCCCAGTCAGGTTGACACACAAAATTCACCCTCACCTGCTCTGCCTCAGAGCCACACCATGGGGGCAGAGTTGACTCCGACTCCCTCAGCTCTCTCCTCTGCCCCCGGCTGCTGGCAGCTGCTGCCATCAAGGTTGTCCTGTGGGAGCTTAGGCTGTGTGCTTTCCCCAGACAGCTGAGTTTCAGGAAAACCCACATGGGGCCTTTCTTTTCTGTTGTCAAGGAGAGAAACCCGGTGTCATCCATGGGAAGAGGCAGCCATTGGCAGAATCCTGGGAGGGTCTGGCAGCTTCCCTGAATGCCACGGAGGCTAGGATTCGTCCCATAGCCCTGGCTCTCAGCCACCCTACCTTGCATGTCCACAGGGTCAGTTTCCGCGTGCACCTGGTGTTGGACGGAGGGGACAAAACAGAAGCCCTCACGGGCCATGCCAGAGCACACAATGCCAGCACGGTTTGCCTCTGAGGCCCCATGGTCAGGGCCTGTCTGAACTACCCCAGGACCGGGCAAGATTTGACTCCAGGAGCACAGGGAAGTGCCTGGGAAGACTTGGTTAAACTAAAAACAAGCCACAGGTTGTTTCAATTCAAAACTGAATTTTTCAAAACATTTTAACATTTCTGAAATCAGAAAATTGACATGGCAAAATTAACGTCCTGATATGTAAAATGTGGAGGCCGGGTCGGATGAGGGGCAGCAGGTGCCAGCTGAGGCCCGGCTGTGCCACCAAGGCAGGAGGGGCCCCTGTGCAGCTGCAGGCAGCCTTGTGATGGGTGGGAGGGAGGCAGTGGATGCTTGCTGAGGGGCAGCAGGGATGTCTCCCTCCTTGTCCAGGCCTCATGGCCACACAGGGCTGGGTGCTCGCCACTCTGGCTATCATCCTCACCCAGGCAGACCCTGGAGCCTGGCCACACTGAATCCTGACATTAATTTCCTTAGATTAATGCTTCTGATAGAAGTTTTGTGATCTTCTAGGATGGATGGAGGGATTTGCTGGTCATATGCTAGTTAGTTACCAGTAAATGGTATATTTGATGTGCCAGGCACCCTGCCCAGTGAACGCATGGTGTATTCTTTGTTCTAAGTACTGGACGCACAAACGAAGGCACCTTTTTTGTCTTCTGCATTGTGATAGGTAAATGGATGATGCTTCTTTTAGCTAGGTGCTGTGCTGTACATGAAGGTCCCTTCCATGTGGTAGGTGCTCTGCTGGGTAACTAAAGGCACCTTCCTGTGCTAGGTGCGGTGCTGGGTACATGAAGCTACCTTCCTGTGCTAGGTGGTTTGCTGAGAAAATGTAGGTACCTTTTGTGTGACAGGTGTTCTGCTTAGTAAATGAAAGTGTCTAACATATGTTAGGTCCTGTGCTGGGTAAATGGAGGCAGTTTCCAGTAGCTCAGACCTGTGCTGGGTAAACGGTGGTAGCTTGCGTGTGCCAGGTCCTGGGCTAGGTAAATGAAGGCAGCCTCCAACAGCTAGGTCCTGTGCTAGGTAAAGAGCTTCCCTGTTCAGGTCTTGTGCTGGGTAAATGAAGGTAGCTTCCAGTGGTAGGTGCTGCACTGGGTAAGTGCAGGTGCCTTCCACATGCTCGGTCCTGTGCTGGGCAGTTGAAAGTGTCTCCCAGGTGCGAGGTGCTTTGCTCAGTAAACAAAGGCCCCTTCCACGTGCTGGGGAAATGACATCACCTTCCACGTGCTAGGTCCTGTGCCGGGGAAATGAATGGTGCCTTTCCTGTTTCCAGCCCTGTGCCAATTGTATTCAAATCTTCTGTCTTCATCTTTTTAGCAACCATGGAAGAATACAAGTATTTCCATTTTATATGCAAGGACGATGAGACTCAGGTGGTGAGGCTGGTACAGATTCCTCTTCTATCAGGCCTGCGAGGTTTTGTGTGGGACCCTCATGCTTTATACACAGGTTTTCCTGTCCCGCGGTTGTCTGTCAGGTTCTGGGAATTCTGAGCTGGAATGAGGCACTCCAGCAGCATCTTCCCAAGAACACAGAGCCCACCAAGCCTGCACAGCCCACACAGCACGGCCCCTCATTGCAGATCTGCTGCCCTCGCGGGTTTAGGCCTGGTGCTCCCCTCTCACAGGGCTGTGCCTCAGACCCCACATCCGCGCTGCAACCTGGAATGCACCTGCCACATGGTGTGAGAGGCATTTTCTGGGAGATGCCCAGGGTGGTACCTTCACTGGAAAATAGTGGCTACTGGGTCATGCTGAGGGGCCTTTAGGACATGGAGCTGCAGCAGCAGAGGGCTGGGCTTTGGTCCCATTTGACCCTCCCCCATGCTTCATCCTGAAGTCCTTTAATCTCGGTCTGATGTTTAAAGTCGGGACAGCCCCTTCTACATGACCTTGGCGAGTTGTGTGTGGGAACAGCGCAGAGCTCTGTGAAGTGTCAGGCGTCTTCCCGGCCACAGGGCATCATGGTCAGCGTGTTGCAGGGTCAGTTGACCACTTGGACACCTGGTTATGACCATTTCAGACTCTTTTGGAAACAATCTGCTTTTATTCCCATTAGCAAACAAACTTGCTCAGCGGTTTGATGTGACAAGCTACAGGCAGCGCCAGAGTGCGGTGTGCCAGCATGAGAGGGAGTGAGCAGGGGGCAGGTTTTCTCTGGAATCGTGCATTGTAGGAATAAATCACGTGTGTGTTTGCACCTTCTCACGCCTATGTGAAGATGAAACTTTAGTGCTTGAGGTTAAAAAGAATCCTGATGAAGGAGTCTGGCTCTTTCCTCCCTGGTCTAGAAAACAGTTTCCCGTGAAGGACCAGGGACTGCAGATTTTCGGCTTCAGGGCCCCACGGCCTCCACCCCCGCCACGCAGCTCTGTGGCTGTGGCCTGAAAGCAGCTGCAGCTGCCGTGCACAAGGGGCGGCTCTGGGCAGGAAACCACTTGCGAGCTGCCCCGCGGCTGGGGCGTCCCACAGAAGGAGCAGTGGGTTCTGTCCCACTGTGCTGCCTGCCAGGGATTTCCACCATGAGGGTGAATCATGAGGGCTTCTCGTGGCCTGGTCTTACCTGCCTCTCTTGCATGCAGGCTTTTTTTCTTTTTTAAACAAGGAAAGAATAACTTTATTGTATTTATTTATTTACATATTTATATATATATATATTTATTTATTTATTTTTGAGACGGAGCCTAGCTCTGTCGCCAGACTGGAGTGCAGTGATGGGATCTCGGCTCACTGCAGCCTCCGCCTCCTGGGTTCAAGCGACTCTCCTGCCTCAGCCTCCCGAGCAGCTGAGACTACAGGCGCCTGCCACCGTGCCCAGCTAATTTTTGTATTTTTAGTAGAGATGGGGTTTCACCATGTTGGCCAGGATGGTCTCGATCTCTTGACCTTGTGATCCCCCCTCTCGGCCTCCCAAAGTGTTGGGATTACAGGCTTGAGTCATGTGCCCGGCCTATAAGCATTTATTATAAGCATTTATCTCCAACACCAAGGTTGCCATATTCAGTGATATAAACATTGGTTCTGGATGGTGGAAAATGTTATGGCCGTGGGATAAATTTATTGTTAAATTTATTCAGACCAGAGGGAAGGTGAAGCCTGTGTCTCCTTGCTCTCACCCACGGGAAATGGAGGGGAGGCTGCCAGGGAGGCTCCATGGGCACCTCCCTGGGGCCCTAGAGAGGTACGGCTGGTGGGAGGCAGTCATTTCCAGGCTGTGGTGTGAACCAAGATATTAGCATAGGCACCGTGTGAGGCTCAACTGTCTACCCAGGCAGTGGAAAAGGAGTTTTCAACAGAGACGCAGCAGACCTGGAGCTTTAAAAGATTTCAAGTCTCGGCTGGGCTCAGTGACTTATGCCTGTAATCCCAGCACTTTGGGAGACCAAGATGGGTGGATCACAAGGTCAGGAGTTTGAGACCAGCCTGGCCAATATGGTGAAACCCTGCCTCTACTAAAAATACAAAAATTAGTCCCAGCTACTCAGGAGGCTGAGGCAGGAGAATGGTGTGAACCCAGAAGGCAGAGTTTGCAGTGAGCAGAGAATGCACCATTGCACTCCAGACCGGGTGACAGAGTGAGACTCCATCTCAAAAAAAAAAAAAAAAAAAAAAAGATTTCAAGTCTCTATGATCCAAAACAGTGCTTTCCCAGCTACGTTTGCCACATTCATCCTTTCTGCAGTGTTCGTGGGACTGTCTCTGTAATGGCCACAGATCTGCTTCTGGAGGTTCTACCTTATTACATTGGTTTTTGTTTGTTTGATGGTTGATTTTTGTAACAACACCACTCTTTTTATTTTTATGGCTCTGTAATATGTATTTCATATTTGATAATGCAAATCTTCATATTTTTCCAAATTATTTTATCTATACTTTTACAAACATTTAAAAAGAATTCTTTTTTTTTTTTTAAGAGACAGGTTCTCACTCTGTCACCAAGGCTGGAGTGTAGAGGTGTGATCAGAGCTCAAGGCAGCCTCAACCTCCTGAGCTCAAGTAATGCTTCTGCCTCAGCCTCCCAAGTAGCTGAGACTATAGGCACACGCCACCACACCCAGCTAATTTTTTTATTTTTATTTTTTGTAGAGACAGGGTCTCCCTACATTACCCAGGCTGGTCTCAAACTCCTGGCCTTAAGTGATTCTCCTGCCTCAGCCTCCCCAAATGCTGGGATTATAGGCATGAGCCACTGTGCCTGGCCTTAAAATTAAATTAAATTTAAAACTTATTGCATGTAAAATTGCCATACTAACAATGTTATTTTGTTCTACATAAGATCCCAGTGTTTCATCATTTATTCAGGTTTTTCATCACTTTATTTATGTATTTGATGTGCTATAAATGTACTTGGTTTCAGGCTAAATGGGATAATTTAATGCATTCACATATTTTGTAAAGATCAAATCAGTGCACTTGGGATATCCACCACCTTAAACATTTGTCTTTTCTTTATTGCTAGAACCATTAAAATTCTTCTCTTCAAGCTATTTTGAAATATACAATAGATTATTGTAATCTATAGTAAACCTACCAAAAACTAGGTGTTATTTCTTCTTTCAAACTGTACATTTGTATCCACTAATCGACTTCTCTTCATTCCTACACCCCTTGCCCTTCCTGGTCTCCAGTAACCACTACTTTCTATCTTCATGAGATCTACTATTTTAGCTACTGTCTTTCTGTGCCTGGCTTGTTTCACTTAACATAATGGCCTCCAGTTCCATCCATGTTGCTGGAAACAACAGAATCTCATTCCTTTCTCTGGCTGAACCACATTCCATTGTGTATATGTGCCACCTTTTCTTCTTCCATTCTTCTGACCGTATTCCATTGTGTATATGTGCCACCTTTTCTTCTTCCATTCTTCTGTCAGTGGGCACTTAGGTTGATTCTCTGTTTTGGCTACTGTGGATAGTGCTGCAATAAACATGGGAGTGCAGAGATCTCCTCAATATCCTGATGTCCTTTCTTTTGGGTGTACACTCAGTAGTGGAGTAGATGGATTGTATGGTAGTTCTATTTCTAGTTTTTTGGGGAACCTCCTTGCTGTTCTCCATGGGGGCCTGTACTAACTTACATGCCCACCAACAGTGTCTGAGGTTCCCTTTTTTCTCTCCAGTATTTGTTACTGTCTGTTTTTAATAAAATCAATTTTAACTGGGGTGAGATGGTACCTCATTCCAGTTTCGATTTGCATTCCCATGATGATTAGTGATGTTAAGCATTATTTCATATACCTGCTGGCCATTTGTCTGTCTTGTCAAATGTCAAGAAATAGACATTTCTTGAGAAATCAAATTATTGGATTTTTTTCCTATAGAGTTGTTTGAGTTCCTTACGTACTGGGGTTGTTAATCCCTTGCCAAGTGATCAGTTTCCAAATATTTTCTCCCACTCTGTGGTCAACCTTTGTCTTCACTTTGTTGATTGTTTCCTTTGCTGTGCAGAAGTTTGATGTGATCCCATTTGTCGTGTTTTTTTAAATTTATTTTTTATTTTTATTTTTGAGATGGAGTTTCGTTCTGTTGCCTGAGCTGGAGTGCAATGGTATGATCTCGGCTCACTCCAACCTCCGCCTCCGGGGCTCAAGCGATTCTCCTGCCTCAGCCTCCCAAGTAGCTGGAATTACAGGCGCCTGGCACCATGCCCGGCTAATTTTTGTATTTCTAGTAGAGACAGGGTTTCGCCATGTTGGCCAGGCCGGTCTCGAACTCCTAACCTCAGGTGATCCACCCACCTTGGCCTCCCAACATTTGTCAATTTTTGCTTTGGTTCTTTGCGCTTTTGAAATCTTACCCCAAAAATCTTTGCCCAGACCAATGTTTTATAGCATGTCCCCCATGTTTTCTTGTAGTCATTTCATAGTTTCAGGTCTTACATTTAAGTCTTCAATTTTGATTTGACTTGCGTGTGTGCTGAGAGACAGGGGCCTAGTTTCTTCTGCATATAATTATTCAGTTTTTCCAGCATCACTTACTGAAGAGACAATCCTTCCCCCATTGTGTGTTCTTGGTGCCCTTGTTGAAAATCAGTTGGCTGTAAAGGCACAAATTTATATCTGGGTTCTCTATTCTGTTCTATTGGTCAATATGTCTGTTTTTATGCTGGTACCATGCTGACTCATTTACAATAGCTTTGTAGTAAATTTTGAAGTCAGGCAGATGCCTCCAGCATTGTTCTTTGTGCTCAGGATTGCTTTGGCGATTCAGAAGCTTTTGTGGTTCCATATACGTTTTAGGGTTTTTCACTTCTGTGAAGAATGTCATTGGCATTCTGATAGGAATTGCATCGACCCTGTAAATTGCCTTGGGCAGTGTTGTCATCTTAACAATATTAATTCTTCCATAGTCCTGGATAACTTCAGATAATCCATGAGCATGGAATATTTTTCCGCTTTATGGTGTCCTCTTTAATTTCTCTCATCAGTGTTTTATAGCTTTCTTTTTCTAGGTCTTTTACTTCTTTGCTTAAAGAAGTGATTCCTAGCTATTTTATATTCTTTGTAGCTATTGTAAACAGCATTACTTTCTTGGTTTCTTTTTCTGATTTTTCACTATAGACGTAAATAAATACTACTGACTTTTGTATGTTGATTTTATAACCCACAACTTTACTGAATTCACTTATCAGTTGTAAGAGTTTTTTTTTTTTTTTTTGGTGGAGCCTAGGTTTCTCTAGGTATAAAATCGTGTCATCTGCAAACAAGGCTAATTTTACTGTTTTCCTTTCCAAATTGGATTCCCTTTCTTTTTCCTGTCTGATATGCTCTGGCCAGAATTTCTAGTACTATGTTGAATAAGAGTAGTAAAAATGGGAATCCTTGCATTGTTCCAGATCTTAGGAAAAAGGCTTTCAACTCTTCCCTGTTCATCATGATGTGAGCTGTGGGTTTTCATTTATGGACTTTATGATTTTGAGGTATGTTCCTTCTATATCCAGTTTGATTAGGGTTTTCATCATAGAGGGATGTTGAATTTTATCAGATCTTTTTTGGTATTTATTGAAATGATTATATGGTTTTGGTCTTGGTTCTGCTAATGTGATGTATCATGTTTATTGACTTGCATATGTTGAACAATTATTGCATCCCTAGGATGAATCACAATTGTTTATGGTGAATGATCTTTTTAATGTGTTGTTAAATTCAGTTAGCTAGTGTTTTGTTGGGAACTTTTGCATTTATATTCATCAGTGATATTTGCCTATAATTTGGTTTTATTGTTTCCTTGTCTGGTTTTAGCATCAGGGTAATGCCATCCTTGCAGAATGCATTTGGAAGTATTCCCTTCTCTTCAGTCTTATTGAAGAGTTTGGGTGAAATTGACATTAGTCCTTTTCAAAAAAAATTTGTGGGCACATAGTAGATGTATATATTTATGGGGTACATGAGATGTTTTGATATAGGCATGCATTGCATAATAATCACATCAGGGAGAATGGTGTATCCACCACTGAAGCATTTATCCTTTACATTACAAACAATCCAATTAAATTCTTTAGTTATTTTTAAATGTACAATTAAATTATTATTCACTATAGTCATCCTGTTGTGGTATCAAACAGTAGGTCTTACTCATTCTTTCTAGCTATTTTTTTGTACCCATTAACCATCCCCATCTAGCTCCCACCCCCACACACCTCCCCACTACCCTTCTCAGCCACTGGTAACCATCTTTCTACTCTCTATCTCCATGAGTTCAATTGTTATGACTTTTAGGTCCGGGAAATAAATGAGAACATGAGACATTTGTCTTTCTGTGCCTGGTTTATTTCACATAAGATAATGATTTCCAGTTTTGATCATGTTGCAAATGACAGGCTCTCATTCTTTTTTTTATGGCTGAAGAGTATTCCTTTGTGTATATGTACTATATTTTCTTTATCCATTCATCTGTTGATGGACACTTAGGTGACTTCCAGATCTTGGCTATTGTGAACAGTGCTTCAGCAAATATGAGAGTGCAGATATCTCTTCAATGTACTGATTTCCTTTCTTTTAGGTACACACACAACAGTGGGATTGCTGGGTCATGTTACAGCTCTATTTTCAGTGTTTTTGAGGAAGCTACAAACTGTTCTCCATAGTGGTTATACTAATTTACATTCCCACCAACAGTATACGAGGGTTCCCTTTTCTCCACATCCTTGCCAGCATTTGTTATTGTGTGTCTTTTGGACATAGCTATTTTAACTGGAGTGAGACAGTATCTCATTGCAATTTTGATTTGCATTTCTCTGATAATCGATGATGTTGAACATCTTTTTGTGTGCCTGTTTGGTATTTGTAGGTCTTCTTTTTTTTTTTTTTTTTTCTGAGATGGAGTCTTGCTCTGTTGCCCAGGCTGGAGTGCAGTGGCAAGATCTCGGCTCAGTGCAAGCTCCACCTCCTGGGTTCACACCGTTCTCCTACCTCAGCCTCCCGAGTAGCTGGGACTACAGGTGCCCGCCACCATGCCTGGCTAATTTTCTGTATTTTTAGTAGAGATGGGGTTTCACCATGTTAGCCAGGATGGTCTTGATCTCCTGACCTCGTGATCCTCCCACCTCAGCCTCCCAAAGTGCTGGGATTACAGGTGTGAGCCACCACACCCACCCTGTCATTTGTATGTTTTCTTTTGAGAAACATCTATTCAAATCTTTGCTCATTTTTGGATTGGATTGTTCGATTTTTTTCCCTGTAGAGTTGAACTCCTTATATATGCTGGTTATTAATCACTTGTCAGATGGATAATTTTCAAACATTTCCTCCCATTCTGTAGGTGTCTCTTCATTTTGTTGATTGTTTCCTTTGCTGTGCAGAAGCTTTTTAGCTTGATGTGATGCCATTTGTCTATTTTTGCTTTGGCTGTCTGTGCTTTTGAGATCTTACCCAAAAAATCTTTGCCCAGACCAATGTCCTATACCATTTTCCCAATGTTTTCTTCTAGTAGTTTCCTAGTTTCAGGTCTTAGATTTAAACCTTTAATCCATTTTGATTTGATTTTTGTATATGGCAAGAGATAGGGGTCTAGTTTCACTTTTTAACATGGATATCCTGTTTTCCCAGCACTATTTATTGAAAAGACTGTTTTTTCCCCAATGTATGTTCTTGCCACCCTTGTTGAAAATTAGTTCACTCTAGGTGTTGGATTTGTTTTTGGATTCTCTATTCTGCTCCATTGGTCTATGTGTCTGTTTTTATGCCAGTACCACACTGCTTTGATAACCATAGCTCTGTAGTATAATTTGAAGTCAGGTATTATGATTCCTGCAGTTGTGTTCTTTTGCTTAGGATAGGTTTGGCTCTTCTGGGTCTTTTGTCATTCTATATAAATTTTAGGATTGTTTTTTTCTATTTCTGAGGAATGTCATTGGTATTTTGATATACATTGCATTGAATTTGTAGATTGCTTTGGGTTAGTATGGACATTTTAATAATATCAATTCTTCCAATCCATGAACATTGAATGTCTTTTTATTTTTTGATGTCCTCTTCAATTTCTTTCTTCTTTAAGTGTTTGATAAAACTCAGCAGTGAAGTCATCACGTCCTGGGCTTTTCTTTGATAGGAGACTTTTTATTTTGGCTTCAATCTTGTTACTCATTATGGGTTTATTGAGATTTTATACATTCTATATAGTTCAATCTTGGTAAGTTGTATGTGTCCCTAAAGTTATCCACTTCTAAGTTTTCTAATTACTTGACATATAATTGTTCACAGTAGTATCTAATGATAGCTTTTATTTCTGTGGTCTCAGTTGTTATGTCTCCTTTTTCATTTCTGACGTTATTTATTTGGATTTTCTCTCTTTTTCTTAGCCTAGACAAAATTTTGTTGATTTTGTTTATCTTTTCAAATAACTACCTTTTTATTTCATTGATCTTCTCTATTTTTTTTTTAAGTTTCATTTACTTCTGCTGTAATCTTTCTTTGCTTTTTTTCCTTATACTAACTTTGGGTTGGCTTTGTTCTTGCTTTCCTCATTCCTTAAGGTGCATTGTCAGGCTGTTTATTGAAAGTCTTTCTACTTTTGCGATGTATGTGTTTATTGCTATAAATGTTCCCCTTAGCACTGCTTGTGCTGCATCCCATAGATTTAGGTATGTTATATTTCCATTGGCACTTGTTTCAAGGAATTTTTAAGTTTTCTTCTTAATTTCTTCATTGATCTATTTGTTATTCAGAAGCTTGTTGCTTGGTTTCCATGAGTTTGTGACATTGCTGAGGTTCTTCATGTTACTGATTTCTAGTTTTATTCCATTGTGATCAGAAAAAAATACTTGATATGATTTCTACTCTGTTCAGACTTCTTTTGTGGTCTAAGATATGGTCTATCCTGGAGAATGTTTTATGTTCTGATGAAAAGAATGTGTATTCTGTAACAGTTGGGTGAAATGTTCTGTAAATGTCAGTTAAACTTATTAGGTCTAGAGTGTAGTTTAACTCTGATGGTTCCTTTTTGATTTTCTGTCTGGATGATCTGTGCATTACTGAAAGCGGGGCATTGAAGTACCCTACTACTATTGTAATGTCATCTGTCTCTCCCTTTAGATCTATTATTGTTTGCTTTACATACTTGGGAGTTCTGGTGTTGGATGCATAGGTATTTATAATCATTATATCCTCTTGAGGAATTGACTTCTTTATGATTAAATATTTACCTTCTCTGTCTCTTTTTATAGGTTTTGATTTGTAGTCTATTTTATCTGATATAATTATAGCTATCTTGCCTTTCTTGTTTTTGGTTTCTAGTTGCATGGAATATGTTTTTCCATACCTTCACTTTCAGTCTGTGTGTGCCTTTATAGATGAAGTGGGTTTCTTGTAGCAACATATAGCTGGTTTGAGACCAGCCTGGGCAACATGGTGAAATCTATAAATAAATCTATAAATCTATAAAACATACAAAAATTATCTGGGCATGGTGATGTGTACCCATAGTCCCAGCTACATGGGAGACTGAGGTGGGTCAATCACCTGAGTCTGGGAGGTTGAGGCTGCAGTGAGCTGTGATCACACCATTGCACTCCAGACTGGGTGATAGAGTGAGACCGTGTCTCAAAACCAACCAACCAAACAAAAAGCCCAAACATATAGTTGGGTCTTATTTATTTGTCCATTCAGCCACTCTATGCCTTGTAACTGGAGTATTCAGTCCATTTACATTCAGTGTCATTATTGATAAGTAAGGACTTACTACTGCCATTTTGTTGCTTGTTTTCTGGTTATTTTGTAGCTCCTCCCTTCCTTTCTTCCTGTCTTCCTTTTTAGTTAAATGGTTTTCACTGGTAGGATGTTTTAATTTGTTATTTATTTTTAGTGAGTCTATTATAGGTTTTTGCATTATGGTTTTCATGAGGCTTACACAAAACATCTTACAGTTATTTTAGAGATGACAAGTTATTTTAAAGAGATGACAACTTTTCTTAAATCACAAGGAAAATAATAGAAACAAACAAAAAATGAAGTCTACATTTTAGGTCTACCCCCTCCCCAGCTGGCTTTTAGTTGTCTCAACTTATTTATTTTTATACTGCTTATGTCTTCATAGGTTGCTGTAGCTATTGTTGTTTTTGATAGATTTTTCTTTTGAGCTTCATACTAGAGTTATGAGTGGATTTCACACAACAGTTGCTGTATTAGAGTTCTGGGTTTGTCCATGTACTTAATCTTACCAGTGGGTTTTCTATCTTCAGTTATTTTCCCAGTAGTTTTTTTTTTTTTCTTTCAAATTGAAAAACTCTCTTTAGCATTTCTTGTAAGACTGGCCTGGTGCTAGTGAATTATTTCAACTTTTTTGGGGGAAAGTCTTTATCTCTCCTTCATACTTGAAGGATAACTTTGCTACATAGAGTATTCTTGGATGGAAGTGTTTTCTCTTTCAGCACTTTGAAAATGTCATTGCACTCCATCTAGGTCTGTGTGGTTTCTGTTGGGAATGTTATTGACAAATGAATTGGAACTCCTTTATATATTATTTGCTTCTTTTCTCTTGCTGGTATTAGAATTCTCTTTGTCCTTGAACTTTGAGAGTTTGATTACCGTATGCCTTGGGGAAATCTTATTTGGGTTAAATCAGTTTGGTGTTCTCTGACCTTTCTGTACCTGAATACTTATATCTTTCTCGAGTTGTGGAAAATTTTCCGTTATTATTTATTCAACTAAGTTTCTACCCCTTGCTCTTGCTCAACCCCCTGTCTAACACCAGTAATTATTAGATTTGGTCTCTTGAGGTCATTTGCTATATCTTGTAGGAGATCTGTGTTTATTTTTTTCTTGTGTTCTCCTCTGTGTATTTTCAAATAGTCTGTCTTCCAGCTTACTGATTCTTTCTTCTGCTTAGTCCATTCTGCTATTGAGAGACTAATTTTTTTTAGTTCAGCAAATGTGTTTCTCGGTTCCAAGATTTCTGTTTTATTTTTAAATTTTAAACTCTTTGTTAAATTACTCTGATAAAATTTTGAACTTCTTTTCTGTATTATCTTGGAGATGACTGAATTTCCTTAAAACTACTCTTTTGACTTTTTGGTCGGAAAGCTGGCATATGGATCTCTCATTAGGGTCAGTTTTTGTTTCTTTTATTTCATTTTGTCTTTGCTTTGTCCATTTGAGGAGATCATGGCTCCTTCTTTACTGTTGTTTCTTGTGGGTGAACATCTATGTCTTTGCATTGAAGGACTGGTTATTTATTCCAGTCTTCTCTACCCAGCTTTATTTTGTTATTATTGAATATATTTGCTTAGAGGTTCCTTACCACTAAACTACTGCATCCCTTATGGCTTCAAGAGGTGCCCTAAACCCAGTTTTGCCTCAGCTCTAGCAAAGGATTAGAACACTGCTGTTTCTGGATGGGAGAGGTCCCGAAAGGGATATCCCAGCAGTGTGGGAAGCTGGCTTAGGGGTTTGTGCCCAGGAGGCTTGTGGGACAAACTTCCTACAGCCTGGTGCTGCTGAACAGCCACTCTGGTTTGGCAACTCCTGTGACTGAATTACAGAACAAAGTTTCCGGGACTGAGTTACAGAGCAGAGTTTCCAGGGCTGGGTGTGGGAATCCTGCTTGTCTCCTTTGTCTCTGGCTGTCCTCAGGGATATTTCTCCCTTCGGGCACTCATGATGCTTCCTGTGGGTTAAGAGAGGGACAGATCTCCTGCTAGCGAACCCAAGATGGTGGGGAAGCTATTTGTCTACATCAATTTCACCTTTTCCAATGTAGAAACAGTGAGATGGGGGAAATGTTCATGTGCTTGGTACTGGGCAGAATAGGAAGAGGGGTGTCACGGATGAGGAAGTCCAATTCTCCTACCATCTGCTCACAGCTTTTTCACTTCTCTGTGGCCCCAGGAATGGTTTTATTGTTGTATTTGATTTCTGGGATATTTCTGGTGAGAATCTCAGCACTATATATTTGTTTTAGGCTTTGTGGGTTTGGAGAGGAGTGAATCCAGCTTGTTTCTATGCTACCATCTTGGAACTCAAGTCCTTTTATACAGGTTCTTTAAAAAGTTGTGGAATCCACAACTTTTCCTCCAGGGATAGCAAATGCCCTCTAACTATTGTTCAAGTTTCCATAAATTGGCAGTGCCCCCTGGGATCCTGTGATGAGACGAGATGTCATAACCGATTAGCAATGTCTGCCAAGAGTGTGAGTGGTGCAGGCAGTGGTATGTGTGCTGAGGATTTGCCATCTGGGCTCAACTGCTTCAGATCTCTGAGTCTGATCCTGTCAACCTAACTAAATAACTTTCAAGACCAAGAAGAATGGGCCTTATGAGACAAGACTGATATAATGAGATTGAATTTCGAAAAACATGCCTGAACTTTGGGGGGAATTAAATGAGTACAGTTCCTTTACACAGGCGGCTTTGGAAGGCTTTAGTCTTGTGCCAGTGAGGCTAGCTTTGCTTGGACATTTTTGGAGTGCTCTTTTAGAATTGCTGATTAACAATGGACCACAAAAAACATGGTTTTCAATCATTTATGGTCTCATCTCACTTTTTGCTTCATATGCCATTACCCTGCCTTATCATTGCTGTTCTCTGGGCTTGATCCCATTTAACTCTTGTTTGTATCCTGAATCAGATCTGTCCTAACAAAACGACGATGTATCTCCTCTGAAAGTGCCAAGAAGAACTTGCAGGCCCTGAAGGCCACACGGAAAAGGAAATTCCCAACATCTAAACACAGGGAGCATCACTAGAAGGGTGAGTGCCTTCCCAAGTAGTCCTGGTAAGGAGGAGACTCATCTGCTGCTGCACCATGGGTGTTGGTTTGAAGCCAGTTCTGTTACTCTCAATCTGTGCCTGGGCCGCCTCTAAAGAGCCACACATCACCCACACCTGGTGGTCCTCTTGCTGACCACTGGATCTTGCTAAAGTCGTTTTCACGTACATTGATTTTGTCTCCTTAGTCCTCCACGGGAGCCAGGTGGATGCACTGGCGCAGCCTCCCCTGCTGCCCGACTCTGTGCCTGTGAGCCTGGGGTCTTTGTCAGTTACCGGCTGCTCCTCATTCTACCTGAGGCCAGACTCCACTCCTGGAACTGGGGCTGCAGCTTTTCTCTGGAGGATCCCATCCCTTGTTCCTCAGCTCCAGCCCTGAGAGTCATCTGTGCTCATGCAGCAGTCCCAGGTTAGAGACCTGCTTCCCCTTAGGCCCAGCCCCACCAGAGGAGCCCCTGCAGCTGCTTCCAGTGGCCTGGGCTGCAAATCCTGAATACCTATTTGTTCAGACTACTAACGTCTCTGCCCATGGAAAAGACCAAAGCAATCTCATGGCTGATTTTCTTCCTGGGCTGGTTCCATATGCCAGGGCCCCTGGCTTTTCTTTAGCTGATTCTGATTCATGGAAAAGGGTGAAAGGAATTTCTCCAGGCACTTTTGGAAGGAGCCCCAGCTGTGGAAACCTTCCCTGAACAACCAGACCACCAGCAAGACCTCACATGGCCTGCAGTGCTGGAGGAGCAAACGGCCTGGTGGTGGCACCCCCTGAGGTGTGCCCCGGGGCAGGACACAGAATGGTGCAATATATTATTACCGAGGCCAGGCTCAATTTTCCTTTTAATTTTTTCCCACTGGATAGAAAAATCCCTTTCTTTGTATTTGGAAGGCTTAACTTTAATCTCATGTTCCCCTTTTAGCTAATGATGTGGTACACCTTGCAAGAAACAGAAGTTCATATGAATTCTTCAGCGTCTGAGTAGGGGAGAGCTGGATTTTAAAGGAAATTTGTAAATGATTTTTATCATTAATTGAAATTTCATTCCTAGATGCTCTTCGTTGTCTTTTTGCTCCTCTTTGTCACACAGACATACACAACCAGGCCATGGCTACTATTCAGAAGCCGCCTTGCCTGGAGTATCTCAAAGCAGCATTTGACCCTTGCGGAGCGTTCCGTGCATGAGTCCTGCATCCAGACACCTGCCTTGTGCTTTCCTCAAACGTACTCATTTAATCCTCAGGAGAGTCCCACGAGGTAAGCAGCTTTAGCATTCCTGTTTTACAGATGGAAAAACTGAGGCACAGACCAGCTGTCACATTTCCAGGCTGTCTGGGGCCAGAGTCTGTGCCCTGACCCCCGTGCCACGGAGCTCTGGTGAGCCCTGCATCCCCCGCTGCTGCCTCACACACTTCGATTTCTCCTCCACAGCTTTCTCTCAGCTACTCCAGGGTCCCAACCCCATTTCTGTCTTCTTTCTGCAGTTGGAAATGGTCATTGTTTCACGAATGCAGGGCTTTCACACCAGGTATTTAGAAGCCCTTAATGAAGGAATCCATTCCAGAAGATAACACATATGGGCTTTTCTGGTAGAACAGAAAGAATTATTTAGTGGTCAGAGAGAAACTTTTGAAATGGTCTTGACTTTCAGAGCTTGAAAAATGACAACGAAAAGAAGCAGACTTAATGAAATGGCCTTTTAAAACACAGGGCTTGGGGAGGCGCTGAAGTCTGATGCAGAGACCAAGCTCAGACGAGGGCAGTCCGCCTGTCACTGTGTTCTTCTAGAATTTCAGCTCCTGGGGGCAGGAGTTCTGCCTGTTCCTGCTGTATGGGCACAGAACAGTGCCTGACACATCTTCCTGATCCCCTGCGATGGCTGGGCACCATGCTGGGCAATGGAAGGGCAGTGGCCCATGAGAGTGCTGGAGTTCCTACACTCACAGAGGCTAGGACTAGAGGGAGAACAGTCTGTTCTGGTCTGGACCTCAGACTTTGGATAAATATTACGGTTTAGGGAAGACTTTTAAAATGGGTGGGATTTCTGCCCAGCCGTGGCCACACCTCCTCTAAGGTCCCTCAAAGGCTTGTGCTACAAGGTCTGAGTGGGGCTATCGGGCTTTGGAGGTCACTCACCCCACCAAGGCCTCAGGGGTCCTTCATTCATCCGGCTGCTGGTCCCACCTGGGAGTGGTGCACGTTTGAGTTATGGACCCCCAAACACCTAGAAACAAATAATGTGTTCATTTCTTTTCACATTTGTTTAGAGAACAAGAGGCTAATTACCACAGTAGCATAAAGGTCAATTAACTATCCACATAATCAGGTTCACCAGGAGCTGCCCTTCTGTCCTCCGTGCCTGTGGACACCTTGCGGGTGGACGGCATTGGAAGCATTTGTCGGATCCACTGTGCTTCCCGGGCTCCTGAGCCAGGAGGGGCTGTGTACAGTGTTGCCCGCACCGTGTCTTCTAATGAAGCCTTTTGTTTTACGGTAGCTGCTGGCAGGAAAGCAGAGGGTGGCAAGTCGTCTCCCACCTCCTTAGTGAATGTTTCCACTGCTGTGACTCCATTTGGATAACAGTTGATTTTCCGTGGACGTTCATACACTCTCCATTCTGGGCAGAAGCAGTGAGGTCTCTGACCATTTCATCTGTGCAGTCAAATCCCACCTTTCCATAAAGGTGCCTTCCCCACCCCTGTTCTCTCTGATGTGTGCGGCCAGTCCTAGGAAAGCATTTAAGGCTTTCAGCTGTATCAAGGTTGCCTGTGTCCAGCCTGAGCCCAGTGCCTGGCACCCAGCAGGTGCTCTGTAAATCTTTGCCGATGGAGGAAGGCAGGAGGAGGCTTGGCTTCCGCTGTGCATCTGGCCACATCCAGGAGAGAGGAGGATTTTCCTGTCTTGGGTCATGCTGAAGTTCCCCTGGCATGAGAGGCTCGCGCCCAGGCCAGTCATCACCTCTGCCCACCTTCTTTTATCAGATAAGTCGAAGACTGTAGTTGGTGAGGTGAGACTTCAGTGTCCTCTGGGTTATCAGGGAATAAGGACGAGCTCTCTCAGAGAACTGAAGTTTCGATTGGCCTCCCTGCAGATGAAGCCTGGCTCTCAGGCAGGTTGAGGGAATTTCGTCACCAGTAGCAGCAGCCCTTTGGCCCCAGTGACCCCTGGTATCCCTGTTCAGTGTGCTGTGTGTCCACCTGTACTTTGGATCTTTCCGTGGTGCCAGCCTGATCTTTTACTTTCATGCAGCTGTTCCACAGCAGGGGCAACAAAACACAACACCACAGCACAGCATATCTCAAAACACCACATCTCACTGCATGACACCACATGTCACCTCACAGCACCACACCTCCACTGCACATCTCATCTCACCTTACAACACTGAACATCACCACACATCACCACCACATCACACCTTATACCACCACACTTCACCTCACAACACCACACCTCACCTCAAAACACATCACATCTCTCAACAGCACACCTCACCTCACAACACCACAGCACTTACCACACAAGACCATGTCACACTGCATGATACCACACACCACATCACACCTCAAAACACCATACCCCCCACTGCGCACCACACCTCACCTCACAACACCACATCATTCATCACAACAGTATACCTCACCTCGACAACACAACACCCACCACACAAGACCATATCACACTGCACAACACCACACATCACCACACAACCCCACACCTCACAGCACCACACATCACCACACAATACCACAACCCCACTGCACAACACCTCTCCTCACAGCACCACACTTTGCTACACAACAACTCCCACCTCACACCCACCACACGACACCACACCTCAAAAAAACACACCACAGAATACCACACCTCACCCCACAACACCCATGACACACACGCTGCATAATGCTTCATAACACCACACCTCACCTCACAGCACATCACCTTACAATACCACACATCACCTGAGAATACCGCACCTCACCTCACAATAGCACAACCCTAGCAAACAATACAATACCTCACCACATAACACCACACCTCACCTCATAGCACCACACTTTACAACACAACACCTCCCCACACAAAACTGTATCCTCCACCAGATAATATCACATCACTCTGCACAACACCAAACCTTACCACATAACACACACCTCATCTCACAATGCCACACTTCACCACACAACACCTTATCTCGCAATACCACACTTCACCTCAGAACACCACACCTCACCCACACTACCACAGCCCCCACCACATACCATATCTCACTGCACAACACCTCACCTTACAACACCACACCTCATTTTACAACAATACACCTTACCTCACAACACCATGCCTCACATCACAATACCACATTTCACTTCATAGTACCACACACTCACCACACAGCACCATATCTCATCTCACAATATCACATCTCACCTTACAATACCACACTCCTACCACACCTCAGCTTACCTCAGAATACCACAACTCACCACACAATACCACACTTCCCACCACACATCTCACTTCATAACACCACCCCCTTACCACACAATACCACACCTCACCACACACCACATCCTTCCCCCTACAACACCACACCTTACCTCACAACGCCATACCCCTCACCACTTAACACCACACCTCACTGCACACCATGCTTGTCACCAGAAAATACCACATCCCATATTGCCTCACAACATGACACCCCTCACCACACACCACAACTCACCACACTATACCTTATTGCCCACCTCACAGCACCACACCCTGCATCTCACAATACCACACCACATCACACGTCACATCATACTGCACAATACCTCAACTTATAACACCACATCTCATCACACAACACCACACCTCACCTCACAATACCACATCTTTCATCTTAAAATACCACACCTCATCTCACAAGACCACACCATACCACACAGCGCCACAACAACACACAATACCACACAGCACCACTTCACACTCACCCACCCACTCCAACTCAATTTCAACCCAGTAGTACTTTACCTGTGAATAAATGCTGGAACCACCAGGGTCCCCCAGAAGGCAGTCATAACAATCTACCCAGCTGGAAGAAGAAACAAATGTTTGTTTGGAAAATTTACATCCGCTCCTTCATACTACTCCTTCAAACCGGATAAAAGAGAACTCTGTATAATATACACAGAAACTCCTGTTACTGGCAGAATCTTAAAATATTTATACAGCATACAAACAATACCAAGGAATTTCCTACAAGCTATATATTGACTTCATAAACACAAGGCCATTATGTATTTGTCTTAATTATACACAACAAGTTATTGATTACAGTACAGTAAAATCTGAAGGCAAAAATCACAAGACCAACACTTCTATATACACTATGCTGTTGCAAATGGCTACTGCGATAAACTAGGAGATCAACACATGGCACTGTTAATCTCAGAGGCTGAAGACGCATGGACTTTGGGAACCTGAGGCCTCTCTGTGTGGCTGGAGAAGGAGTTATCTCAGCCTGGTGGGTGTGATGGGTGTATCCCACTGTCCACATAGCAAGGCACTCACCTGGTGGGCCATGTTGCCGGGAGACCCTGAAGCACCTGGGTAAGCTGCTGTGTCCCCAGCCTTGGCCACTTCCCATGTGCCAGTGAGTGATGTTCAGGGTTTGTATTAATCAGGGTTCTCTAGAGGGACAGTACTAATGGAATATATATATATATATAAATAACATGTGTGTATACACACACACACACGTAAAGGGGAGTTTACTAAGTATTAACTCACACAATCATAAGGTCCCACAATAGGCCATCTGCAGGCTGAAGAGAAAGGAGAGCCAGTCCAAGTTCCAAAACTGAAGAACTTGGACTTTGATGTTCGAGGGCAGGAAGCGTCCAGCACAGGAGAAGGATGTGGGCTGGGAGGCTGGACCAATCTCTCTTTTCACATTTTTCTGCCTGTCTGACTTATAGTCTAACCTCACTGACAGCTGACTAGATTGTGCCCACCCAGATTAAGGGTGGGTCTGTCTTTCCCAGTCCACTCACTCAAATGTTAATCTCCTTTTTTGAACACCCTCACAGACACACTCAGGATCCATACTTTGTATCCTTCAATCCAATCAAGTTGACACGGTGTTAACTATCTCAGGGTTCCTCACAGGAATGTGGTGTTCCTTGCCCTTCCTCTCTCTGCTCTGCTCCCACCTCGAGCCAACATTGTGTCCCTCAGTACCATTTCTATTTCAGATTCCAGTATCTTTCAAAATAAAAAGAAAGTAAATGGTGCTTCTTCCCACAAAATGTTTGTCCATTTCCAAGGTACATGTTTATTTTAATGCCATTTATCTCTGGGAATAAAGGATAACCCCCAACCAGCCGAGTGGATAAAAACCAAAAATGTTCTGTCTTGGTCCATTTATGCTGCTGTAGCAGAATACCTGGGCTGAGTAATTTATAATGTATAGAAATGTATTTGATTAATAGTTCTGGAGGCTGGGAAGTCCAAGAGCATGGTGCCAGCATCTGGTGAGGGCCTTTGTGCTGCGTCATCCCATGGTGGAAAGCAGAAGGGCAAAAGAGGGCAACAGCGAGAGAGGGCAAGGAGGGTTGAAGTTCCTTTTATAACAAACTTACTCCCACAATAATGACACTAATCCCTTCATGAAGACAGAGTCCTCATGGCCTAAACACCTCCCATTGAGCCCTATCTTCCAACACTGTTGCACTGGGAATTAAATTTCCAGCACATGAACTTTGAGGGACACATTGAAACCACAGCACCTTCCTAGTCTCAAGTCCAACTTACTAAGTGATCTTACATATGCTACATGTCATTTATAGGCTCTTAGATTCTGGACAACAGGGTCCTTATGTTGTCTTTGTTAATTTTCAAAGTAAGGCTCAAACACATCTGTTATTACAATAGGTTCTAGAGGAAAGTGGATTGACTATGATAGATTGTCTTCATCAATAACTGAGAGGCAGGAGGACATATGTACATGTGGATGAGTCTAGTTCAGCATTGTCCATGTGACAGCTGGCCCCTCTCTGATCATGCTCCTTGAGCATGAGAACTTTGGCAAAGGAGCCATACTGACATTCCCACTGGGAAGAAAAAGACTGCGTGGCCAGCCAGGAGAGGCAGCATGCAGAAGAGACCTGACGTGGTCCTACCTCCAGGGGCTGGAGCCCTTCAGTCATCACCTGAGGTCTTTCAGTGCAACCCTGAAGTGACGTTCCTCCAGAACTCATGTCCACACCCCGCCCTTCATCTGGCTGTGGGTGCCACAGCCACTGCCCCTGCTCTCCAGGCAGGTGGTACACACCTCTTCCCAGCTCCAGTCCCTCTAGAGAAGTTCAGAGGCTTCAGGTTGGTGGCTTGAAATTGGCCGTGATGGGATCATTTTCACCATGGAAATTGGCAAATGCTACAAATCAGGGCTCTATTCTTTTCAAAGAGCATGTTGTTGAAAATTTACTAGCTCATTACTGAATCCATTTGTCTATCTTTCCTACTGTTCAACCATTTCACCATCTGACCATCTATTTACCTCAACCATTAAGGCAAGATGAATCCATTTGGAAATGACCAGGTCAACCAAGGAATTAGATGTAGCAAAACCTTGCCGACACATGTAAATGACTCAAGCAGAATCTCACTTGATTTTAATGATTTTTGAATTTTCCATTTATTTACAGATGTCTCATCCACACTTAAATGGGTGTACATGTTTAGTGAATTTTCTTTGTGGCATCTTTTCAAAGCATTCAGCTTAGATTACATGGACATAATGCCTCTGTTTTCACATGCATATTTTCTCACAATGAGGCTTATCTAGATACATAAGGCGATGACAATAATAAGCCCAATTGGAACAAATGATTCTGCAGGCAAAAGCGTCCTGCTTTGGGGGTGCACACGATGTACGTGCACGTGTCCACCGGAGGGCGGCGCTCTACCAGGGTGGAGGTGAACAGGAGCCCCTACGGCACTGCTGGGGTCTCTGCCCTCTGTTCCAGGGACTAGGTGCTTCTTCCTGGCAGTCCCAGAGAGTTTTGCTAGGCTCATCCTACACTGAGTCGCGGGTCTTCCAAGACTCGCAATTTCCTACAAGATTGAAATGCAGTGGGAGGTATTGCCTGAGTCCTGTCCACTTCTGGGCAGTGCCTTCTCTCTCCCAACTGCTGAGAGCATTTGTTGCCAGTCGTCTCTGCCCCCTCCTTTAGAAAGAGTGACATGGCCCTCGTTACCTCTTGGTGGTACTGTTGACCAAGTTGCCTGCGTTCCCTGGCTGAGGTCAGGAAGGACCCACGTGGGGACATCTAAAAGGTCATCTCTCTTTGGACTCTTAGATGAATGATCCCAGGAGACAAAATGAAGCTTTGAGTACATTAATTCTAATGTCAAGACTGCTCTGTGTGGCCCAGAGCAGGAGCACAAGTGGAGGCTCAGATGCACACACCTAGGTACCAGAAAGATGTAAACCAAGATGTGAACCAAGGCATCTTGCCTCCCTTCCCCGATGAATCTCACTGGAAAGCTTCTTCCCATCATCCGGCCATATGTCAAAGTGAGAAAGCCTTTATTTGCAGCCCTTTTTTTGTGAATAGACTTTTGTTTCATTGAAAAGAAGGAATGCACTTTTACTTCTGCCTTTTGGGGAAGAGGTACTCTCGTTTTCAGGACAATTGGATAGAATGTGTTTACACAAGAGTGTCCAATTCTAGCTCCATGAAAGGGGGGCATAGTGGCCCTGAATTCAGAGCTCTATGAGGAAAACACCGGGTTTTTCCGTTTGGAGTCAGTTGGCACTGGTCAGAGAGCACAAGACGTGTTTGAACATACCAGAGTTGGTGGTGTTCACCATGCATGTAATTAAAGAAAACATGTTCTGCATAAGCTGGGCACGTAGGGCTGTGACTCACCCTGAGCAGATCTTTGCCAAGGTAGATCTTTGCATTTAGGTTCTCCTTCCTCCGGCTGAAGAGGAGGGCAGAAGAGAGAGTGAAGAAAGGATAGTAATATTCTAGCATGTGAGTGTCTCCACCTGATTCCCAAGGGCGAGGCCACCTGTGCTTGCAGCCAGGTGGTTCTCAACGTTGTTTCTTTCCGCACATGGTGCTCTGATGCACACTCGGATTCTGGGCCCCTCGTCTACAATGGCAGCTGCCCAGGAGCATGACCTAGGAATCCCAGAGTCGTGCGTTCTGACTTTGTCACCAGCCAAAGGCCTTAAAGATCAGAGACCTCCATGCCCCTGCCTCTGTGCTCTTCTGTATTGATGAGTGGAAAAGTAGAGCTTATTTGGTAGAATGGTTAAGATCCATTATCTACTAATTTAAAGGAAAGGCTAATTTAAAAGAAAAGAAGGGTTACTTCTCAGGACCAAAAAAAATTAACCGAACTACATTTCCAGATATAGAAATTTCTAAGCCAGGCGTGGTGGCTCACACCTGTAATCCTAGCATGTTGGGAGGCTGAGGTGGGAGGATCACTTGAAGTCAGGAGTTCAAGACCAGCCTGGTCAACATGGTGAAACTCTGTCTCTACTAAAAATACAAAAATTAGCCAGGCATGGTGATGCACGCCTATAACCCCAGCTACTTAGGAGGCTGAGGCAGAAGAATCATTTGAACATGGGGGGTGGAATTTGCAGTGAGCCGAGATCACTGTACTGCCCTCCAGCCTGGGCGAAAGAGTGAAACTCTGTCTCAAAAACAAACAAACAAACAAAAACAAAAAAACAAAAAAAAAAAAACCAGAAATTTATATTACATATTTACATATTTTAAGCCTGGTGAGTTTGATTAGAAGTGAAGTGAAACTTTTTTATGAAGACAACATGTAGAGTCCTGCATCCTCCAATTGCCAATTGTGTGGTGTTGGGAAATAACGTATTTCATGTCTCTGAGGCTCAGCTTTTGTCCTCCTCCTAGGGTGATGAAGGGTAGATGAGGTGAGGTCTTTGTGAGAGGCACCTGGGTGCAGTGGGTACCAGCCACGGACTGGGAACTCAAATCTCTACCCTCACTGTGATTGGCCGTGGGAACTTAGGCCGTCATCTTCACTGCTCCGAGCCTTTATAAGATGGAGATGACCTTACCACACAGAGGATCCGGTGGATTCTGTAAGAGCGTGTGTGTTCAACGCTGGCCCAAGGCATTGTCAGTGCCATTCAAGTCTTTATGGGGATAGGACAGGACCTAGCACACAGTATGTTCTCAGCAAAGGAAAACTTCTTTTTCTTTCTTTTCACCATGGTTAAACGTCTAGTTTTATGGATATAGAACAAAGGAGCCCATTTCCTGATAACCTCTGATTATTTATAACCTGTAAGCACCTCCTGCTTTTCCCATTTCACCTGAGTGTGGTAAGTCATGAGGAATTATTTCAACAAACGCTTATCACATGTCCAGAAGGTGTCACACTTTGGGGAGATGAAGACAAATGAGACATTTATTTTAGTAAATGTATGAACCCAATAAACAAAGAGACTTTCAGATGCTGTGTGGGGTGCAGGGAGGAGTCACTACGTCCTGAAGGTAGAAACATCACAGCCCGGCCACACACCGCCGCTTGCCCTTGGTCCTTCCCAGATGAGTTTTGATTTCTCGGATGCAGCTCGGATTCTCATCTTGCGTTAAGATTCTCAAAGGTCTTTGCCGCTACTCCATCTTCCAGGACCCTGGATGTGGACGCCTTCTGCTGTGGAGTGTTTGTGTGTTGTCTGGAGCACAGGAATCCTGGGTTACTGCCACCAGCCAGCCAAGCAGTGGCGCATCCAGGGAGGTGTCAAGGCCAAGGAATAAAGCCAGAAATCTCTCCCTTTCGGTGACTGTAAGGCGCTGAAACCTGAACAGCTCCAGGAGCTTCATCCTCCCTAGATGTTTTTTATGGGTTAATAAAGTAAATTCCTCCTTTCAAAAAGGATGTATTTAGGAAGCTAAGCTGTTCACTTTTCAAAGTGAATGATCTGTTTTACAGAGCTTAGACGCATGTCCAGCCGCCTGCTGTAAATCCTCTCTGGCTGTAAAGGACAATGTAAACAACGTGGGTGCCGTTTAAACAGTCCTCAGCATGGCACAGGCAGCGCCACTGGAAATGCCTCCATCTTTCTAAAGAGAAACAGATGTTTGAAGAGCGGAGCTGAGCATAAGCCATTCTTCAAACAGAAGATTAAAGCATCTGTCGGGTATGCTGGGCCGGCGACCCTCGGTGGCCACCTCAGCTGGGCCTGCCGGTCACAGCTTCCAGGGTATGTGGTGGAGGAGGGTGTGGGGGGTGGGCGGAGGGGAAGGAGGAAGCGAGTGCTGATGCCCTGGCCTCTTGGTTACTTGTTTCCAGAGTCAGAGTTACAGTGGCCCATGGCCCATCGATGTCCTGCTGGCCTGTCTGCTGTGCCACCGGCCCATCGGGGGTCCTGTTCACATTCCTGGGGCCTTCCCTGAATGTTGTCCTTTTTATCCCTGAGGCCAGTTGTCACTGAGGCCCTGGACAGAGGGCTCACACCTGGCTGGATCTTGGCGTCCCTGCCCTGTGTCAGACCCTCCAGGGTCCCTTCCTTTTCCAGGCCCTCTGTCCAGAATTCACCTTCTGAAAGACCGGGGTGCACACCACACATGACATTCCTGGGATTCATGGAAAATAAACATGCTCATCTCTTAGAACTAAGAAGGAGAGAGCATCATCCCTGCCTGGCAGCTCAGTCGGAATTCCAAAATGTTGTTGGAAGAAAGGGAATCAGAAGAGAAATTTGCAGGGGATGCCTAGGGTTGAAGAGACCCTTCTTTTTGCTTTCTCTTGTCCCTTCCCCAAACAGGTCCATGATAAGAGAAATTCTTCCTGTGCAGAGCTTTAGTGAGCATGGAGCATGGAGGAGCAAATCTAGACAAGAGTGACCTCCAGTGATGACCATGCAAGGGGGAGATGTGCAGGGGAGGACGTGGAGGAAGGAGATGGGCAGGGGAGGACGTGGAAGGGAGGACGTGAAGGAGGGATCTAGAGGGAGGACTGGATGAGGATGTGGATTAGGGAGATGGAGGAAGGACAAGAAGGATGGGCATGGAGGACAAAAATGGAGCAGGGTCGTGAAGGAGGGACACGGTAAAGGTTTCTCTTACTGTGAGCCTTGTGGAGAGGGTCTCTCTTACTGTGATCATCAGAGTGTGGGTCTTCATCACCGTGAGCCTCGTGGACAGGGTCTCCATCACCGTGAGCCTCGTGGAGAAGGTCTCCATCACCGTGAGCCTCGTGGAGAGGGTCTCCATCACCGTGAGCCTCGTGGAGAGGGTCTCCATCACCGTGAGCCTCGTGGAGAGGGTCTCCATCACCGTGAGCCTCGTGGAGAGGGTCTCCATCACCGTGAGCCTCGTGGAGAGGGTCTCCATCACCGTGAGCCTCGTGGAGAGGGTCTCCATCACCGTGAGCCTCGTGGAGAGGGTCTCCATCACCGTGAGCCTCGTGGAGAGGGTCTCCATCACCGTGAGCCTCGTGGAGAGGGTCTCCATCACCGTGAGCCTCGTGGAGAGGGTCTCCATCACTGTGAACCTTATAGACAGGGTCTCCATCACTGTGAACCTCGTGGAGAAGGTCTCCATCACTGTGAACCTCGTGGAGAGGGTCTCCTTCACCGTGAGCCTCGTGGAGAGGGTCTCCATCACTGTGAACCTCATGGAGAGGGTCTCCCTCACTGTGAACCTCGTAGACAGTGTCTCCATCACCGTGAGCCTCGTGGACAGTGTCTCCATCACCGTGAGCCTCGTGGAGAAGGTCTCCATCACTGTGAGCCTCGTGGAGAGGGTCCCCATCACTGTGAGCCTCGTGGAGAAGGTCTCCATCACTGTGAACCTCGTAGACAGGGTCTCCATCACTGTGAGCCTCGTGGACAGGGTCTTCATCACCGTGAGCCTCGTGGACAGTGTCTCCATCACCGTGAACCTCGTGGAGAGGGTCTCCCTCACCGTGAGCCTCGTAGAGAGGGTCTCCATCACCGTGAGCCTCGTGGAGAGGGTCTCCATCACTGTGAACCTCATGGAGAAGGTCTCCCTCACTGTGAACCTCATGGAGAAGGTCTCCATCACCGTGAGCCTCGTGGACAGTGTCTCCATCACCGTGAGCCTCGTGGAGAGGGTCTCCATCACCGTGAGCCTCGTGGAGAGGGTCTCCATCACCGTGAGCCTCGTGGAGAGGGTCTCCATCACTGTGAACCTCATGGAGAAGGTCTCCCTCACTGTGAACCTCGTAGACAGTGTCTCCATCACCGTGAGCCTCGTGGACAGTGTCTCCATCACCGTGAGCCTCGTGGAGAAGGTCTCCATCACTGTGAGCCTCGTGGAGAGGGTCCCCATCACTGTGAGCCTCGTGGAGAAGGTCTCCATCACTGTGAACCTCGTAGACAGGGTCTCCATCACTGTGAGCCTCGTGGAGAAGGTCTCCATCACTGTGAACCTCATAGACATGGTCTCCATCACTGTGAGCCTCGTGGACAGGGTCTCCACCACTGTGAGCCTCATGGACAGGGTCTCCATCACTGTGAGCCCCAGAGAGGGTCTCTTTCACCATGAGCTCCTTTGTGAGGGTATGCAATTCTTTTGGCATAATCTTGTGTATTTTACTCCTAATTACCAGTTTCTTTAATTAGGAACTTTCCTGAGCTCCTTCCTGCGGCCTGGGTTGCTTGCAGCTTCCACTCTGTTTTAGTGCCTTGGTTTTTTGGGGAATCAATGGCTCAGTGTCCTTCTGAAGGACCTGGCTTCTTTGTTTACGTCACTTGTGTGACCTGGGATGCACACTCTCAGCTCCCTACGGCTCAGTTCCTCTTTCTTCAGGGAAGGGATCACCCCTCCATGCCTGCTGGGCTCTTTCCACCCTCTAATTCTGAACATCATTCCCTGTCCTTTTAAACAGCACCTCGGAAGCCTGAAGATGGCTTCGTGGAGGCTGGAGCCATGCATGGATTGTATCCTTGGCTGGAAATGCCTCCTCCGTGACCTGCTGGACCCCTCTTGCTGCGGGTGCTGTCTACCTGTGGCCCAAAGCTGGGCTCTTCACTGTGTCTAGGAAGCCGAGTGCTGTACCCGTGTATGCTTCAGACTCACAGAAGAGGGCCTTGGTCTGAAGGACACTGAGTTTACAGGAAAGAGCCAGCTGATGGCCAAATGAGACTGCGGGTTCTGACAGGGCCACCTTCTGTGGTGTGGGGACTTCCATGCCCTGGACTTAGTCTCCATGGAGAAAGAGAATTAGGACGGTTCTGAGCAGCTTGGGGACCTCTCTCCACACCACATGCATTTGCAAATGCTCTCTTCTGTACGTGGATCCCAGGCGGAAGACGTTCAGGTCTCCTGACCCTGCAGGGCAATGTGGGGACCCCAGCCACGTCCCTGCATCCCTTGGCCAGCGCTGGTCCTGCTCTGTGCCTAGTGGCCACCAGCAGCATCTATGGCTTTGTGGGAAATGGGACTGAATGACGTTTCATGGGATCCGAAGCTTCCAATTTGATTTTTTTTGTTGTGTCATAAGCCTGTATTTTGGTAGGAAAAGATACAGACATTGTTTCAATGCACTCCTTTCATCTCCACTGCTTTAGGGATTCATGCCGTGGTGCCACTTTATGCACCGTAATGAAACTGTGTGGAGTGGACGAGAACGCCCCGGGGAGATGCCTTCGGAAAGGCAGCCGGGCACACCTTCCCGTCCTGCATGCTGTTCCAGGACCCTGCGTCCGTCTTAAAGCTTGGGTCACATCAGTAAATGTACAGAATCCTGAAGAAAGGAGGTGACTGGCCCCTCTACCATTCACTCAGGCAAAACCTGGAGTGCTGTGCTCAACTTTGGCTGATGTATGTTAGAAAAGGGACCCCCAGCTCCCGGGGACAGGCCGGTATCATCCATGGCCTGTTAGGATCCAGGCTGCACAGCAGGAGGTGAGCAGTGGGCAAGCAAGCGTTCCCACCTGAGCCCACACTCCTGTTAGATCAGAGGCAGATTTAGATTCTCAGAGGAGTGTGAACCCTACTGTGCATGGCACACACAACGGATTTAGGCCACAGGCCCCTTATGAAAAGCAAAGGCTAATGATCTGAGGTAGCAGTTTCATCCCGAAGAAACCATTTCCCCTACCCACCATGTGTGAAAAATCATCTTCCATGAAACCAGTTCCTGGAGCCAAAAAGGTTGGGGCCTGCCGTGTTTGAGGACATTGTCAGTTTCTTGGGGATGGGACTGTGTTGTCCTTGTTCATCAAAGGGTCTCCCACACCTAAATAATGCCGGCAAAGAGATGCCTGGTAACTCACTTCTGTATTAATTCAGGGCATTCAAACCATGGTTTCTGATCATCTGCTATGTGCTGGGCAATGTCGGAGGTCCCAAGACACAATCATAAATAAAAGATACAGGGTGATGACGCCTGGACCACAGGAGTGTGCTCAGAAGACAGAATGAGGAGAAAACACAACCCTTTCTCATGACGAAAGCTCGAAGGGTTGAGAACAGGTGGCTTAGAGAGAAAAAAAGGTTGGAAGAGAATCAAATTAGGGCTCTCCAGAAAAACAGAACGAACAGGGTGTGTGTGTGTGTTTGTGTGTGAGAGAGAGAGAAAGAGGGAGCCAGACAGTGAAAGAAACTTATTTTAAGGAAGTGGCTCCCGTGATTGTCGGGCCTGGCAAGTTTGAATTCTTCAGGGTAGCCCAGCAGGCTGGAGACCCAGGAAGAGGCGACACACAGCTGGAGTCTAAAGGCCTCTGAAGGCCAAAGTCCTTCTTCCTCCAGGAACCTCAGTCTTTTCTTGTAGTCCTTCACCTGATTGGACAAGGCCCACCCACACTTCAGAGGATCACCTCCTTTACTCAAAGTCAACTGATTTAAATGCTGATCTAATCTAAAAACACCTTCACAGCAACCTCTAGACCTGTTTGGCCAAACTGGCACTGTGGCCCAGCCAAGTGGATGCATAACATTAGCCATCCAGGGTGGACAGGTCTTTCCACAGCCCAGAGGCAGGTGACTAAATAAAAAGAAACAAAAAAACCAGCTGCGGAGAAACCCAGGGTGAGGATGATCAGCAGGACCGCACAGTTCATCTCCCCTGGTCATGTCAACTTTGCTCACCGCACACTTTCCCCTCTCGCTGGCAGGGCCAGGGGGCAAACGAAGGCCACGTTCCGAGGTTGTCATGAGCTGAAAAGTCTTTTCGGGTTACGGAAATCAGCTAAATGAACACTTTTGAAATGGGGCTGCACTCATCCAATGATTGTTCACCTCCGAGACCAGCTTGGCTCCTCTGTCATGTGGAGACCTGAGGTGACTCAGTCCTGTCAGAGACACTCACACTCCTGCAACACCAGCCCCAGCCCAGGGCCTCTTACAGAAACGCACATGGAGGAGAGTGGGTGAAGAAGGGTGCTGTCCCCTGGGCCCCTTGGCAAGTGGCCAGCGGAGCTCAGAACTGAAGGGTTGATTTTGCCTGAAAATTCACTAAGGAGCCCTCATAAGGGTGAGAACTGATGGGCACAGAGGAGGCTCAGGAGGTCCTGGCCACGTGCAGAAGCTTGGGTGACCCAGGGCACAGATCTCGCCCTCTGAAACGTCAGCATCTGGGCTCACTGCACTTCAGCCACCAGGAGCCTAGGTCATGGAGTTCAGTTTCTGCTTCTCAGAGGGAATAGATCCTGGCTCGATGGCTGGCACCAACACAGCTCATGCCCTGCCCTGACTGGGCCAGTGACTTGCGCCTGGGGCTGGACTCAGCCCTGCCCCTGGCACTGAAACAGGGGACCAGCCTGAGAGAGGCAGTGCTCAGAGAGGCCAGGGCTGGTGGGAGTGCTCCTGAGAGAAGCCCCATTTCTCTCCCTCCACAGAAACAAAACAAACCTCTCGAAAGAGCCGCGGCAGTTCCGCTGTGTCCTGGACGCAGCAGCCTGGCTCCCACACCCACCCCGGCCCACCCTGGCTGACGTTACCCACACTGCCTGGTCGCCCAGCCCAATGCTGCTTTCCAGGCATTTGGCCTCCGTAGCTCTTGAGATTGTGGTCACCATCTTCTAAATAGCCTCCTCCTTCCCTGTAACCGTCAAGAAGGCAGAGGCCACCTCAGATATTTCAAAGAGACTTCCCTGAGAGGGGAACCAGCCACACAGGTGTCCAGATGCGGAGGCCCTTTGGCCCGGGGAGAGGGGAGGCTGCAGGGATCACGTCGCCCCGTGGGTCTCCCAGAGCCATCCTTGGGGCCACACCCATGACGCTGCCACACAAACAGGCCTGGATGGGTTCCACTTTCCCACCTGCACCTGCGTGGTGTCTCTGTTGGCAGCACTGACTTCAAATGCCACCGTCAAAGAGGGTGGGGGCTGGATGCCTCCATCAGGAGAGCCCCATGGTCTTGGTGGGCAGCTTCTTCCCCATGTCACCCTGTCCTCTTGTTCTCCCAGGAGGTGTTGCAGCAGGGCCCTTGCTGGGACATTCCACCTGCAAGGGGAGTCTGCAGGCTTCCTCGAGCCTTTCCACCTGCCTGGGCAGCCTTGAGCGTCAGCTCAGGGCCTCCTTGCCTTTTCCTGTGGGTTTCCCTCGCCTCTCCCTGTGGGTTTCCCTTCAGGGCTTCCCTCCACCTCATGGTGATCTCATGTCCACGACTTTTGATGTGTTTCCTTGGTCAGTTCTCAATACAGGACTCCAAGCCACTTTCAAGGGTCTACAGGACACAGTGACTCAATGTATCCAAGCAGAACCCTGCAAATTCCACGACACAGATCCTCTCCACGTCCTGCAGGCCCTCTCGTCTCTGGCCTGGATAATTGTGGGAGCTGTCTCTTCTCGCTTCAGGCTTGTCTTAATACATGTACTTTCTGCTCTAGCAACAGTGAGACCCCCGAACAAAAGTCTGATCATGTCACTCCCTTACTTGATCCCTTCCACAGACCACCATTGTTAAGATAAATTCAGTCCATTTGCAGCAATGGCTTCCCTCTCAGCCGTCCAGCTCACCTTTGACTGGTCCCCATGGTCTCCCTGCCTATGCTTACTGGTCCCCCATGGTTCTCCTTCCGTATGTCCAGCTGACCCTTGACCGGCTCCCAAGGTCTCCCTCCCACCCGTCCAGCTCACCTCTGACTGGTCCCTATGGTCTCTCTGGCCATGCTTACTGGTCCCCCATAGTTCTCCTTCCTGTCCATCCAGCTGACCCTTGACCGACTCCCATGGTCTCTCTCCTGCCTGTCCAGCTCACCCTGGGTGGGCTGCCTGGCCTCTGCACTCTGGCCATGCTGAGCCTCTTTATCTGCTCAACTCCACATGCCCTTTTCTGGCCCCTCATCTTGGTCTGGATGACCTTTCTCACTGATTTCTCATCATTTAGCTTGTGCTAAGAAACCACTTTCTCCAGGGATCCCGGCTTGGTCCCAGTTTGGGGTGTGTATTGCTCCCTGTGAGTGCCTGGGCCCCATGTTGCCCCTCACCACTGAGTCATCACACCCCACTGTGGCCTTGGGCTGCCTGTGCCCTCCACAGACGGGCAGGCCTGTGGGCACCATTGGGGTCTGTCTCGCCCCTGGCCCTGCACAGACACCAGGCTCATGGCCCTCAGCAGGTGTTTGGTAAGGAGTTCTGGGTTTTAAGCTCAGAAATGAATAAATCAATGGGAAGAGGGCCAGATTGTTGAGAATTCTGTGTTTCATGAAAGAACAAGGGTGTTTTGTTGTTATTGTTTTTTTGTTTTGAGACCAGGCCAAGGTGCTTAGCTCAGGTCTCATCTTCTCCATTAGGTTTTCCTTGTGCGCCTTCCTGTACTGACTGGAGTGCTCTTCCCAGCATTAGTACCATAACATATGCCCTGCGTCAGCCCTTTCAACTTTATAGTTGTCCTTCACCAGTGTCATCCACCATCATTATCTATCATATCTCCATGACTTGTCTGTCATCTTTCCATGCATCTATCATTTGTCTGTTTCTCTATCATGTGTCTGTCATCATTATTGCCATCTCTCTGTCTACCCATCCGTAGTCTATCTGTGTGAAGCCACATACTCTCCTTCCCTGAGAGGGTTTCTTACTCATTCTCGAACCTTCTAATGTCCCCCACAGAGCCGATACCCAGTGAATGCTTATCCGTGACAATCGCCCCCATCCTGGGGTTTCGCTGTGTTTCAGGGTCTGTCATGTGGGAGAGGAACTCTAGTTTCTGTATGATCCCAGTCAGTGAGCCAAGATCTGCAGGTACAAACCACAGGAACGTTCCAGGTGGTGGCAAGCTCCAGACAAGGAATGAGCTTCTTCAGGAAGAAGCAGCTGTCCTGCCAGGCGGCGTGTGGAGGAGGCCGCCATTTTCATTTTCAGGCCAGCGAGCTCAGGCCAGCGTGGGGCGCCTGCAGGTGACACCGCGCAGCGCCCCGCCCTCTGCCACGCCCCACGCTTCCGCTTCCGCCCTGAGGAGCCTCTCCAGCCTCTCCTTCCTGTGAGGAAGGTAGTCATGCTGTCTGTGCATCCGTCTGACCCGTTTAGGAAGGCGCTCCTGGGCAGGCCCGGGAGTCCGGCTACCTGTCAGGCCTGGCCACCAGCCCGGGGCTCACCTGCTGGAGGCACCTTCTGGAAGCCGAAGTTTCCTGCTGCACTTCGCTCTGCTGAGGCCCTGTGGGGAGCGCAGCGCCGGTTTTTCGGGCGGCGAAAGAAGGGCTAACAATGGGGGGAAGTGCCTCATTGACCTGCTTTCTTTCCTAGTTATCACTAAGAAAACAGGCTCCGTGGAAGCTGGGGTTATCTGAAAGGCATGAGCGGGGGATGAGGGCGTCCGCTCTCCTGGAAATGCTCAGGCCCGGCCTCCGCCCACGGTGAGCCACGGCCCGGGCTGCAGGCTGAGAGAGGGATTTCACTTCAGATTGAGAGGGGGGTTTTTGTTTTATTTCCGGTCATGAGAACAAAAGTGTCGTGAGAATAAAAGTGTCATGAGAACACTTTTCTGACCTCAGGGAAGATCACGTTTTTTGACTCTCCCATCCTGACACCTTCCTAAAGCCTCGCTCGACTTGCAGGTGGACACTGGGGACTTGGTGCTCAGTTTGCGGATGGACCCCCTTCCCCCTCCGGGGACTTGGCGAAAACACAGACTCTCGGGTCCTGCCCTTCCTTCAGGCTCCCAGGGTGGCCAGCCAGGGTCGCAAGACAATCTTGACGCAAACAACCTCTAAGACCCCTGAAGATTTGCGGTTGGAGCCCCTCCCCGCTTCCCTGGCCTCCAGTGGTGAAATCCTACAGATCGGTCAAAGGACCAGGCCCTGGGCACGCCTCCTGGGCACCGCCTGGGGTCGGAGTGTCCTCCCCAGGGACCCTGATGGCCCAGACGCTGCCCCGCTGTGTACCTGCCTCTGTCACGGCTCCCTGCTCACAGGCGCCTCAGAGCTCCCCAATCACCCCTTTGAGGATACACAAGACCTGCTGCAACGTGGCTGCCAAAGCAAGGGGACTAAGGGGGATGATGATGATGGGGTGACAGTGATGTTCGGGTGATGATGATGGGGTGACAGTGATGTTGGGGTGAGGATGATGATGGGGTGACAGTGATGTTGGGGTGAGGATGATGATGGGGTGACAGTGATGTTGGGGTGAGGATAATGATGGGTGACTGGTGTTGGGGTGACGATGATGATGGGGTGACAGGCATGGGGTGACAGTGATGCGATGATGGAGGTGACAGTGATGTTGGGGTGACAATGATGGGGTGACAGTGATGTGATGGAGGTGACAGTGATGTGATGATGGGATGACAGTGATGTTGGGATGATGATGGGGTGACTGATGTTGGGGTGATGATGGGGTGACAGTGATGTTGGGGTGATGATGGGATGACAGTGATGTTGGAGTGAGAATGATGATAGGGTGACAGTGATGTTGGGGTGAGGATGATGGGGTGACAGTGATGTTGGGGTGAGGATAATGATGGGTGACTGATGTTGGGGTGACGATGATGATGGGGTGACAGGCATGGGGTGACAGTGATTCAATGATGGAGGTGACAGTGATGGGGTGATGATGGGGTGACAGTGATGTTGGGATGATGATGGGGTGACAGTGATGTTGGGGTGAGGATGATGGGGTGACAGTGATGTTGGAGTGATGATGGGGTGACAGTGATGTTGGGGTGAGGATGATGGGGTGACAGTGATGTTGGGGTGATGATGATGATGGGGTGACAGTGATGTTGGGGTGACGATGATGGGGTGACAGTGATGTTGGAGTGATGATGGGGTGACAGTGATGTTGGGGTGATGATGGGGTGACAGTGATGTTGGGGGATGATGATGGGGTGACAGTGATGTTGGGGCAATGATGATGATGGGGCAACAGTGATGTTGGGGGAATGATGATGATGGGGTGACAGTGATGGGGTGATGATGATGGGGTGACAGTGATGTTGGAGTGATGATGGGGTGACAGTGATGTTGGGGTGATGATGGGGTGACAGTGATGTTGGGGGATGATGATGGGGTGACAGTGATGTTGGGGCAATGATGATGATGGGGCAACAGTGATGTTGGGGGAATGATGATCGGGTGACAGTGATGATGAAGGTGATGGTGGGTGATGATGGGGGTGGTGGTAATAATGGGAGTGATGATAATAATGGGGGTGATGATGATAATGAGGGTGAGGATGGAGGTGATGAGGAAGTGAGGGTGTGCGGCCTCCGACCCACAGGGGAAGGAACATCTTGTCTGAGGCTCACATATTCCAGGGGCTGTATTAAGTGTTTCTTCAACACAATGAGGTAAACACCCAGGTCCCAAGGCACCCAGACCGGTCCTCTGGGCCTTCTCTGGTCGCCCTGAGGCCACTTGCTGCCAGCCGTCCAAACAGCAGGCCTGGCTTGCCTGTTTCACAGGGTTCCTCATCTCCCAGGCAAGAGGGGTGGCATGGATTCCATAAACAAATAAATAGCATAAAATTCAACCCCATAAGAGGCCTGTAAAGCCCTCAGGGTGTGACCCTTGCTGCCCATCCCCTTCTACAGCTACACGGACCTTTTTTTTTCTGCGTCTGGGACACTGCAAACGCAGTCCCACCCCAGGGCCTTTGTGCCACTGCCCCCTTGCAATGCTCGGCCACAGAGGTCCCCACGGCCAGCGCCGCACAGGCCCCATAGTTCCCAGCTGTGGGGCCACTTTGTTAGGGGCCTTCCTTCATCCACTGAAGACATTTCAGAAACACAGAATAGAAGGTTTTAGTCACATACATATCCTGGCTCCACAAGCATTCTATGTAGAAGCTCTGGGTGGACACGTTCCAAAACAAGGGCATGGTTTTACTCAGCACCTTTGAACCTTTGATGGCTCCAGGCTCTCGTAGGAGCCAGGAGGAGACGTCAGGTCTGAAGCTGAACCCGTGTGGTCCTGGCGGCTCTCCCCACGTGGGTTTCCCAAGTCGCTCAGGCTCTGAGTTGTTCTTCCAGTCTGTAACGTAGTATAAAGGTAGGGGGTATCTCAAAGGATGAACAGAAGTAACATAATAAGCCCTTAGTCTGGAGCCTGGCACATGGGGGGCAAGCTGTGAACTATGGCTGCGCCACTGTGTTCTGGACATGCTGTGATCATCGGGCGGGGGCAGACATTGAAGCATCAGTGGCCTCTGTCCAGTTAGCGACGCTGCACCTCTTGCCCCCTTTCTGCTCCCTCGGGCTTGGTCCTTCCTTCCCTTCCCCTGGGCTCCGTCAGCTTCACTGTGACTGCCTCCCATTCATCCAGGCATCTGTGTCCCACGTGGAGGTCCCCATGACAGTGAGGACTGATGTCCTTTAAATCGCAGTTCCCATAGTCCCTGGAGTGGCACCTGGCATGTTGTGGGCTTGATAAATAATCATTGAATGGATGAATATTTGAATCAATGAAGAGCAAATGGCCTAAGCCACATCAGTGTGGCCATGGACTGAGGGGCAGGGGGAGACCCTGTCAGCCCTGAAGCCCTCTCTTAGCGGGGCCGGCCTTCGTACACCACATCTCTTTTGAGTCTGTTTTCTTGGGGAGGTTGATAATTCCTTCAGAACATTACTAGGGGGCACTGCGGAGTGTTAGCTTGTGAATGGAAGTGTTCCTTAAGTGGAGCAGCTGGAGGAATTCTGAGATGGCCCATGACGCCACCCTGGTGTGCACACACTTCCTTCTGGCTGTTCACCAGGAATCCAGGGCAGCTGGGAGGGCTTGTTATGGGGTTACAGTCCCAAAGCAGTTGACCTTATGGTAGGGAGATAATTGGGGGGCCTGGCCTAATCACATGGACCCTCTAAAAATGATTTTCTCCAACTGCAGGCAGGCAGCCTCCAGGAGCTGAGAGTAGGAAGGAGCACAGAGACCTCTGTCCTGCAACTGCCAGAAGAAAATTCCCCCAGCAATTGGGAGCTGAAAACTGGCCTTCAGCCCATAGAAGTCTCATGGCCCTGGCCAGTACCATGAATTCAGCCTGCTAAGACCTGAAAGTAAAGTTGCATCATGCCCAGGCTGCGGACCTGCGGAAACTGAGCTGAGGGTTGGTGCTACTCTAAGCTCCTGTGCGTGGAAATGTGTTATACAGCAACAGGAAATTAGTGCAAATAGAAAACGCTGTCTCAAACGTGGTCATTGGTAACCGGACACTGCCATGTTCCAGCCCCAGGAATAAGACACAAATGGTTCTCATGAGCACTTGGCCATCCATCGAAGCAAGCCTTGATTCCACACAGGAGAGAAATCTGATGACTCAGGCCCTGGGGCCTTTTGGGTTCGGGATAATTGTGAGTTCATTATACTGGATTTCTTAACAGCAATTTAATGAACAAGTTCCCCATTTTGAATTCCAGTTCTGTTTATTAGTCAGGGCAAAGGGAGGCTGCTGTAACAAGGAGCCCCACTACACCATTGCTTAAAATACAGGCCTGCGCCCACCTCCTCCTGCAGGGTCACCAGGCAGGTGGCTCTCCTGGTCACCTGCGGCAACTGCCTCCAGGCCACGCTCGGCAATAGCGGGAAATAAAATCATGAAGGTTACTCCACCTCCTCCTCAGTGCACCTCTTCCTGGGGATTAAAGCAAGGACTTCGGATTTCTACACTACAGACGGGTGCTTTGGACCCGACTCGAATTAGGTCTGTAACTCACTGTGTGGTCAGAGTGGCCTGGAGCTGCAGGAGGGGCAGGGCCAGCGCCAGCATGCGCTCGGTGAGGGGAAGTCTTCAGTGCTGGGTGGGCAGCCTTCTCTGGGACCTGGCTGTGGTGGGCCAGGCTGGTGGTGAGGTTGTGTCTCACATGGGCTCTGCCCACTGCCAAGTGTCTGATCTGAGGACAAGTGGTGCTTTCTGGGCCTCAGTGTCTTCATCTGCAAAATGGGACCATGAGACCTTACCTGACTGCCAGGGTTGTCAGTGGGCAGGCTTCAAAAGGTTGCCTGGCACATGCTGAGCGTGCCCTAAATCAGCACCCAGGGCGGTGCCGCTCACCAGAAGCCGCAGGACCTGTGGCTAGTTCAGTCACTGACTTGCTGAAGGAGTGTGGGGCAGGGGGGCCGAGGATTCTGAACACTCCTCATCCTCACAGTGATGACGGCAGAGTGCAGGCTTATTAGCAGCTTCAGCCAATTTGCAGTTTGTCTTGGTGCTTACCCGAACAGGCTGCAAACCGAGACAAACACACTTTGAGGTCATCGCCCCGTGACTCAGAACGTTTTCCTGATGGTGTCTGTGCTGAGGAAAGAAAAAAGAAGGCCTTGAAATATTGCCAGTGGAAAAGGTTTGTGTGTGCAGCTGATGGCAGATGGTGGGTTCTGGCAGCCTGACTGGGAAGCCCCTGGCGTCGGGTCTGTGCTGGTCACTCATGTGCCCGGGAAGCCCAGGGCGTGGCGTCTGCGCTGGTCACTCAGCTTCCTGGGAAGCCCAGGACGTCGGATCTGCGCTGGTCACTCAGCTTCCTGGGAAGTCCAGGGGGTCGGATCTGCGCTGGTCACTCATGTGCCTGGGAAGCCCAGGGCCTGGGGTCTGCGCTGGTCACTCAGCTTCCTGGGAAGCCCAGGGCGTGGAGGCCTGTGCTGGTCACCCTGTTGAAGCTCTTCTTCTTTTCAATTTGGGGCATATGAGGCTCTGCCCCACCTCCTGGCCTTGTTCTAGTTGTTCACAGAATGCGTAGGTTTAAAAATCAGGCAGAGTACTTTAGGCAAATTTCATGGGAAAAGAAAGGTTCATTTTCTCCCACACCCCATGGAACCAATTCCTTTGAAACCTAAAAAGCAGAAGGAGAGGGGAGGGAAGGGAGCCGTGTTCTGACGCCGTTGGCCGCTGTTTCTCTCATGGTGGACACACTTTCTTCCTTGCTCCGAGACTCACTTTTCATCCCCGTCCAGGTTCTGAGAGCTCTCCTAGGTATTGGGAAGGCCGTGGTGAGGACACACAGCTCCCGCCGTCCTGCAGAGGAGCCTCCAGGCAGAGAAGCCAACACATGCATGACGCACACACCACTCCATGGTGAAGCTGACGATGGCAGGGAAGGCACAGATGGGTTCCTGCACACAGCTTGGAAACAGGGCGGTACAATGAAAACCTTCATTACTCGTGTTTGTCTCACTTAACAATGAGGAAAACTGAACCCTAGGAGAGGTGACTTGCCTGCAACTGGGAAGCAGCAGGGCAGGGTCAGGGGCAGCCCTCGGTGACCTTATGCTGTGCAGGTTCCACTGGGTAATTTCTGTGTTCTGAAGTCACTTGAGTGTGTCGCCGTGTGGTTGTGTGAGTTGATGCAGCCTTTTGGGGAAGGAATCTGGTAGAATTGACTGAAATTGAAAACACACCCTTCACTTCAGCAGCTTTTCTCCAGGAGTCTGCACTGTGTTCTGCAAGGGAGAACATGGGTGCATGAGGAAAGATACACGTGGCCTGGCAGACAGACAGGTGTTCACTGCAGCATCTTCCTACTGCCTTCCCCTCAGAGAGGAAGCCGAGTGGTGGCTGACTGGTTGTGGCTCATCCATGGATGGTTCTGTGACTGTTTCAGGCACCATGCCTGTGTATCAGCTCCTTGGAACCATTTTCTTAAGTGAGGAAAGGAAAAGAGGCAGTAAAAATTACGTGGTGGTGAGATCTGAAACAGAGACACGAATGCCTTATGTATGAGCACAGGACTCACAGCAGCGGGAGATGCACGGAAGGACAGGTGCCTTGTGGTTTATATCTGGGGCGGGGGAGAGGAGGGGAAGGGAGGGGCAGGAAGCAGCTAGCCAAAAAAACCTTTTACATTGTATTATTTTTTATTTTTCTTTTTTTTTGTGGATTAACAGGCACTTTCTTTTTTAAAAATTTTAGGTTTGGGGGTACATGTGCAGGATGTGCAGGCTTGTTACACAGGTAAACATGTGCCATGAGGGGTGGCTGCACAGATCATCTCATCACCTAGGTATTAAGCCCGGCATCTATTAGTGATTCTTTCTGATGCTCTCCTTCCCCCTCCCCCACCCCCCACAGTCCCCCGTGTGTGTAGTTCCCTGCCATGTGACCCTCTGTTCTCATCATTCAGCTCCCCCTTATGAGTGAGAGCATGTGGTGTTTGGTTTTCTGTTCCTGTGTTCGTTTGCTGAGGATAATGGCCTCCAACTCCATCCATGTCCCTGGAAAGGACATGATCTTATTCCTTTTCATGGCAGCATAGTATTCCATGGTGGATGTGTAGCATGTTTCCTTTATCCCGTCTATCATTGAAGGGCATTTAGGTTGATTCTGTGTCTTTGCTACTGTAAACAGTGTTGCAGTGAACATACACACGCATGTGTCTCTATAATAGAATGATTTCTATTCCTTTGGGTATATACCCAGTAATGAGGTTGCTGGGTCAAATGGTATTTCTGTCTTTAGGTCTTTGAGGAATCACCACACTGTCTTCCACAGTGGCTGAACTAATTTACACTCCCACCAACAGTGTAAAAGTGTTCCTTTTTCTCCCCAACCTTGCCAGTATCTGTTATTTTTTGACTTTTAGTAATAGCCATTCTGACTGGCATGAGATAGTATCTCATTGTGGTTTTCATTTGCATTTCTCTAATGATCAACGATGTTGAGCTTTTCTTCATATGTTTGTTGGCCACATGTGTATTTTTTTAAAGAAGAATCTGTTCATGTCCTTTGCCCACTCAAAAAGGCTTTTTAGAGAAGACTGGCCCTGAGAAAAACTTCACATGTGATCCCATCCCATTTATGTAAAAATTGGTGTGTGCAGATGTATAAAATGACAGTCACCAGCATTTTAACTGTGGGCACTGCAGTGTTCTGGGTTTTTAGTAATTTTTCTTTCTTTAAAGGATGGTTGGAATTTTTTTTTTTTTTTTTTGACAGAGTCTTGCTTTGTCGCCAGGCTGGAGAGCAGTGGCGCGATCTCTGCTCACTGCAACCTCCACCTCCCAAGTTCAAGCAATTCTCTGCCTCAGCCTCCTGAGTAGCTGGGATTACAGGCACTTGCCACCATGTCCGGCTAATTTTTGTATTTTTCATAGAGATGGGGTTTCGCTATCTTGGCCACGCTGGTCTTGAACTCCTTTGTGATCCACCCGCCTCAGCCTCCCAAAGTGCAAGGATCACAGGCACGAGCCACCTGCCCGGCTGGACGGTTGGAATTTTTATACCAAAACATACTTTAAAAATTACCTATTAGAAAAAGAGCAATACGGCTGTTTTACTGTGGGGAAAAGAAGACCTGCAATGAGATGAGGTCTGCAGGGTGCTTGACCGGCCTGTCCCAGACACGCCTTGTAGCAGGGACTCGGGGGCAGGTAGGCAGTGACAGGAGGTACCATGGCCCCGCCTCCGCTCCATGAGGGGTCACGGTGGAGAGCCTCAGGCATCAGTGCGACTTGGTTAGTAGGATTCAGGCCAAAATGTTTCAGAAATGGTGTCTCAAGTTATATAAGGGCAGCTGTGTGCCAGGACAAGCCTGGGGCAGTGTCCGCTCTTGCTGGTGTCCGGACATTCTTTGCCCTTCCCAGAGAGGACCCAGATCCCTGTTCCTCTGGCATCTCGCCTGCCTGGCTGAGGAAGAGGGCAGAGCATTGTCCGGTTTTCCTGTCTTCTCCGCCTTTGAGAAAAACTACTCCTTAGTGGGAAGTATTTTCCTAGGATTTATTTGGCGGCGTGCTGGGGAACTTTTAAATTACTGCCTTCCTTTGCCGTCACATAATTCTTGTATTAATGCTTCTTGTGCAAAAAGAAAGGGAAGCTGCTACCGTGCTTTATTAGGACTTCCCAGGTGGTCCAGGTTTTTTAAAATCCCATTTCCATAGATTAACTTATCAGTAGTGAAAACAACCACTGTGCACATAATAAAATTGATGATTATTGAATGCCGATGATAAAAAAAAATGCCCGCTTTAATCACCACTGAGCTCAATGGAATAAGGAGAAATGCGAACCTTTCTGAGGTGTTCGTGTTAAAGCCACAATGAGCGCCACTGCTGTTGCTCTCAATAGTGTGCAGGGCTAAGTCTTGATCAGTTTTCCAAAATGAACACGTTTGTGAAAGACCCCGTCGGTCACGTGCGTGGTTCCGTCTGGTGCCCTCAGCAACCCTGTTGGTTAAAGAGTTGAAGTTCGGAGAGATTAAATGACACCTCTAAAGATCAACAGTCAACAAAGGACTGAGCTGGAATCAGGCTTAACTGGTTTAAGTAAATATCTAGTGCTTTCCCCACAGGAATGGGTGGCTTTTCACTTAATCAACCAGATGGCCGTGGTTTGAGCCCGTCTTAATGGCTGTGAACTGGATGGAAAATGGATATTGTGGAATTCAGTTAGAGGCCCCACCTTCCTTCCTGGCCCCTCCTGCTGTGGTCGAATTCTGTTAATTGCAGCTAAATCTTGTTCCCCAAGTGCTGGCCATGAACAGCCTTGTCTTAAAAGCAAGGCCAGGATGGCACATCGCCAGCAGTCAGCGGCAGCGTTTATGGGTGTCGTCCTGCAACGGGCTTGCCGGTCACGCTGGTGCTGTGTAACACGCATGCTCGCCTTGCACCGTCTGTCATGAAATCCTGGCGCTATCACACGCTCCTTCCTTGCCTTACATGTGCGCGTTTATGCTGAGTTTGGAAAGGAGCTGCCATTTGTTCCAGCAGGAGTCAGCCAGGTCAATCTCTGGGAGGCCCAGATAAAGCCGTGTGCCTGGCACACAGAGGGCTGGAGACAAACAGCCCTCGGAAAGATAATGGGTTTGCCTGACACTGGGCCTGTGAATCATAACAGGATCCAAGGGCTGGAGCAAGTCCAGGAATTGGCAACTTCCCTCGTTGTTCATCACCACGCTTCAAAGCTCAGAGTGCAGACTACCTGAAATTAAATGAATCAACTCTTCACTCGCCAAAAATCACCTCCTTTTACTTACTCTTCAAAATAGAGGAAAGAAAAATTTTATAAAAACAAATGATAAGTGCAAAACCCAGGTTTTAAACTACCTCTTCTCAGACAGAAACAGCACAGGATGAAGTGAAAGGTGCCCACCTTCCATGGGTAGCCCACGTTTCATGGCAGGTGATGCGGGGGGGATCCTTCTTAGCCTGACAAGCTGGCATACTCTGTGTGCTTAGGAATTCATAGCGTGGTATTTTAGACTCCAAATCAAAATCACTGGTGAGGACATTTAGAGAAGTCCCTGAGGTTAAATACAGTAAAAGAGGCAAAACTCAATGTGGATCAGGAGCTGTACATGTGCCTGTGTATGGGCGTGTGCGTGTGCATTTGCATATACACACGTGTGCATGTGTCTGCTCATGTGTGTGCCTGTGTGCATGCATGGATACATGTGTGTTTGCAAGGGTATTTGCATGTGCCTGCACCCGTGTGTGCCTCTGTGCATGCATGGGTACATGTGTGTTTGCAAGGGTGTTTGTGTGCATGTGCCTGCACACTTGTGTGCCTGTGTGTGTGCATGGTTACATGTGTGTTTGCATGGGATTTGTGTGCATGTGTCTGCTCATGTGTGTGCCTGTGTGCGTGTGCATGGGTACATGTGTGTTTGCATGGGCATTTGGTGTGCATATGTATGTATGTTTGCATGCATGCACACACATGCATAAGGGCATGTGTACATATGCCTGCACACATGTGTGCCTGTATGGGTGCCTGTGTGCACATGACTGTGCTTATGGGGACATGAGTTTGCCTGTGCACGTGTGTGAATGTGTGTTTTATGTGCATGTGTGTTTTACATGCCTGTGTGCACATGTGTGCATGTGTGTATTTGTGTGCATGTGTTTTGTGTGCTTGTGTGTGCATATGTGCATATGTGCATTGTGCACATGACTGTGTGCCTATGGGCACGAGTGTTTGCATGTGCACATGTGTGCATGCCTGTGTGCACATGTGTGCATATTTGTGTGTACATGTGTGCACATGTTTGCCTGTGTGCGTGTGTGTGCACCTGTGCATTATGTATTTGCATGTTCGTGTGTGCAGGTGTGTTTGCATGTGTGCATGTGTGTGGGTGCATGTGTGCATGTATGTGCATGCACGTGTGTCCCTGAAAGTGGACTATATTCATGCCTCTCTTACATAGGCCAGTAGGAGTTATCCTGGCTTCTGGGCCAGAGCAGGTCAAACAGTGTTGATGACTGCAAGCTTCCCGTGCCCCTTAGCTGCCCGTCCCCTGCCATGGGCCAGAACAGATGAAATCCAGAGCTCATGATGCCAATCTGTGTTCAGTTGCAGGTTGATATTATAGGCATGCAGCACTTAAATAAAAACCTAAATCCTCAGAAATTACAGAATAAATGTTCTGTGCCTGGTAATGGTGAGCAATTTATCTGACATTTGATTCCAGTTTGCCGTTTACAAGGTAATTTCACACGTCTCCTCTGTTGTCCCGATCAGACTGGGAGGAGAGCTCAGTAAAGCAGGAGGCTCAAGTCACTTGGGAGAGACCAAGGACCCCAAGGAAACAACCTGGCCTCCTGCAGGAAACTGACCTGGTGTGGCCTCTGTGTGACCAGTGACCCGAGCCTTGTGGTCTGTGGGGTGGCATCTGCCTGACCAGGCTGTCCAGAGGATTCCAGAAGCACCCTGACCTTGAAGACTGCAGCTCCCTGTCCCGGCTGGCAGGTGACGGAGCGATGGTGCAGACACCCATGCGTGCTCTTGGACATTTAATGGAAACACACACTGGGACAGGCCAGGGGCGCAGAGGGGAGAAAGCACAGCCTCTGTCCTGGACGGTGGCCAGGAGGCAGACAGGAACGCCGATGCAGATCATAGCGTGTGTCACTGAAACACACAGCCGCTCCTGCTAGCCCAAGACACAGGAGGATCTGAGTCAGTCAAAATAAGGAGGTCAGGGCTGGAATCCAGAGGACAGCATTCTCGCTCCGAGATTTTAAGAGAAAATGGAGCGAACAGCCAGAGAAATGTTGAGGTCTGGGTGGGTTGGAGGGCTTCTAGACTCACGATGGGGCGTGTGGTATGAGAGTATGAGGTCATAGCCTGTTAAGGAAGCCACGTGGCAGCCAATAAGGAGGTGTGTGTGCAGGCATGTGTGTGTGCATGTGTGTATGTGTGTGCATGTGTATGAGTATGTGCGTGTGTGTGTACGTGTCTGTATGTGTGTGTGCATAGCAGTCTGTGGTCCATGAGTAGAAATCTTATGCAAGTGGAAATACTGATCAGGCCTAGGGAGTAAACAGCCGTAAGACAAGGGCTCTTTCTGTGTTTGCTGCCTCTGTTTGGTGCTCATCACGTTGTGGCTGTCCGACATGTGTTTGTGCGTACGCATAGTGCGTATCCATTCCACAACAGCTGGGACTCCTCCCCGAGCACATGACCCTAAGGCACCACTTCCCTCTGCACCCACCGTTTCGTGGACTCATCTTTGGAACAGTCTGGAGGGCCGCGGGACCAGGGCATGCTGATGGGGCCTCTCTCACCCGGGCTGCTCAACTCCCTTCTCATGCGTCTGTCACATGCACCACGTGTGGTACCATATTGAATAGACGGACTCTGCTTTTGCCCTCCTTTCTAACTGTGGGCTCTTCATCTTAAGAAATCGTTTCAGCTGGGCGCCGTGGCTCACGCCCGTAATCCGAGTACTTTGGCAGGCTGAGGCGGGCGGATCACGAGTTCAGCAGATCGAGATCACCCTGGCTAACACGGTGAAACCCCGTCTCCACTGAAAATACAAAAAACTAGCCAGGCGTAGTGGTGGGTACTAGTACTAGCTACTCAGGAGGCTGAGGCAGGAGAATGGCATGAACCCGGGAGACGGAGCTTGCAGTGAGCCAAGATCGCGCCACTGCACTCCAACCTGGGCACAGAGTGAGACCCCGTCTCAAAAAAAAAATTAATTAATTAAAAAAAAAAAGAAATGGTTTCTTACCTCTCTGAATCTCCTGTCGCCCAAGGCAGCAGTGCCTGGAAGAGAGGGCAGAGTCAGCATTTTGTATTTGTTTTGAACTGAGCTGCGTCGTTTCCTGGTTTAAGAAGAGAATGAATTTCGTATTTTAAATCTGTAAGTTTGGCTTTGGGTATTAAACACTGAATACAGGGAAGCATTTTGTTGTTGTGTCGGAATTCCTCAGTTACCAAGATGAGAATGGTGCCAACAAAGTAGCTTCAAAAATGGTTGACTTTTTATTTTTACACAAGATTTAGGAAGGAACTATTTTGACATAAAGTCAAGCTGGAACGTCATAATATGTGGACCAACCCTAAGCTAGATCCCTCTTAAGATAACTTAATCCAGTGTGGATTGAATGAAACTCTTTTTTTCTTTTTTTTTAAATATATCAGTTACTCTGTTCCCAGATTTTGCTACCAGAGTTGGTGGCTGTCACCAAAACCTTCGTCCCGGTTGACACAAGGCTGTGCATTGGATGAACATGGAAAACTCTACCCAGCCCTGGGACGTTCCATCCATGTAACCCATGAAGAGAAATGCTATATGCAAAGGTTTGTGATCACGTGTCCTGCCTTTGAATCAATGGACTTCTGCAGGAATTTTTTGGCAGATAGCCCTGTCCAGTATTTTCAGAAGGACACGAACCTGTACCAAGGTCTGTTAAACCTGATTAAAGAGGAGATCAATTCCATGTTGTAAATTGTCCTTTGCACATGAATGGAAGTTGTGTGACTGGAGCCTGTCAGCCTGAGTGGTCTTCAGATTGCCAGCAACGCCATACAAGGCCACATCTTTCTCATCTCTGCATGCTCTGCACACCGCAGGTGACAGATAAATGTGTGTGCGCTTTGGGAGGGTCACGTAATGTGGGGAGGGGAACTGTTTGCATCATACGAACACTAACAGCTCCTGTGGATTTGGGGATTTGATGAACATGTGTTCAGAGCATGTGTGTGCATGTAGACCCACTGCAGGCCTGCACCTACCTGCCCCCCACCTCCCACCACACACGTACTTTAGAAGTGCAGACATGGGGTGTGGCTTCATTTACGACTGTCCCAACAGGGAGGCATCGGGTGGCAGTGCCTGGTGTGTGGGGCTTGCCTTTCCTCCTGACCCTGGACAGACTCACAGATAAGAGCATCTAATTTCATGGGTCACAGGTCCCCTAGCCGGGACTTTCTATTGCAATGGCAAATTTATAGTCCTGCTAAAGACTCCTTCTCCTGGGAACTTCCTCAATCTGAGAGAAAAGGGAATGAGTAACCCGTTCATGCCCAGAAAGCACCTGGAAGCACAGGGATGCCGCTGGCCGTGACTGGCAGTGACGACATGGCCGTGAGTGGCAGTGACAACGTGGCCATGAGTGGCAGTGATGACGTGGCCGTGAGTGGCAGTGACAACATTGCCGTGAGTGGCAGTGACAACATTGCCGTGACTGGCAGTGACGACATGGCCGTGAGTGGCAGTGACAACGTGGCCGTGAGTGGCAGTGATGACGTGGCCGTGAGCGGCAGTGACGACGTGGCCGTGAGCGGCAGTGACGACGTGGCCATGAGCGGCAGTGACAACATTGCCATGACTGGCAGTGATGACATGGCCATGAGTGGCAGTGACGACATGGCTGTGAGTGGCAGTGATGACGTGGCCGTGAGTGGCAGTGACGATGTGGCCGTGAGTGGCAGTGACAACATTGCCGTCAGTGGCAGCGATAACGTGGCTGTGAGTGGCAGTGACGATGTGGCCATGAGTGGCAGTGACGATGTGGCTGTGAGTGGCAGTGACAACATTGCTGTCAGTGGCAGCAATAACGTGGCTGTGAGCGGCAGTAACGATGTGGCCATGAGTGGCAGTGACAACATTGCCGTCAGTGGCAGCGATAACATGGCTGTGAGCGGCAGTGACGATGTGGCCATGAGTGGCAGTGGCGACGTGGCCGTGAGTGGCAGTGACAACATTGCCGTCAGTGGCAGTGATAACGTGGCTGTGAGCGGCAGTGATGACGTGGCCATGAGTGGCAGTGACAACATTGCCGTCAGTGGCAGCGATAACATGGCTGTGAGCGGCAGTGATGACGTGGCCTTCTGCTGAGGGGCTTCTCACATGGGCTCCCTTGACTCCAGGGTTACACCCTGTGTAGCCGGCACTTCCTACGAAATTAAGCATCCCACAAAAGTATGGGGAAAGCCAGCGAGGACGCTGCCATTTGCCGATGGGCAATTGATGGTGAATTCATCTGCAGCTCACAGGCCGGTCTTATCAGTTCGTGATTTCAGTCCTGACGGCTCCGAAAAAGCCGCCACATTCCGGCCGTGTGATTTTGGTTGAGCTATTATGGAGCGGCATTGGAATCCCACTCTCACCACGCTCTGGCTGTGATTTTGCCTGAGCTATGATAAAATAGGATTTTAGAGTTTCCCTCAGAGGCTTGGTAAGAGAATCAAACTGGGAAATGAATATGAAGGGCGTGGCCAAGCATCTGGTGAGTGACAGACAGGGTAGAGGGGCTGGCAGTGGATTTCTCCACTGAAACCACCACTGCAGGAGCGGCACCGAGACGAGGGGCTTCTGCAAGCCCGTGGACCCCGGAGCCCTTTGTGGCTTTCCAAGCCATTCTTGGTGGCAGAGCGAGGCTGGCACATACGCTGCTGGGCCCCAGGCACGCTCTGAGTACCTCCCGGGCACCGTTTCAGGAGAGCCCTGTGAAGGAGGAAGGCCCACAGTACCAGGCTGCAGATAGGGAGACTGAGGCTTAAGGAGCTCATGCCCTGTGGGTAGTGTCAGGCTTAGGAGGTGGGAGTAGCAGCCTTCAGGGAGGTGGAAGGGCCCCAAGAGAGGAGCCCCACAGAGGCTTCCACATGCCCCTGGAAGCAGGAAGGGCCCAGGCGGGGCCCTCTGATCCACTCTGAGTCCTGGTCTGGCAGAGGCATGAGTGGGTCCCTCAGGGAGAGTGACATTGACACTGCAGGGGCTGCTGCGGGGAGGGAAAGGCTCAGGTGTCAGGGCCCAGGAAGTTTGTTTTGCAGCTAATTTTTGCATATTTGTTTAATCTGTCACCCAGGGTCATTGGTCAGGCTGCTCTCAGAGTCTGTGTTCCCAGCAATGGGCTGCCTGGGATGGGGAGGAAGGCAGCCTGCAGGGACTCAGAGAGAGGAGTGCCATGGACAGGAGGCCTTGGGTGCAGGAGCGTGGCCGGGTCAGCTCCCAGGACACGGGCGCTCACCCGCAGCACTGCTCCGGAGGTCCGGAAATTAGTCTCATCCCAGGGCAGTCCTCTGCTCAGGCAGCCGCATCACAGGCCTGGCTCCTTCAGAGAGGGGGTCCCAGACACCGCACAGCCCCTTTGTTGGTTGGGATTTGATCCTGCTCAGTTAACCCTGGGGGGAAGTCGTTCATCCAATAACTGGAGGCTTCTGATTGTTCAGTCAGAGTCAGTTTAAGTCTTAAGACAACTCTGACACAAGTTTTACAATATCTTAATTTCTCTGAAAACATGGACACTTATTTTCAAATGTTTTAAGAGAGAGTCAGTACTTTCACTGTTGTTATTGGTGTTTTGCACTATTTTCTCTGCACAAACCGCTGCAATGGTGCATGCCTGGGGTCTCCAGTTTCCCTGTGAAGTGGACTCAACACGGGGTGCTCACAGAACAGCCGTCCGAGTCCTCACTGTGTGGGCCCAGGGGCTTGCAGGTGCCTCGCCAACACCTCATCACACAATGTTTTTTATCCACTCACTTTAAAAGAGTCATTCCAGGACAATTGTATTAGCTGTCGTAGAAACAACTACTTTTCCTTCATATACTCATATACCAATGTTTCACACAATTTGTTAATTCAGAAAGTATTTGGTGCTTTCTATGGGTCTAACTCATGATTGATTGACATAATTGCAACAGGCATAGACCGTCTGGGACATGACTCTTGGTCAGCACACAGCCCTACTGAGGGGATTAGGGGTATGTGGGCACTAGAGGAATGCCCCTAAGTGGTGAAGGTTCCAGAATACCACTGACACCAGGCCGTGGGATCACAGAGGAACCAAAGAGAACATGTAATGAAGAGAACTGGATAGGGAGAGGCCAAGTAAGAGAGCTTTACCTGTCACCACCATCACCATCACCCTCATCACATTCACTGTCATTACTATCTTTGTCATCACCATTATCACTATTGTTATCACCATCACCATCATCACATTCATGTCATCACCATCATCGTCCCATTCATCACTGTCTTTATCACCACCACCATCACCATCATGACCACATTCATCACTGTCTTTATCACCATCATCATCATCACCACATTCACTGTCATCATTATCTTTGTCATCACCATCTTTGTCATCACCATTATCACTATCATTATCACCATCACCATCATCACATTCACTGTCATCACCATCACCATCACCATCTTCACCACATTCATCACTGTCTTTATCACCATCACCATCATCATCATCACCACATTCATCACTATCTTTATCATCATCACCATCATCATCATCATTACCACGTTCACTGTCTTCACTATCTTTGTCATCATCACCACCACCATTACCACCATCACCACTACCAGCATCACCAATGCTAATAACAGTTTTGAGCATTTACATTAGTTTCTGTGTTAAACACATTACATGGAGTATTTTAGTTCTTCCAAAACTCTAGAAGATGCCAAAGATCTCGTTTATTGTTTCCATCTCATAGATGGTGAAGCCAAAATCTAGAGAAGCCAAGTGACTTTCCCATAGTTGTCGTCACCGTCATCATCACCGTCACCACCACTATCATCACCGTCATCATCATTCTCATCACATTCACTGTCATCAATATCTTTGTCATCACCATCATCACCAGGTGAGAAGCAGGATTGAAACCAAGCTGTTCTACCATGTAATAGTCTTCCTCCCAAAGTGTTACTGCCACGATTGACTATTTTGAGGAACAGAATCATAAGAAAGTCAGGCACCTTGCCAGCCTAGGTCACACAGCTCTAAGGTGTGGGAGCTGTAACTGGAGGGCAGTTTTATCTGACCCCTGCCTACAGTCTTTCTGCTTAGTCTTCCTTTCTCATGCAGCTGCCCCTCATTGGAAAAATTCTTAGGCTCTGAGTTCCCATTGCCCCAAAGACCCTGTCTTGCATCTTAGAGACCCTCATAAACTCAACCCTTCCTTTGCCTTGCTCCAGACCAAAGAGGATCACAGCCCAGCAGCAAAAGTGCTTTGGGTGACACCAGGGCTCTAAGAAATGAATCCTGGCTATAATGTTGTGACAACTATTGTTAGAGCTAACTATGACCCTGGCTCTTTATCAAGATGTTTATGTATATCATTCCCCAAACTTCCATTCCCATGAGGTTGATTTTAATTTCACAAGTGAGAAAGTGGAGAGAAAATCCATCCCATAGCAGAGCTGGGATGCAAACCCAGACCTATCTGATTCCAATGCCTGTGGTCTCAGCCAGTGGTTCTTCCTTTCTAACTCCAGAGCAGGGGCCACCATTGGTTCCTCCAAGAGGTCCAGGCCTCCTGCATGGGAAGACCCTCATGGAAGGGAAGGAGAGGGTTTGAATCGAGACACTGATCTCCCAGTGTGAAGGCGTCACTTCTTCCCTGGGCATCAGGGTGCTTCTCATACCCACCATGTTACCTCAGCTGGCACAGAATATTTTGGATCCCATTTGTCCAACCCAGAATCTGAGATCTGAGTGTGACGCCTGAGCCCACCCTGGGCTCTAAGATGCTTGCTGGAACCTGACACCCTACCCATTCCCCACGAAGCTGGGTCCTGCTTCTCTTACCCTTCAGCTGCTGCTGTCTGGCATTTGGTAAAGAGAAAACAGAGCAATAGGCTTTGTGCCACTGCCTCAGACACCAAGCACTCGCCACTAATCACTTCTCTGACTGCCTACCCATCAGCTACACAGAACTTCCCCAGCAGCCTGCTGGGACCATACCTGACCCAGCCACATGGGGCACTCCACTCACACTCCCTGGCACCCTACCCGACCCGGTACTGGCTTCTTTGTGCTTTCACACACACATATGTGTGCATGCACACACACAGTCACACACAATTGCTCACATGTATCTACTCACATACATTACACTCATATACTCACATACATTAACACACATGTACACATTCTCACAGGATAGTCACACATTCTTTCACAACCACACACACTCATTTCCACATGTACACACAATCACACCATACAATACATGCACACACATTCACACACTCACACACTCACACCTTCCTTGTAGCCCATGCCCTCCTGAAGAGAACAACATAACTTGTTCCTCTTCTGCCCCCAGTGACAGGCCCAGTTCCAGGCATATGAAAGGTGCCCAATACATCATTGTTTAGCTGAAGTTACTAAGTAATGAGGTTATTTATTTCAAATAAAGATAAAGGCAAGTGTTCAAATGAGCATTGTCTTTCAAAATGCTCTTTTTGGAAAGTCTCATGTTTGGTTGAATGATGGCCAACACACTTCTGAAGTTCAGTTATTCAATAAGATGGCAATTTTGGGCATCTGCTATGCTCAAGGAATTGAATTAAGAGCCAGGTGTTCAGAGATGGTCAGTATGACTCTGCCTGTCCCAGGACCTCATGTTCTTTAGGACCAAAGTATGAAGTTAAAGACAAAACCAGCTTCTTCATTTTATTTTCACATCTTGCCTAGGTCAAAATTGTCTTTGGAATCCCAGGTCTCCAAGTTGCTAGGATGCTTGGAGGTCATGTCGGAGACAGGAATTCTGTCTCACTCACGGGGCAGCATGGCTCTGCTCCATCACTTTCTGAGACGAGGAGCTCAGTGCGGCCCACGGGGTCTTGTCCCTTCACAGAGCCCATGACTCTTGTGCATGATATTTGGTTCTCAGCGACGAAAGGATGTTTAGGAAAACAAAGCATGTGCCAAAAGGACAGAGGATGATGTGAGGGAGGCATGCTGTGCACCTGGAGCCGATGTCAGAGGAGGAGCTGGCGATATGTCTGAAATCGGTGTGCAGACTCCAAGGCAAGCTCTGTGCTGGGCGTGATTATTACACACCGTGCTGGTTATCCATCGCTATGTAGCAATGTTGTCACAAATCTAGGGCCTTCAAATGCACATTTGTTATTGCACAGGCTCTGTGGGACAGGAATCTGGGCACAGCTCACTGGGTTCTCTGCAGGGCTGCCATCAAGGTGCCTTCCAGGAATGTGCTCCCATCTGGCAGCTCGACTGGAAAGGGACTTGCTTCCGAGCTCATCGCCTTGGCAGTGTTCTGGCCCTGGCAGGGGCTGGGCTGAGGACCTGGGTTTCTGGCTGGTTGTCTGAAGGCTGCTTCCAGTTCTTTCCCATGTGGGCCTCTTTCTTGGCTGTTTTCATTAAAACCATCAAGGCAGAAAATGCCGTAGCAAGACCAAAGTTGCAATTTTACATAACTTAAGTCACACAAAGGACATCCCATCCTTTTTGACATGTTCTATTAGTTGGAAGCAAGTCACAGGTGAATGCCACGTTCAGAGATGATTCTTGTGTATGAAAGATCACAGATGCCAGGGCATCCTAGGAAGCAATAGGATGGGGCAGGGAGTGAGTGTGGTGGCTCAGGAAGCTGGTGGGTGACAGAGGCAGGTGGTGCGGGCTTGGGTGCTGTGCCAAACATGTGGCAATGAAGAGCTTTCCACTCACCCCACAATGGATGATTCTTGTGGGTGTTGGAAGAAAGGTCAGAAGTTTCCATCAACTTCAAAGGAAGGCAGAAGGGGAAAGCTGCAGGCAGCACAGCACTTGTCTCCTTCCAGGCTTTGTGCTATCAGGAGGTGGGCTCACTGGCTGCACCCACAATGTACAGAAACGCCATGTTCTGACTCATGGTTTAGGCTCATTCTCTTGGGACTCAATTTATCAAAATCTCCCTCAAAAACTCATGAAGTAGTTACATTACAACCTAGTCTCACCTTTTGTTGATGATTAACAAATGTTTGTTAATGATGGTTAATAGCAACAACATAGACTGGAAACTCCCAGGCTCCTTCCTTCTAAGGTTCCACATACATCCTAAATGTTTTCCTGAAAAACCGGAGTGTTAATAAATAACATCACTTATGAGTGAGCTGCAATATCTCATTTACCAGCCAAGTGGCCCCTAGTCAAGAGTGGATCCACAGTAATTTACGTAAGAGGAAGAAGTGAAATGCACAGTGGGTGTTCATTGCAAAGCCCGTGTTCAGCGTGTTCTGTTGGTTGATGGAAACATGGTAGAGGAGCCCAAGGGAAGGGAAGAGAGAGACAACAGGCAACGTCTCTCAGAGGTGAATTTCCAGGCTTAACTTTTTCCCCTTTTCTCAGAGAAAGCTTTCCCATATTGACAACTTCATGCACAGATATTGATCATCATACATGTGTATTAGTTAATATTGTTTCAGCAGTATAGGAATTGAAATAATTCACTGTTCAGAGGTTAACTGGACATTGCACATAGGTTTTTTAACTTGAGGAATATGGAGGTAGAGATAAGTGGTTTTCAAGCCTAGAGGAAGTAAAATGTTTACATAGCATTTTATCTAAGTTCATGCATTGCCTTTCCTCCTAAGGTGTTGGTATTGTTCCCAGAGTGAAAGGACACACTCATTTATGTCCAGTCTAATGAGCTGTCAGTCTTAGATCCCAAAGGGGTAAATGTAACTTGAAGGGTCCATCCTACATTTAGCACTGATAAGAACAATAACTTATATATGCGTGACAATGGAGAGGCCACAGCAACACTATAAAACAGAAAAAAATGTTCAGCCTTATTTATGGTGTATTTCCTGTATTTCAGGAAGGTGAGGTGGGGCTTACAAAGGCTCAAACATATCACTATATTCTTTCTGCCCACTTGTTCTTTACGGCTGGTGACACTGCATCGCATCCCTCAAACTCTACTCTTCTCAATACAATTCATTGCTTCAGCTCTATCTGTTCCCATCAGCTATGTCAAATGAACAGAGTATGAGATCAAACGAGAGGCATGAGTTGAGGATAATTCTCAGGTTCCTACCTGGGGATTGAGTACCTGGTGGTTGTTGCCACTGATTGACACAATGAAATCAGAATTAGAGCAAATTTAGGGTGAAAGGTGGTTAGTTCATTTTTGCAGTGGTGGCTATTGAGGTGGGAAGTGTCAATCATGGATAACGCAAAGGGTTGGATGTGAAGGAGGTGAAGATGAAAGGAATGAAAAGGCTCAGAAGCAGAACCCATCCTCACTGGGCATCAGTGATAATGAGTAGTTCCAGGAGACTGGGCCAGTCAGCAGTGAGAAGAGAATGGTCAACAGTGAGGACAGAGTGGTCAGCAGTGAAGATGGGAGGTCAATAGTGAGAAAGAAATGTTCCGTAGTGAGGATGAGGAGGCCAACAAGGAGGATGGGGAGTCAACAGTGAGGATGGGGAGGTCAACAGTGAGGATAGGAGGTCAACAGTGAGGATGGGGAGGTCCGACAGTGAGAATAGGAGGTCAACAGTGAGGATAGGTCAACAGTGAGGATGAGGAGGTCAACAGTGAGGATAGGAGGTCAACAGTGAGGATAGGAGGTCAACAGTGAGGATGAGGAGCTCAACAGTGAGGATGGGGAGTCAACAGTGAGGACAGGAGGTCAACAGTGAGGGTAGGAAGTCAACAGTGAGGATGGGGAGTCAACAGTGAGGACAGGAGGTCAACAGTGAGAATGGGGAGTCAATGGTGAGGATGCGGAGGTCAACAGTGAGGATGGGTGGTCAACAGTGAGGACAGATGGTCAACAGTGAGGGTGAGAGGCCAACAGTGAGGATGTGGAGGTCAACGGTGAGGATGGAGTTGTCAACTGTGGCTAACAGAGCAGAAAAGCAAAAAATGCTAAGGACTTAAACGTCCGTATCAATTCTTTAAATATGGAGTTACTTTTTCCAGCATGTTTTTGTGAAATGGAGTTTGGAGGATTGTTCTGGAGGTGGAGTCCAGACTAATATGGGTGAGAAATCATGGCTGATAGGGAAGCAGTAACACACAGAAGCCACCTCCTTTCCGAATTTGTGGCCCCCTCTCTCCTGGTCCTCATTAACATTAACTGTGATGGATTCTCCTCTCTCTTCTGATTCTCTCTTCACTTTTGTCACCCCTGGTGTCCATTATGAGGAGCATAAAGAGTTTTCCTGTCTTCAGGGAGATGATGGTTGGGAAACACCCTTCTACCACTGTTGCTCTGAAATCGTTACCCCTCTAAATACTTCTTAACTCTGTTACCAAAAATCCCTAATATATACTACATGTATTAGACATACAATAGATACTTATTGTGTGCTTATTGTACAGTGGGTGGAAATTTAACCCACTTCTGGACACAGAGGTGGGCGCTGGTCCTCGTGCCCTCCTGAACAAGAATTACAATGGCATCTGTTCCTATCTTTTGTGAAATGCTGAAGGGCTCATTGCACCTTGATATCTGGATAGCAGCAATGACTCTCTCTCTCTTTTTGGATAATACTTTATGGATCTTTACATTTTATATTCCTTTTGAGGATTTTAATTCTGCAAATGTGAATTGAAATTTCGAAAAATGTTTGGTTCAGCATTGCAGGTGAACTGCTTTATTGCAAGGGAATTTTCTGGCACCAGTCATCTCCCTGAAGTAGCAAGATTTAATCAACTACAACCAGCAGTGTCGGTGCTGAAAGTAAAAAGGCCTTCCTGGGGGAGATATCCCAGAGGATTCCAGGCCTGGCTGAATCCCAGTGTCACAAGGGGATCAACGGTCTTGCAAATTCTAAAACCCTCTAGTGCCTCCTGGTGTCTGGCCAAAGGCTCCGGGGACATCCCAAGAGAATGAGAATGGTTGTTGATCTTTCACACCCCCAATCTTATGCAGCCTAACAGGGGAAGAGATTCGGGCCAGAATAGAACAGATCTGCCTTTGTCAGCTGGCTAGTCAGTGGTGGGGTGAGGATGGATAGGTCAGTGGGCTCAGTGTCCTCCACCATGAAGTCCAGACAATGACAACCACCTTTTGGGGCCAAAGCAAGGTCTGGTGAGTGGACAGGGTTGGGGTCACAGGGCTGGTGAGAATTCAAGCTCCGCTGTCTCTGGCTACTATGTGTCCTCCCAAGGACATCCTGGGGGCCCACAGAGGGAGGGGTTCTGTTGTCCCCTAACTCTGCCCTACTCTCAGCAGCTTCCCCAGAGGTGTCATCAAGACGCTGAGGATCGCGATGAGTAGCACTCACTGGGCACCAGTTCTCCCTGTGCTCTGCATCCCCCATGCAGCTCTCGTGCAAGCTTTTGGAGGCGGCTGCCACTGCCCTTGCCTTGCGGCGTCAGCAGTGCAAACTGCGCCCTGAAGACGTCCTCTTTCCAGCTCTGCAACAAAGGGCTGCCTCGCCTGCTCTCCTGTGAAGGCTTTTTCTTATTTTAATGACATGCATCAAGTGTACATTGTAAAACCATTTCTCTTAAGTTTGCAGGTGTAACTTATATTTGTTCATTAATAAATATTTGTTCATTAATAGAGCAATTTTGATGTGAAGACTAAAAACACTCATTTCCTGTTTCTTTAATACTCAGTGTATACATTTTTGCAGATTAAATTTAAATACATATTTTGGAACAGTTATTTGATAAAATTTCTTCAGACGTTGCTTTTCGCACCATTATCATAAATTTAACATATCTGATTTTCTTAGGTACTTCAAACCCCTAGCAAGGGAAAAGTGTAAATCTAACGAATAAAATCTTCTCAGGCAATTAAACAATGTTTACAAACAGGCTGACTCAAAGGTGAGTTCCTCAAATCTGAGTTTCTCCGCCCCAGCACTGTGGATGTTTTGAGCGGGTAATTCTCTGTTGTGAAGGCTGTCCTACCACAGGGTCCTAGAGGCCAGCAGCACCTCCCAGTTGAGACAATAAAAATTATCTCCCCACAGCGCCAAGGTTACCCGTAGTTGGGGACCATTGCCTTAAGTATTTAAACACTGATGAAAAGTTTAATCTTTTTAAAACTTCAACATTCTTAAGCATTTTGATAAGCTCACAAATGTACACTTCAGATGCTCATACACTTCAGATGACTTTAAAAATGAAAATATCAAAACTCTTACAAAGCTCATTGCTTCAAGTCCAGTTGACCGATTATCAAATCAGCCAGAGAATTTTCTTCTTTGGCTGTCTATACCCCTGTCTCCCTTCCGGGACTTTCTGACCCTGCTGAGGGGATATGCTCACCCAACTAGAAGCTGTGGAATTACCTCTCAGGCTGCCTGAGGTCACGCACTCATGGTTTCTGGTCAGAGTCTCAGGTCAGAGGACAAGAATTGAGGGTTGAGGTGAGAGATTTGGGACCAGCAGGGGCACTGGGATGCCGCTTGCGGGGTGATGAGCACCGTGCTGGCTCCCCAGCTCCTTCGTGCAGCCCCCCAGCCCACATGCTTCGCTGGGCCTCGCAAACCTCCCGGGATCCGGTGAGTCCGGCTTCCTTTGTAGCCTTGTTGCTTTAGAAATGTTATTACTCATTTTGACCTGACAGGGTTTGCCGCCTTCTGAGCCAGTCTTTCACGCGATTGGCCAGGTGGGGCCCTGAACGCCTGTGTGGGTGGGTCGGAGCACACATACGGTAGAGCTGATCTGGGGCTCGCAGGGCCTCCTGGTCCTGCTGCGCACCACTGACCCACCCTTCCTCTCAGCGTTCCCCTCTCAGAGCCATCCTGGGCTTCTTGTAAACTGTACCTGCTTTCTGGAGCAATGCAAGCTACTTCAGGCACACAGTGAGTGTTCTTTGCACCCAGGGATGGAGTCAGCGGCTCTCTCAGAAGCCCGGAGACCCCGAGAGGATGGCAGGGTTAGAGAGGCCAGTGCCAGACCCGGGCATGGAAATGGCATCTACAGCGAAAACAGAAAGCAAGAAAATAGGTTACTTCTTTTACATATTTTTATTTTCACCCCAACTGTGCTACTTTTTTATAAAAAATTTTTAATACAAACTGTTTTCCTCCCTCCCTCCTTTTTGAAACACCAGCTTCACTTGGCATCGGTGGAGAAGGACGCGTGTTTCGATGGGGATGTTGTGTGGCCTCTCAGGGAGAATTAGGTGCCAGGCCCCTTCCCTTCATAGCCCTCTGTGTCTGCTGACCGTCACCCCATGGCATCCCAGAGACCGACGGGGACGAGCACGGTGTCCACTCCAGGGGTTGGGACCCTCCTGGGGGCAGCTCTTTGCTTCTCTGCAGCCTGGGCCTCTGCCGGGCGTGGCACAAAAATCCGTTTCCTTCTTCTCCGGTTCCACTGGAGCTGCCTCCCTCACAGCAGACATCCTCGCGCTTGGGACTGTTTGTGCTGAGTCAGGCTCTGGTCAGAGACAGAAGGAACCTGGTGAGCTCCCTAGATAATGACGTTTATTTTTAATAGTGATGTTATTATTTGTGGTTGAAATTTTACAGCATGGCAATTTCTGATCTCTGCTCTAAAGAGAATATCTACCTCTGTGGGTTATTTTCCACTGGGATATTTGGAATTTGCTTGTGCTGTAATTTATCAACTCCTGAAACTTTAGCCTAAAACATTTTGTATGAGGTTTCGAAAGGATGCTTAGAAACCTGAGAAAAATATAAAACACTCTCAGACAGATCCACACGTCAAGCATGAGGCCTTTTTCTAAAATACTCAGTGTTTGTTGAGGGAGTGAATGGAGGTCCCCAAGGCTTCATTAATTCTGATGTGGACCCCTGAGCTCTCCTTGTCCTCTGGGCTCACGACTCCCTCCTTCTTCTGAGGCAAATGGGGAGGTTTGAGAACAAACAAACACTGGAATTAAGCCTGGTTTATAGGACTTGTGGGGAGGGAGGGGAGTGCCAGCTACAGAGTCAGGGACCCCGTCTGGGGTTCCCAAGACTCAGGGCAGGTGTCTGGCAGCAGGTAGCCGCTCACACCTGCCTCCGGCCGGGGGCATGTTTAACTCCTCACGTGCTCCTCTTCTCCTCTGATCAGAAAGATCCCTCATCCCTGGCCCCCACAACCCCCTACAACTCCCTCCGTTTTGCATGTGAGATCCCTCATAGGTGGGAGCAGGTCGTAGGAAGAGTGGAGGAGGTACAGGACAGCAGACGCGGTGAGGACTCTTGGACCTGGGGGTCCTGCTACCTGGCCTGTCACCGTCTGCGGCCCACCAGTCCCTTTAGGGCAGCAGCAACGCCCAGAGGAGCCTCTGGCTTAACCAGGTAAGAATTTGGAAGGAATTCTTTGTCTTATGGCTGTTGTGGACTGAAATGCATCCCCCAAGACCCGTGCATTGAAGTCTTAAGCCCACTGTGACGCTGTTGGGGTGGGGTCTTTGGGAGGTGCTGAGGTTGGATGGGGTCCTGTGGGTGGAGGCCTCAGGATGGGACCGGTGTCCCTACAAGAAGGGAGTGCTGGCTTCCTCCTCGGCCTCGCCAGGCTCAGCGAGAAGGCGCTTCGGTGAGCCAGGAAGAGGCCTCAGTGAACTCTCCACTGCCGGCACCTTGACCCCAGGCTTGCAGCCCTGAGCTGGGGGATGGGCATCTGCTGTTGAAGCACCTCTGGCTGGGACTTTGTTCGCTGCCCGGGCTGGCTCAGAAGCTGGTCTCAGCAGCCTGGAGGAGAACGGGGTCAGCCCGGCACCCCCTTGGAGGAAGCGAAGCCCACAGACGGGCTGTGTGCGGGCGCCTGTCCTGGCCTGGAGCCCTCCGCGCTTCTTCCTTTAGGGAAGGTGGGATTTAGATCCACATTGATGCGCGGCTTCACAGGAGCTTCCTCCGTCCGTCCGGATAAACTGCGACTCCGCGTCAGTAGCAGCCAGAGGTGAATTCCAGACACTGCGCACGGAACGTAGGGCAAGCCCTGGCTGCATTGTGGACGATGACCAGGCCCACGGGACAGCGACCGGGTCCGCCCGTTTCCTTCTGGCCCCATCTGGTAATCAGGCTTTGCCCTGGAGCGGAGAGCCTGGCAGCCTGGGCCGTGTTTGTCTTGGCGCACGTCCTGTGTCTGCTGCTGGTTCACGGTCCTGGTGCATCTCTCTTTCGTGAAATGTGCCCATGCCTCACAGCCCCACCGTGTCCCTGTGATACGTGGGTACGAACACAGGCCTGTAAGCCAGAGCAAATCGCATTTCCTCCCCAGAGGGACGCGGTTCTTCCTGAGCTCCGGGGACCTCGCGATGGCCGCCTTCAGACACATGGCAGTGTGGCACCTCTGAGTCCCACAAAGCTGAGAGAACCTCATGGTCTGTGTTACTCAACTCAGTCATATCCTGAAATGATGATCTCTCCAACCCATCATAATCATAACAATACATTTCAGATATGCCTGAACACCAAAAGCAGTAGGTAAAGGTGATTTTTCTTTGTTTTCTGAAGCCGGATGGGTATGAACACTCCCCAGGCACAGACTCGGACACTCCCTGCGTGAGTCTCAAGGCTGGACAGGGCATTTCTACCAAAGGAACCTGTGGAAAGCAGCCCTTCTTCTTGGCCAGACCTGGAAGTGGCTCGGTCCCTGAGGACGTGGCAGGCGTTCTCCTCAGCGTCCACTTCGGTTTCAGCAAAGAAGTCCAGAGCGTCAGTGCAAGCACAGTTTTCCTCGCCTGCTCCTTTTTCACGGTGTTGTGATTGGGTGTTGCGTCTGTTGATGGAAATAAAGCCAGGTCAGCATCAGCAGGGCTGACACGAGGGATCCCAGGTTGAGCCGGAGCAGCCGTGGAGTCTTGGGCTCTGAGCAGCTTTGTCCAAGTAGACACGGGTGCGTCGGAGGCCCCAGTGTCCTGGGAGCATTGAGTCCCAGTGGCACCCACAACCTGTCGAGCTGGGAGGCCTGGAAGGGCAGGTGGCTGATCCACCGCAGCTCCAGGGGCCCCACCGATGCTGAGCTGTACAGCAAATCTGCCAATACCACGCAGGAGTGACTTTATGACAGGAAGAGAGGCCGGGATGTGAGGCTTCCTGACCAACCAGGCCCCGGGAAGCTGAGGTGGAATTTCACGCCCACCTGCAGGCCACTGTGGGCAGGGATGTCCGCTGACCCTGGCTTGCACCCAGGCTGACCGCACAATCCCTGTTCAGTGAGGGAGGAAGCTGAGTTCAAAAAAGGCTGGGTTTGAGTTGTAGATACCACTCAGGTCTTCCTCCTCTTGGATTTGATTTATGTTTTCTGGAGTCGAGTAAACATAACACACTGTGGTCCTGGCTGGGGAGGGCATGCAGTATTCCTCAGGCTGGACCACCTCTGACACCTGCACAGTGGACAGACTCACGCCTGTCCCCACGCTTGCCCTCTCACTGCCCCATGTTCTCTGGAGTCGGGACCCCTGAGTCGGGACCCCCTGGCCTGGAGATGTGCCCAGAGAGTGAAAGGGAGGGACTAATGCAAGGAGTCGCAGGTCTTTTTGCAAAAACAAAGTCAAGTGCCCCGTGGGCTCCACCCAGGAGAGTGCCCAGGGGGTCCCCATGGTAACAGGGTTAATGCAGCCCAGGCCCACCTGCCCCCAGGTTGTGGGGGGTGGGTGCACACTTGGCAGGGGCAGGCCTGGTGCAGAAGGGGATGCTGGGGCCTCCCCATCATGTCGCCAGCCTTTTCCCATCCTCGAGGGTGCTGTTGAGGCCAAGGGAATTGGGTCAGGGCAGGATGGCACCTAGCAGCCGCTAGCTGCACCTATTCTCATTTCATTACTAACTTTTTGGTGTCCTCGGGGAACTGTTTCTGGCCAACTCACATTCACCCGTGGCCTGTACCTCCCAGGTTCATGAAGCAGCTGAACCGCAGCCCACATCTCCAGGAATCAGCAGTGAGTCCAGATCTCACCACACCTTCCCGGAAGTCACTCGGTCCCTGGAGATTCAAAACCGTGTGAGGCGCAAACAGCAGCGATGGTCTGGGGTCTCCACGGACTTGGCCGGGAAGTGGCTGTGGGACCTGGCAGGTCCAGGGGTCTGCACGGCACAGTGAGGATGAGCTGGCCTGGACCTTGAGCGGGCATCGGGTGTTGGCACAGTGCAGGGGAGCTGCCAGCCCCAGGGGATGCCATTCTCGATCGTTTAGAAAGCACAGAGTCTGCCTGGTCCTAAGAGAGTGGTGTTTCCACATAGCCTGAGGGTGGGTGGTGCAAAGGAACTGCGGCTCTTACATGCTGAGCTGCTGAAATGAAATGAAGCGGCTGGACCAGCAGGGATGCAGCCTCCCACTGTCCTGGAACCGGGATGCCTGAGAGCCAAGGCCTGGCAGGCCAGACACACTCTCTCCAAAGAATCCGGGGAGACTCTGCCCTGCAGCGGTCCTGGAGACTCCTTCCTCGGCTTGCAGACACCGCCCCCCAGCCCCGGCCTCCATCTTCACAGGGCGTTTACCCTCATCTGTGTTCAAATTCCCCTCTTCCTCTAAGGACACCAGCCATTGGACCAGGCCCTCATCTTAACTTGGCCATATCTGCCAAGACCCTCTCTCCAACTACAGTGACACCCTGAGATTCCAGGGAAATGAATTCGGGATTCCAGGGAAATGAACCCAGCCCAGTGCCACGGCCCATCGGGCTCTGCGTCGGCCGTGATCCTGCCCCACGTCTCTGCAGGGTCTCACTCCTTTTCTGGGTTAGGAAACTGAGGTCAGTGCAGCTCGGTGAGCGCCCGCACGGCGGGAGGCTGCCTTTGAACTATATTGTCTGACCACAAAGTTCTCATAGCGAATGGTGGTGCTGGACTCTGAGCTGACCTTCCAGATACTGTGGGGGCCAGGGAAAGAGAAGCCCGTGTGCCCTGTGTTCAAACGTGTAAAGTTACAAATCAGACTAAAAGTGTGCCGGGGTCCTCACCTAGACAACGTGCCTGGCAGACCACGCTGGAATCCTCGGACCCTGCCGAGCCCTGTGCAGAAGCGCGAGGTGTGGACAGCATAGGATGGAGACCGGGGCTCCAGACCTGCCTCCGGTCCCGCCTGCTCACTTCTGAAGGTGATTTGCTTCTAGGGTGTGTTCCCACATATTCATCAGGTACAAATCCTACCTCAGCAAGCGTCAGACCCTACCTGAGCCCCACACAGGGCCGGGCCGCAGGGTGAAGGGTGCTCACTTCAAGGGGGCGGCTGAGGCAGGCCCTGGAGCAGCAGGGCCTCTGGGGACTACAGAGCCCAGACCACCGTGCCAGGTTGGTTCTGTGTGGACGTGGTCTGGTCTCCGCATGCTCCATCCGCAAGGGTGCCCGTGTGGCCTGGGCTGGGCTTGCTGCCTGAAGCCTCCTGCCTGCCCTTCCTGTGCCCCACGCCCTCCCTATTCGCCAGCTCTGCGTTCCTTCCCTAGGAAGTTCTCATCTTCCCGGCTCCCTTGGGAGCAAGGCACGGCCTCAAGGAAGGCAGAAAGTGGAAGCTCCTGAGCCTGGGACGCGGCCTCCTCCCTCACCTGCCCCTGCCAGATGACAGGCCTGGCTTCTGCCGCCCGGGCCCGTTTTCCTGTTGTTCTGCAGAAGCACGCGGCCTGCCACCTCCTCCATTGACAGGCACAGCCTTCCTCTTTCCACTCTTTTGCTGGGATCTCCAGAACCAAGTGCTTTTTCAAGGAAGCCCCTTTCCCTGCTCCCACCTCCACCGTCCAGCCCTGAGTCTTTAGGAGTCACAAGGTGACCTGAGTTAGGCAGCAGAGCAGAGACTGGCACCTGCAGCCCCTGCCCCAGCCTTGTCAGTAGCCCCACCTGGCAGTCCCTCTGTCCAGGGCCAGCCCTGCCTTTATCACCCAGTGAAGGTGTTGAGTCTTCATTGTGGAGCTCTCATCTGCTCTCTCCGCAAACACTCACCCAGCATCTCCTTTCACAAAGCCCTGTGCTGGGGCCTGGGGAGAGAGAGCCTGGGGAGGGGTGAAGCTGGCTCTGCAGACACAGCAGGCCGGTCTGAGAGACCACCCGGCTCCGGACAGGGAGGGCGATACCTGGGATTCCACACATACCTTCCTTTCTCAGAAGCACTGCAGGGGCTCAGGTAGGTTTTGATGCTTGCTGAGGTAGGATTTGTACCTAATGAATCTGTGGGAACACACCCTAGAAGCAGAGAAGGGGGAAACGCTGGAGGACTGAGAGCCTGGGAGCAGGGGGGAGGGGGGGAAGGCAGGGAACGGAGACTCACGAAGACAGGGACGGGGGCTCTCCGCAGAGGAGACAGACACCAGGGCTCTGCCGCTGGACCTGACTGGGGTCGGCTCTCCCCACGCGACAAGGCCAGATGCTCACATGGGGTTGGCAGTGGGAGAAGGGAAGGCACTAATTTACAGGGCGCCGAGCCGGGAGTCTCAGGCAACTGGTGCCTCAGCCCCCACCTGCCCAGTGGCCTAAAAGTGAGTTCTTAAAGGCCGGGGGCAGGGGTGACCCGCAAAGTCATACATCGTTAGCACATGAGGGCTGTCTGTGCGTTCGATCTGAAAGGCAGCCCACAGGTCATAGGTGGATTCAAAGACTTTCTGATATGCAGTTGATTGAGGAGGCAAAGCTTTGCCTAACTTTTGGGATCCGCAGGAAAGAGCACTGGGTCTGGCTCGTGGGCGTGGCCTCCCCCAGGCCCCTCAGGCAGAAATTTAGAACAAAGGATGGGCTCAGAGTTCCGCCTCAGCCACACCTTTTGCGAGGTCTGCGAGCAGGGGACCCATTTGGTCTGGGATTCTGAAAAGCAACCCCAGCACATCGAGAAGAGGGTCTCTAGTTTCTACAGGGAGCTAAACGTCGCGTGACTGCCGCTTCCTTGGCTATTGTTTTAAGCTACTGTTACCTTCTTGTTTGCCAAGTTGCTCATTTACTTCTCAGGGCGAGCTGGTCACCTGAAAGAACTCAACATTTTCCTTTAGTTTATTCTCACGCTTGGGGTGGGAGGTAAGGCTCCTGAGAGGGGTCCCTGCTCTGTCTCAGCTTTGGGTGCCGAAGCGGTGGGTTGGGGGTGGGAGAGCATTTGGCGGGTGGAGGACCCACTGGACAGGGCAGCAGGCAGGCCATTCTTGGTGCTTCTGAGGGCACCCGCTGCAGAGACAGTCCTGTGGCCAAACCCATCTGGGAACGCATCGCCGGCCTCCAGTGTCCCAGAGCTGGTGGACAGCGGACACTTGGGGTCCACGAAACCGCGTGAGGTGGGATGGGCAGCCAGGAAGGCGGCGTGGGACTTCTCTGTGCAGTGGACACATTGGTGGCTCTGGGTGGAGACGGTGCTGTTGGAACAGGCAGAGCTGAGATTCCAACATTCCAGGTCCTGCTGACACGGCCCAGGTCCCGGGAAATGGCACCCAAAAGACAGTCAAGATCCACTCAAAGTGACAGGCCGCAACCGGGATGGGGACGAGTGCTGGGAGAATGGAGCAGCCACTGCTGACGGGCACCTGGGAGACAGGACCTCAGAGCGGCAGCTTCACAGCAGGAAACGCGTCCTTCTTGGGGATCACACAGGGGCTCAGACGCACACCTGCCGATCCGAGGAGCTGTACAGAACCACCCTGGCCTGGCCATGTGGGACACATTCTGGTATTTTCTTCCAATTTTATTCCATAAAATAAAAACCAAACATGTCCACTGGTCCCAATCTTCTCAATTTGCTTCACAGCTTACTAATCAGTTACCGCATCCCAGCATAGCCAGGGATGTCTTTGCTGAGATGGTCGTTTTGGAAATGACCTTATTTCCAAAAGGGGCCCTATGCTGAAGCACTGGGGGTTTGAACTCTAACACGTGAATTTGGGGGGCACAGTTCAACCCCTTATGGCAGGGCGCAGAGCTGGTGAGTGGCTGAGCCCGGGAACCTGACTCCAGGCACCCGTGACAGCCAGGCTGGGATGGCAAAGGCACGCAGCTGCTCAGGGCCGTCTGCCTCTCGGCCCTCCCTCCTCCCTCGTCCCCCCCAGATGCGGCTGGAGGGGCCCCGGGGTCAGAGCCTGGGCCGAGGCTGGTTTGTCATCGCCCCTGAGGAGCGGCCCCACTCTGGGGGGTCCAGTTGCTGTTGTCTGGAGGTCTGTTCACCGGGACTGCTCTGGTAACCCCCGCAGAGCAGCACTCGGCCATAGCAGGGCTCCCGGGAAGTCTGCAAAGACACCCGCCACAGATGTCTTTTCCAGACCTGTCTGTTTGATTTGTTTGTCCAGAGAACAACAACCAAAAAAAAAAAAAAAGCAAGGGAGCAAGGCTGACACCACGGAGGATGCGGGGAGCAGAGGGGGGCTGTTGGCCTGACCCTGCAGACCAGGCTCCTGTAAGGTGACCCAGGGGTTCCAGGGAAGATGGGAGGGCACGTCTGTAAATCACAGCCTGTGATGACAAGAGGGGCCTCATGAAAATCGGCACCGTGTGCTTTCAGGGGCAGATGGAGCTGAGCCCAGGACAGGCAGGACAGGAGGAAGGTGATTTACAGCCTAAGCTCTCCCCAGCATGTCTCTGGAATGGCCTTGGCTGGCCAGAGGTACAGGGAAGGAGACAGCCTCAGGCCGACCCAGGGAGGGAGGGAGGCTGGTCCAGTGATGCACCATCCTGGAAGGTGGAGGCCAGGCATGGGGGTGAGTGTGGCCATCGTCTGACCAGCCCCGTGGGAAGGGCCCTGGCTGGAGATAAGAAGTAACAGCAGTTAAAGGAGTCTCAATCCACCGCTCTACAAAAGGGTTCTCAGAGAGTTCCGTCTTTTACATGAGTGAAAAGCTTAAAGAGTATAAAGAGTAAGAGCTTTCAGAGGAATAGGGAGAAGATGGTGCCAGGAGAGGCAGAGAAGCTGGCAGGTGAAAAGTGACAGGTGAGGTGAAAAATGACATTCCTGGGTAGATTTATTGTCTTTTGAAAGAAAATGCAATGTTGTTTTGGCGATACCCCATTGCTTCCACCACCGCCACTTACAAAATGCCCACTGTGTGGCGGATGCTTTAACGCAAAACGACCAATCTGCACCCCACGCCTGTGAAGAAGATGCTGTTACACCCACTTTACAGACAAGGAAACCGAGGCTGGAGGGAGTGAGTGAAATTCCAAACGTCACAGGATTAGAAAGTGGGGACGTGCAGTTTAACTTTCGCTTTCTTGGCTCAATACTTTGCTTCTTTCCCCCACCCAGCAGGTATCAGACAACACAAGGAAAAGACGGTATCTCAAGTTCCAAACTAAAATAGACTTTTAAATGAGTGACTGATTCTAGACATCCTTCAAGTGAGAATCTAGGCGCTTGGCTGTGCTGCTTACTCAAGAAGGGGTGGAAACTTGGAATGTCGAGGCTGGCTGATGGTTACGTGTTAAAGACATGAATCGAAAGTCAACATGTTTTGCTTCCTGGTTAAATCCTGTGCTTACTAAATTTTGTTTTGACCATGAAATCACCCACCCTCCACTTTTCTGGAAGGACTAGTCACTAATATTCCATGGAACATTTAGGGCCAGCTACTCTGGTGCAAATGCATTGTGCTGTTACTTAAAATGAAAGCTGACTACATGATTTTTAATTTTTTTTCTATTTGAAAGTAAAAATTTCAAAAAAAACTCCCTAAATTTAAATTATTTCAATTAAAACTTCTAAAGTTTCAAGTAATTTAAAATAGATTCAATATTAATAGAACCTTTAAGAAATTTAAGAAGTACAAAAGGACATAAAATGCAAAGTACCTCTTCTCACACTATGTCAGTCAGGGTTCTCCACAGAAACCAGTAGGAGACACAGGCATGTGTATGTGGATATCCACATCTGCAGTATAAATAGGGATAGAGATAGGGGCAGAGAGAAAGAGAGACAAAGATGGAGAGTATTTAACGAAATGATGGCTGTAAATTTTCCAAATATGATTAAAACAAAAGCTTACAGATCCAAGTTGTTCAACAAACCAAGAGTAGACTAAACAGAATGAAAACCACAGCAAGGGACACCAGAATCAAATTGCTGAAAACCAGTGACAAAGTGTGAACCCTCCAAGCAGCCAGAGAAAAAGCAGGTAGAGAGATGAAGATGAGGATGACCATAGACGAGTCATAAAGACAGCGCCGTCCAGACGTCGGTGAAGATGCATCCTTAAAGAGCAAGGCAGGAAGATAGACCGGAATTCTTTAGGGAAAAGGCCGTTTAGAACTGGAAGTGGAATAAACAAACACTGAGAGAACCCAGCGGACCTGCAATACGAGAACGCAGAAGGGAACTCTTGAGGCAATAAGGAGTGTGATGTCAGATGAGAACTAATCTACAGAAATAAAGAAGGCCAGACATAGTACGTATGTAGTAGATAAGAAAAATGTTTCTCTTCCTTTTAATCTTTTAAGAAGATAATTGATGTAAATATGATTCTGGTCACTCTATCTGCAATAGTGTCAATGAAAATAAAATTAAAATAAGATTTAAAGAGATAATTGGCTATTTAAAGGAATAATTATCATAATGTATTCTAGGGCTTACAGCATTTATGGAGGTAAAATGTATGAGAACAAAAACACAAAGGCATGAGGTATTAGAATGAAGGACACTCTTGCAAGGCTCTTTCTGCTAACATGAGCTTGGATGTTATTATTAAAAGGTGGACTGTGATACACAAAAGGTGAACATTGTAAATCCTGGAGCCACCACTTAAAACAAAAATAGAGCTAATAAGCAAATAGTGTATTAACAAAAATTTAAAAATAATTAGGAAGCTGACATTTGGTTTTCAGTCAGCATGTGAGGAGTTTGGAAGTCCCCACTCCATCCTAACCACAAGTGAAAAGATGAACAAACAGAAAATCCACAACTCTTCTTAGATCTGTCAGAGAAGTGAGGTCACAGTGTAAAGTGTTGCCCCCAAAATTGGAGAAACAGGCAAATACAGAGAATCACAGCTTACTGGAGCAGAAACACTTGAGCCAAAACTTCTGTGGGAACCGGCACTGGGGCAGGGAGACCTGAACTGTAATTGAGGAATCGGTGGAGGCTTAGTGTGGACAAGTCTGAGCATTGGGAGCAGCCCACAGGGCCCCACACTTGTGAGTGTTGCCTCCTGGAGCTTCTCCAGGTTCACCCACTGAATACTGGAGAAATGTCCCCTCATGGTTCTGGCAGAGGGAGGCAAAAAGGAACCATTCTGAAAGACACTTGAGCATTCTGTTCTCCTAAACAAGAAACCAGCTAGCCAGAGCCCCACCCACAGGGGTTTTATCAGAGCCAAACCAACCTGGGGGAGGTAAATATCTAGCTCCAGCCCAATCCAGTCATCCTGTCCCACCTAAGAGAGGAAATATTTGTGAATTTCACAGACCAGGGGCATAGGCTCACTAAGACTGAGACCTAATCACAGGACTATAGAACAGTTCCCCTCCCACACACCTCACCCACATCCCTAGAGGCCTCTGTTCACAGCAGTTCCTTTCACCCAGTGCATCATATCCAGAGTTCAACAAAAAAAATTACAAGGCATACTAAAAGGCAAAAACACAAGTTTGAAGAGACAGAGCAAGCATTAAAACCAAAGTCGGATGAAGCAAGAGTGTTGGAATTATTAGACCAGGAATTTTCTAAACTATAATTAATATGCTAAGAGCTTTAATGGAAAAAAGACAACATGCAAAGAATATGTGAAAAATGTAAACAGAGAGATGAGAATACTAAGATTTTTATTTTTTTTTAAGTCTTAGAAATCAACAACACTGTAGCAGAAATGAATAAGGTCTTTGGCAGGCTCATCAATAGACTGGACACATCTGAGGAATGAATACTTGAGCGTGAGACTATGATGATAGAAAGTTCAAAACTGAAAAAGCAAAGTGAAAAAGACCATGAAAAACAGGAGATACTATTCACAAACTGGGGGACAACTACAAAAGGGCAATGGGAAAAACATCTGCATAAGGGGACACCAGAAGGAAAAGAAAGGAACACAGGCAGCATTTGAAGCAATGATGACTAAGAATTTTTCTAAATTAATGTCACATCCAGGAAGTTTAGAGAATACCAAGCAGGATAAATGCCAAAAACTACACAGAGGCATATCATATTAAAACTGCAGGAAATCCAAGATAAATAAGCCAGAGGGAACAGAAACTTTACCTGTAGAGGAGCAAAGATAAAAATGACATCCATTTTTTTTTTCTCAGTCACGGTATTAGTCCATTTTCACACTGCTGTAAAGAAATACGTGAGGCTGCATAATTAATAAAGGAAAGAGGTTTAATTGACTCACAGTTCCACATGGCTGGGGAGGTCTCAGGAAACTGACATCACTGCGGAAGGAGAAGCAAGCATCTTCTTTCCATGGTGGCAGGAGAGAGAGCCCGTGTGAAGGAGGAAGTGTCAAACACTTGTAAAACATCAGATCCCGTGAGAACTCACTGTCACAAGAACAACATGGGTGAAACCTCCTCCATGAACCAACCGCCTCCCACCAGGTCCCTCTCTTGACACATGAGGATTACAATTCGAGATAAGATTTGGGTGGGGACAAATAGCCAAACCATATCAGACACCTTGTGTGTTAAGCTCTTCTTACATTGCTGTAAAGAAATACTTGAGACTGGGTCATTTATAAAGAAGAGAGGTTTAATTGGCTCAGAGTTCTGCAGGCTGTGCAAGCATGGCCCTGGTATCTATTCAGTTCCTGGGGAAGCTTCAAGGAGCTTTGACTCATGGCAGAAGGCAAAGGAGGAGCAGGTGTGTCACGTGGTGGGAGCAAGAGCAAGGGTGAAGGAGGTGCCAGAGCCACACACTTTTAACCAGATCTCACAAGAACTCACTATCATGAAGACAGCACCAAGGGGGTGGTGCTAAACCATTCATGAAGGATCCACCCCCATGATCCAGTCACCTCCCACCAGGCCTCAGTTACATTTTAACGTGAGCTTTTGGGAGGGGGGCAAATATCCAAACTATATCACCATGCAAACAGGAAGAGAGTAGAATGAAATATTTAGTACTGAGAGAAAAAAGACTCCCACCAATCTATAATACTCTACCCAGCAAAATTATCCTTCAAAAATGAAGGGGAAATAGAGTCTTTTTCAGATAAACAAAAAAAAAAAAAAAGGGAAATTTTTTGTCTGTAGACCCACTTTGCAAGAAATGTGAAAAGAACTGCTTTAGAAAGATGAAAAAAAAAATAGATCAGAAACTAGATCTACAAAGAAAGAGCATTGGAGAATGAATAAGTGAAGATCATATAAATATTGTACTTATTCTTTTTTTGTTGTTAATTAGAGACAGGGTCTTCTGTCACCCAGGCTGAAGTGCAGTGGCAGAATCATAGCTCACTGCAGCCTCAAACTCCTAGGCTCAAACAGTCCACCCACCTCAGCCTTCTGAGTAGCTAGAACTACCAGTGCATGCCACCATATCTGGCTATTTTTTTTTAGAGGTGGGGTCTTGCTATGTTGCCCATGCTGGTCTCAAACTCCTGGCCTCAAGTGATCCTCCTGCTTTGCTCTCTCAAAGCACTAGGATAACAGATATGAGCCACCATACCTGGCTATTTTTCTTATTCTTAATTGGCCTAGCAGACAAGAGTTTGTTCAAAATAGTAATAGCAACAACATACTCAATTAGGTATGCTTATACCTGTATCTATCTATCTCTATATATGTTTATGTATAATTGAAATGAATGGCAACCTTGATACAAGGAATAAGAGGGAAGAATTAGGACTGTTTTGTTATTATAAGACATTTACACTACTCCCGAAGTGGTATAGTGATACTTGAAAGTGGACTTGGATCAGTTGCAAGTGTATGATCCAAACTCCAGGACAACCATTAAAAAAAGTTATAAAAGGTAAATATTGATAGGTGAAGTAAAGAAGGAAAATGGAATCATATAAAATACTGAATTCAAACTACAAAAAGCAGAAAAATGTGGAAGACAATAATAGTAACAAACAAAGACAAAAAAAGTAGAAAACTGTAGCAAATATGATAGATATTAATCCAAGTATATCACTAATCACTTTAAACATCAGTGGTCTAAGTGCACCAATCAAAAGACTGAGTTCGTCAGAGTGGATCAAAAAATAAGACCCAACTATATGTTGTCTACAAGAGTCCCACTTTAAATATGGACACACACGTAAAGTAAAAGGATGGAGAAATATATACTATACTAACACAAAAAGAGCAGGAGTAGCTATATTAATTACAGACAGAGCAGACTCCAGAACAAGGAAAATTATCAGGGATAAAAGAGGGGAATTTAATAATAATAAATGAGTAAGCTCTCCAAGAAGGCATAATAATCCTTAATGTGTATATGCCTAACAATATAGCATCAAAATACAAGAGGCAAAAACTTATATAACTGCAAGGAGGAATTGGTGAGTCCACTATTATAGGTGCAGAACTCAATACCCCTCTATCAGAAATAGGCAGATCCACCAGGCAGAAAATCTGTAAAAATATAGTCAAACTCAAGAGTATCCTCAATTAACTGGATATACTTGACATCTACAGACTATTTTTTTCCAAGAAGAGCAAAATACACATTCTTCTGAACCTCACAGGAAACATTCACCAAGACAAACCGCATTCTGGACAACAAGACATACCTTAAAATTTCAAAGTACATAAATCACCCAATGTCTGCTTTCAGACCACAGTCAAATTAAACTAGAAATCTGTATCAGAAAGATTGCTGGAAAATCCCTAACTACTTGGAGATTTGACAACACATTTCTTAATAACACATGAGTAGAAAACAAAATCTCAAGAGAAATAAAAATATTTTGACTAAATGAAAACACAACTTATCAAAATTTGTGAGATCTTCAGAAGCAGTGTTTAGGGGCCAAGCGCAGTGGCTCATGCCTGCAATCCCAGCACTTTGGGAGGCTGAGGCAGGCAGATCACTTGAGGTCAGGAGTTCGCGACCAGCCTGGCCAACATGGCAAAACCTCGTCTCTACTAAAAATGCAAAATTGGCCAGACGTGGTGGTGTTTGCCTGTAGTACCGGCTACTCGAGAGGCTGAGGCAGGAGAGTCTCTTGAACCTGGGAGGTGGAGGATGCAGTGAGCTGAGATCATGCCACTGCACTCTAGCCTGCATGACAGTGAGATTCTGTCTAAAAAAAAAATCGGGTTGGGGGACAATGCTTGGGGGAAATTTATAGCACTGAATGCATATATTAGAAAAGAAGAAATTTCTAAAATCAATAACCTGTTTCCACCTTAGTAAAGTCGAAAAAACAAGACCAAATTAAATCCAAAGTAAGGAAAAGAAATGAAATAATAAAATAAGAGCAGAAATCAATAAAATCAAAAACAGGAAATCAACAAATAAAATCAACAAAACCAAAAGCTGGTACTTTGAAAAGATCAATAAAATCAATAAGTCTCTAGCCAGGCTAACCAAGAAAAAAAGGGAGAATATATAAATTACTAACTTAGAAATGAAAGAGAGGACATCACTAGAAATCCCATGGACATTAAAAGAATAATAAAGGAATATTATGAACAACTCTGGGCCCATAAATTTGATAGCCTAAATAAAATGAACCAACTCTTTGAAAGACACAAACTGACTAAACTCACACAAGAAAAAACAGAAATTCTGAATAGGTCTATATCTATTTAAAAGATTGAATCAATAATTTAAAACTTTCAAAACAGAAAGCTGGCTCAGATGATTTTACTTGTAAATTCTACTGAATGTTTTAAAAATAAATTACACCAATTATCTACAAACTCTTTCTGAAGATAGAAGCAGACAGAATGCTTTCTAACTCATTCTTTGAGGCCAACATTACTCTAATACTGAAACCAGACAAAAACATTATGAGAAAATAAAACTGTAGATTAATATACTAATAAGTAAAAATCCAAAAATGAAATTTTAAAAAATCACACTTGCAAAAGCACCAATAAGAATAAGATATGTAGAAGAAACAAATATAACAAAAGAATTGCAAGGCATATACCCTAAAAGCTACAAAATATTACCAAGATAGGGTTTTAAATATCCCAGTAAAATGGGGGACATTCCATGTTCATGGATTGGGTGACTCACTATTGCTAAGTTGAAAATTCTTCCAATTGATTTACAGGTTAAATGCAATCTCTATTAAAATATCAGCAAATCTTTTTTATGGAAGTTGATAAGCTGATTTTACCATTTATATGGTAGTAAACATAAACTAGAATAGCTAAAACAATTTTGAAAAAGAACAAAGCAGGTGGATTTACACCACCTGATTTCAAAACCTGCTAAAAAGCTACCATAATCGAGATAGTGTGGTATTGGTGTAAGAATAAATACATAAACCAATCAAGCAGAATAGAAAGTTCACAAATAAACTTAGGTTTATGGTTAATTTATTTTAGATGATGATACCAATGTAATTCAATAGGGAAGAATAATTTTCCAAAAAATAGTTCTGGGATAATTGGCTAGCCATATACAAGAAAATAAAATTATACAGTTACTTCGCACCATGCACAAAAGTCAACTCATAATATGTCAAAAACTTAAATGTAAGAGCTAAAACTATAAAACTTCTAAAAAGAAGACATAGAAGAAAGTCTTTGTGACCATGATTTAGGCAAATATTTCTTAGGTATGACACTAAAAGCATGATTCATGAAGAAATTTTTGATAAATTAGGCTTCATGAAAACTGAAAACTACTACTCTTTGAAAGACACTGTTAAGAAAATAACATTTTTAAAAAGCCATAGACTAGACTATAGACTAGTAGAAAGTATTGAAAAATACATATTTTAAACATAAGATTTATTTGCATAATACTTGAAGAACTCTTACTACTCACAAATAATTAGATAAACAACCTAGTTTTTTTTTTTTTTTTTTTTTTTTTTTTTTTTTTTTAATTGAGTAAAGGTTTGAACAGACACTTCTCTAAGGGACCTAGAATGGGAATAAGTGTATAGAAAGATGTTGACTTCATTGGTGATTAGGAAAATTTGAATTAAATCCACAAGGAGGTATCCCTACACCAGGAATGGTCAAATTAAAAAAAAAAAAAATCTGACAATACAAAGTGTTGGTGAAAATGTGGAGTAACTGAAGTTTTCATGCATTATTGATGAAAATGCAAAATGGTACAGACACTTTGGAAGACACTTAGCAATTTTTAAAATAAACTTAAAACATACAACCTACCAATCCTATTCCTAAGTACTTACATAAGGGAAGTGAAAACTTATGTTCACACAATATCTTGTACTCAAATGTTCATAGCTGCAGTTTTACTAATAATATCCAAGGAGTGGAAATAACTTAAGTGACTCTCAATTGGTGAGTAGATAAATAAATTGTGGTATATATTTTAAAAAATGGATTCTATTCTGCAAAGAAGTAATAATAAAAGGAATGGACTGCTCATATATGATGCAATAATGTGAATACATCTTGAAAGCATCCTAAGTGAAAGAAGCCATATGCAAATGAGTACATACTGGATGGTTCCACTTATATAAAATTTAGAAAAGGCAAAATCACAGTGACAGACAGAGGAGTGTTGCCAGCGCCAAGGTTTGTGGTGGGGAGGACGGTGGCTGTAAAGGGTCAGAAGGAAATTCGGGAGATGACGGAAAAGTTCCATATGTTGATTGTAGTGGTGATTTGATGACTATAAACTTACATTTGCCAATTTGTAATACTACAGTGAAAATTGATGAATTCTCTTATACATAAATTATACCTCAATTAAGCAGATTTTGCATGAAGCAATAAATCATTTGTAGGAATTTAGCTTAGCCACAGGCTGACCATTAACTATTTCACCATTCACCTCCTTTGAGAACTTCCAACTTCTTCTGAATAAACCTAACTGGATCTAGCTGGATCTCTGCACTCCCATAAACAGACCTGGCAGGTGAGCTTCAGGGTGACATTTATATAATGTGTGTATATATATGTCTGTATGTATATATGTATTTCATAAAACTTCTTATCACATGACATAAGTTGTGGCATAAGTTGTTCATCAAATCACTTTAAAATTTTCCAAATCTTCTTATTTTTAGAAAATTGCTGGTGTAATTTATTTTTGTTTGACAACATTGACAGTAGCCAAGTGATGTTCTGTCTGAAGTCTGATTTGACATCAGGAACAGCATCCAGCTCTTTCCCTGGTGAACAGCCTTGAGGCCCCATGGCCAGCATGCACTTGAAGCTGAAGGGCAAGATGTCCATTCCTCATGCTGCCAGCCTGTTCCTGTGTTGCCACCTCAGGCCTTGTCACCTCTCCCCTTGGTGCTACCAGGTAGCATTATTGGGTGATTTGTACCCATAAGCAGATTTTTCTCATCTGATAGGGAAACATTTCAATATTTTGACAGCTGGAGCATCCATGCTGATCTTCTTCCTGCAGGGTCCTCGCTGGCTCAACTACAGCAGCATCTGCCCCTCCACATCTTTTCACATTTCTGGCTGTGAATGACCTACAGACGCTTTTCATCATCCTGACCCTATTAACCAATGTATGTTAATTATGTAGACTTCTTGGTCTACATAATCCTGATCCTAATCAACCCTCTTTTTATTTTAGTCATTCTGTCCGAATGTAAAATTACCATAAGAAAGCTATCATATTCACATCAAGGACACTCTGTCTTAGCTAAAGTGTGATGATGGGGGTAGCTGGGGGTAGTTCTAAAACATGTCCACACATCCCTGGACAGCTCTCTCATCAAAAGGTGGAATCTAACTCCCCTCCCTCTGAATATGGGCTGGACTTAGTCACTTGTTGGTAACATATAGAATGTAGTGGAATTGTGTGTGACTTCTATGGCTGGGTAAAAAAAGAGATGTAATTCTTTTCAGCAGTTTATCTCAGAACACGTCCCCTTGGAAGCTCCAAGTTAACTTGCAACAAATCCAGAAGCTTCCTTGCCTGAGAGACCACATGGAAAGGTTGTATATAGAGAGAAATGCCTGAGTAGCTGCAGCTACTGAACCTTCTCCCCATCAACCACTAGACATAGGGCAAGAGTGAATCTGTGGGTGACTTTAGCTCCCAGCTTCAGAGCTTCCCCAGACCAGGCCAAGTGGAGCAGAGATGAACTGTCCCCAATGAGCCCTGCCTAAACTGTAGATTTATGAGCAGAATTTATATTATTTTTTTAAGCCACCAAGTTTTGTGATGGTTACATAGCATTAGAAAACTGGAACAGTTGGGGAGGGTACTAATTCTACCGGTTGTTGAAAATAGCCATAGCACCTTCCTTGTCTCACAAAACAGCATATTAATGCTCTTTACCCATGGTCTAAAAACACATCCTCAGTTTACTACAGGGTTGAGAGGATCTCACACTGGGATGTTTGATACAAAGGATCAAATACACTCTCATTCTGTATAGTTTTGTCTGTGTTCTAGTCATCATCATCTGAGGCTTCTGATGCCATTCCAGGCCTCAAGCAGGAACATTGGAGAGATAAAATAATTGGATGTTCAGATATCTCCTTGGGTGCCTGATAGGTAAAAGGGTCTGAATCCTTATTATCTGGGTGAACTCACCATCTTTGGAGTCACCTGATGTCTACAGCTCTTGCTGGGTAAGAGTGAAGATTGTACTGTGAGAACCTCCACAATGAACACTAACATGATTTGGGAAACACAAGATATGCAAGAAGAGAGAGACTATGAACCACCCTGAAAGACAGAATAATAACAAAAAAGAAAACAAAATACAGGTTTCTGAATCTCTCATGAGGCATAACAAGACCTCAGCCATTTGGTGACCAAAGAATTAGAGACTGAGGGTCCTCAAAAACTCTCTTGAAAAAGAACAAAATTAGGGCACTCACATGTGCTGATTTCAACTTAACTGCAAAGCTGCAGTTCTAAATACTTGTATTGGCACAATGATAGACATATAGATCAATAGAATAGAACTGTTATTCCAGATACAAACCCTTTGTTCAATTGGTCTTTGATACACCAATATAATTCAGTAGGGAAAAGAACAGTCTTTCAATAAATGATGCTGGTGACAACAGGATGTCCGCATGCAAAAGTATGAAGTTGGATGTTTACCTAACACTATGCACAAACATTAACTCAAAATTAATTAACATTCTAATGTGAGAGCTAAAACCATAAAGCCCTTGAGGGAAACATAGCAATAACTATTCAAGACCTTAGATTAGGCAATGCATTCTTAAACACCAAAAGAAAAAAAATAGGTAAATTGGATTTCACCAAAATGAAAAACTTTTTTGCTTCGATAGATGGCATCAAAGAAGTAAAAAGACAACATACACAATGGGAGAAAATATTTGCACATCATAGATCTGATGAGAGACACGTATCTAGAATATATAAAGAACCCTTACAATTCAATAAGAAAAAATACAAAATCCCCAATTACAAAATGGGCAAAGGATTCGAGTGGCACTTTCTCCAAAGAAGATATGGAAGTGGACAATAAGTACATGAAAAGATACTCCACATCATTAGTCATTAGGGAAATGTACATCAAAGCCACAATGAGATACCATCTCACACACACGAGAATGGCTGCTTTTAAAAAGACAGACAATAACAAGTCTTGGGGAGGATGCTGGGCAATTGGAGCCCTCCGTGCTGATGGAAATGTCAACCAGTGCAGTCACTTTGGAAAATATCTGTGTGTTCTTCAGATATTAAATACATAGTTATCACACGACCCAGTAATTCTACTTCTAAGTGAATATCCAAGAGAAATGAAAACATATTTCCACACAAAAACATGTACAGGAATGTGATGATTTGGGTGTCAACTTTAATGGATTAGGAATACCCAGATGGTTGGCAAAGAGTTATTGTCAATGATTTGGTAGGCACTGAACCAGGAAGGGCGAATTATTGCTCTCTCTTCTGCTCTTGGATATCAGAACTCCAGGTTCTCTGGCCTTTGGACTTCAGAGTGTCCACCATCATGATACTCTACACAGCACTGCTTCTGACCACCACTTGCCATCCATCACCCCTAGTGACCCGCTAGAGGAGTTATTGCTTCCTATTTCCAACTTTATGCTCTGCTGGCCTAGAGGTCTTCCTTCCATAGGGAGAAATGCTTCCATCAGGAGCTACAACAATAATTCAACTGAACTGGAAGTTAAGATGCTATCTGGCCCCTTTGGGCTTCTCATGCCTCAGAGTCACACTAAGAAGGGAGTGAGAGTGTTGGATGTGAGACCTGATACCAAGAAGAAATTGGCCTACACCTTCACAAGGGAGAAACGAGAGACCCTTTAGGGCGTTTCTTGGTGTTACCATGCCTGTGATTCAAGTCAATGGGAAATGACCACAACCCAATCCAGGCAGGCTATGAATGTCCCAGGCCTTTCAGGCTTGAAGGTTCGGGTCACTCCGCCAGGTGCAGCATCGCAACCAGCTGAGGTCTTGCTGCAGGCAAACAGAACAGAGTAGGTGGTAGAAGGTCATGAGGAGCACCAGCTACACCCACAGGACCAGTTACAGAATCAAAGGCTGCCACTGCTGTGAGTGTTTTCTCCCTGTGTTGCTGTGAATAGGTTTACATGTATATATACATATATTAAGCAAATTTTTCTTTTCTATCTTATTCCTTTATCATATGAGATGTATTGAGTTTGTATCAGTATTTAAGCACTGTTAATTTTACAACATAGTATTTAAGTTACAAGAGAGGAGTAAATGTCACTCAAGGACTTCACCTCCTCCTCTGGGGAAGGAATTAGTGCGTTTTTTATTTTACGAAGGATAATTGTATCATACTAAGTGGAACTATAACCTTGTCATTATCTTTTTAAGTGATTAAATACGGTTTAAGGAGATGCATGTGGGTGCCAAGTTGACAAGGGGTGGACTTGTGATGGTTGATTCTAAGTGTCAACCTGACTGGATCAAGAGATGCCCAGGTAGCTGGGAGGCCATTGATCATCCTCAATGCTCCAGGAAGCACTGAGCCCATCCCTCTTCTGCTGAAAGGGAAACCTAGGAAGACTGGCATTTGATTAGAATGATTGATCTGTCCAAGGTATGTCTGTGAGGGTGTTTCTGGGGGATACTGAGGTGGGAGTTGTTGGACTGAGTGGGGAAGGTCCACCTGCATTGATCTGTCCTCAATGATCTGGGCTAAAGGCCTGGATGGAACAAAGGTAAAGGAAGAGAGGATTCTTGTTTTCTCAGGGAACTGGGGCCCCTTCTTCTTTTGCCCTGGATGTCAGAACCCCTGGATCTCTAGCTTTGGACTCTGGGATTTAACACCAGTGACCCCCTGGGCTCTTGAGCCTTTGGTGTCAGACTGAGAGTTACACCATCAGCTTTCTTGATTCTGAAGACTTCAGACTTGGACTGAACCACTCTACCAGCTTACCTGGTTCTCCAGCTTGCAGATTACCTGTCATGGGACTCCTCAGCCTCCAAAATTGCACGAGCTAATTCCACTAAAAAATCCCTTCTCATCTTTCTCTCTGTATATGCATCTTATTGGCTCTGCGTCGAAGAAGAGCACATATTAAAACAAGGAATATCCTAGGGAACTATTCAGAATAGCCTAAGATGGAAACTACCCAAATGCCCATCAACTGATGAAAGGACATAAGCTGGGAGACACACACACACACACACAAACACACACAAACACACCCAACATACACAAAAATACAAAAACACATACATACACACAAACATACACACAAAGACACACCCACACCAATACACACCAACACACACAAACACACAAACACACCCACACCAACATACACCAACACACACAAACACACACAAAGAAAAAACAGAAAACAACAAAATAAAATACAAAGACGCAAAACACACAAAAACACAAATGCACACACAAACACATGCAATGGAAGAATATTCAGTCATTAAAAAGAAATGATGTGTGAATCTATGGATTATTTAAAAAAGGAAAAGAAAGAATGAATTACGAACACATGCTACATGCATTAACCTGAAAACATAAGAGCCACAAAAGACCGACGTTGCATTGTTCTGCTTCTGTGAAATGTACAGAAAGTGAGAACCTGTAGAAATACAAAGTGAATTAGGGTTGCCAGGGGAGAAGAGAAGAGGAAGCAGGAAGTAACTGCTAATGACAGCTTGATTTCTTGTAGTATGCTAAAAACACAGAATTGTATGCTTAAATGGCTGAGTTGTATGACATTTAAAGTATATCTCAATAAAGCTGTTAAGAGAAACCTCATTGAATGGCATTTGTTAAATTCAAAACCATTTATAGACGAGAATTGCCACTGTATAGACGAGAATTGCCACTGTATAGACGAGAATTGCCACTACTGTGCTTTCAGGAGTGCAAGTGTTCCACCAAATGTCAATATGAGCTTTGCAAGAAAAGAAAAGAGCTCCCTGAGAGTAAGTTTGGGAACCGCTGGGTTAAAAACGACAAACCAGTTTCTTTAGTGCAATCACGGAAGGGTGTTCACTGTGCTAACGTGAGCTGCAGCCTCCAGACTGAGGGAGGGAGGGGCCGGTAGCAATCTCGCTCCACATACATGATTGAGGTAGAGTTATGCAAAAAGATGCAAATTCACAGGGAACTTGGGTGAAGGAGGGTGGCTGTGTGTTTGGCTTCCACTGGGGACAAGCCTTCTTTTCCCTCCCACAGAGCTGGCTGCTGCTGCCAAGGCGCCAAGGAGGCGCTCAGGTGAGCGGGGGCGGAGGGGAGGGCCACCTCAGCTCTCAGGATTGGGTGGGGTGGGGCTGAGGACACAGGAACAGAGTTTTGGGTGGCACGTGTTGATGCAGGATGGAGACAAATTTGGCTGTCCTGAGGGTCCTGAGGGTCCGGACCTCATTCGGCAGCGGACCAGGGTCTCTGAAACCCCACCAGCATCACCCAGAGCTAACGGCATCCTCCTCAAGGCACCCATACCCAGCCAGCAACCAACAGGGCTGCTCACCTCCAGCGTCCGCGGACCCCACCAGCCAGGCCTTGCTGAGCCACGCCCACTTCACCTGTGTTCAGGTGCATCTGGCAGGAGGGGCCGCTGGGGTCCGCTTTTGCAGGCCATGCCACCGAATTCAAATGTGGTGTCTGCTTTGTGTTTTCGGTCAGTCCCTGCATTTTCTTTGTCTGAAATCAGGACGCTAAGTAGCTACAACCGCATGTGCTGCCTTTGAGAAAACCTCATCCTGAACACAAGAACACAGACTCAGCAGGCAGATGGCCGGGAAGTTACAAGGCAGCGCCTCACAACACTGCCTTCTTTTTCATTTTACTAAAAGCTTCTCTAAAATTCTACTGGACAGAAAGTCCTAAAGCATATTCCAAATTCACTCCGTTTCCAAAAGTGCCGGTGCTGCCCCTTGGGGTCAGAGGCCTCCTGCACTTGAGCCTGGCGCCCGGCCTGGGCCCCAGTGGATGAGTCCTTCCTCTTGGACCGCTGGCCCCATGCATTCTCCACCCTCAGCGCCTTCCCTGTGGTGCCCAGAGGCAGTGTCTAGGAGCCCACCCCGGTGCCCACCGGGACCCCCCAGCTCCCTTTAAACAGGCACCTTCTGGGGCTGGGGCCCCCATGTCTGAGCAGGGCATGGGGGGCTGCGGCCCATGTCTGAGGGAGTTATGGGACCTTGCATCTGAGGGGGCATAGTGAGGGCCTGCAGCCCTGCAACTGAGGGGGTATGGTCGAGAGGCTGCAGCCCTGCATCTGAGGAGGTATGGTGGGGGCTGGGGTCCTGCATCTGAGGAAGGTGTGTTGGGGGCTGGAGTCCTGCATCTGAGGGGGATGCAGCGGGGAGGCTGCGGCCCTGCATCTGAGGGGGTATAGTGGGGGGGCTGCAGCCCTGCATCTGAGGAGGTATGGTGGGGGCTGGGGTCCTGCAACAGAGGAAGGTGTGTTAGGGGCTGGGGTCCTGCACCTGAGGGGGGTGTGATGGGGGTTGCAGCCCTGTATCAGAGGGGAGTACAGCAAGGGTCTGGGGCCCTGCATCTGAGGTGGGTACAACAGGGGGCTGCGGCCCTGCATCTGAGAGGGGTGTGGCAGGGAGTTGGGGCCCCATATCTAAGGGGTGTGTGGTGGGGGGCTAGGACCCTGTATCTGAGGGAGGTGTGGTGGGGAGTTGGGGTCCTGCATCTGAAGGGGTGTGGTGGGGAGTTGGGGTCCTGCATCTGAGGGGTGTGTGGTGGGGGACTGGGGCCCTGTATCTAAGGTGTGTGTGGTGGGGAACTGGGGCCCCATATCTGAGGGGGGTGCAGTGGGGAGTTGGGGTCCTGCATCTGAGGGGGTGTGGTGGGGAGGTGAGGTCCAGCATCTGACGGGGTGTGGTGGGGAGTTGGGGTCCTGCATCTGAGGGGTGTGTGGTGGAGGACTGGGGCTCTGTATCTGAGGGGGGTGTGGTGGGGGGCTGGAGCCCCATATCTGAGGGGGGTGTGGTGGGAGTCTGGACCCTTGTATCTGAGGGATGTGTGGTGGGGGTCTGCGGGCCGGTCTCTGAGGGCCATGGGACCTGGGTTTGTGGCTGCTGGTTTGCCTCTGGGCTCTGCTGCTTCTCAGAGCAGTCGTTGAGCCGTCATGGGTCCTGGTGTCTCACCGGAGAAGCAGGCCTGGGCAGGTGGCACTGTTGGGAGAAAGTGAAGGGCAGCCTGGGCTGGAGGCTGCACCCAGGCACTGTGGTCAGTGGCTGGGGGATGATACATGGCCCTCTTGGGCCCCGTGTCCCTCGTGGTGGGGTCTGAGTGCCCACTCCTCTCACCGTGGCCCTCAGGGTGCCAAGCCTCTGCTGCCTGGGCCTGCAATGGGTTCTGGCTGAGCACCTAGACACAGGCCTCCCTGCCTGAGGCCTCCTTCCTTCCTTTTCACCCCCCTGAGCTTCCTCGCCCTTGGCTGGCTGAGCCGGCACATCCCCGCGGCACCCTGCACCTCCCCGGGGAGGTCACCACAGATGCAATGCCCGGCTTAGGACGGCTCCTCAGTGGTTGAAAGTGGTTTTGCTTTTGGTGGAACTTGGGGGCAGAGAGAGGCTTGAGATTATTCATTGAGACAGTTTTCCAGAAAGAAAAAATGTCACAGATAATTGGTTCTTTGAACTTGAAATATAAACACAGTAATCTTTATTATTACTTTCGCTAGAGAAATTGAAGTCGATGATAGCCCCTTTCGATTTTAAGGAGGAACCAAAATCAACAGAAATTCTGAGTCATAGAATCAGGCAGACTGACATAAAAAAACAAAAAACAAAAAAACCCTGGGTCACTCACAGCCACTAGGATGGCAGACAGACAGGAAGAAAGAGAAGGAAAGAAAATAACACGTTATGGCAAAAGGATCCAGAGAAATGTGGGACCCTTGCACATTTCTGGTGAGAACCATTGTGGAAATGATAGAGGGTTCATTACAGAAAGAGTTCATTACAGAAAATGGACTCAGCACATGATCCAGCAGCTCCACTCCTACAACTGAAGACACAGACTCCAGCAAACACTTGTTCATCCATGTCCATACCAGCATTCTTTACAGTGACCAGGCGGCGGCAACAGCCCAAATGTCCATCAAGAGATGGACGAGCAAAATGCGGTCCCTCCATGCAATGGAATGTTACTCGGAAGAACGCGATGACGTGCATGAACCTTGAAGACATTAGGCTTGTAGAAGAAGCCAGATACAAAGGACTATGCGTTGTGTGGTTCCATTCATACAAAATGCCCAGGACAGGCAAATCTATGGAGACAAAGTAAGTTGGTGCTTGCCAGCCTGGAGGATCGGGAGTGGGGAGGAACTGTGCAGGGAGTTCAGAGCCTCCTCTGGAGTCGGGGAAGCGTTCTGGACTAGATGGAGGTGGGATACACAGAACTGTTCACTTCCACATGCTCCCCGTTACAGTTGTGAATTTCACTGTAATAAATTAGTGTTATTTTAAATACCTGAGCCAAACCTCAGTGTGCTGATCGTTCATCAGTGGCTTTGGGAGCCACTGAGACTTGGCTGTGCTGAGTCCTCTCCTCTGCAAGTTGGAAGAAAAACTCTTCCCCAAGGATGGTTCAGATGTGTAAGTCAAAGCATGAAGACGTCAGCAGGGTACCTGCCCTGTGCCTGCATGGTATCTGAGCATGAAAGACGTTCAAGAACTTTCTCCTCTGTCCTCTGAGTCACTCGCAGATGGCCTGTTTCCTGCTGAAAGAAGCACCTGGTACTTGGTGTTTACGAACTCCACTCAGTAAGCAGATCAACAGCAACAAGGGCACTTTGGCAGTCAGACGCGGAAGGAGCGTTTCCCTCCAGAACAGCACGTGTGGTCGGGACGGTGCCGTGCAGCCCCATCATGTCTGTGGCACACACCTCCTGCCTGCGGGCTGGTCCCCCTCCCACCACCCCAGCTCTTCTGGGTTTTCTAGCCCTGTCCTCGGCTTCCCCTCTTCCCTCCTCTCCCCCTGATTTTCGAGCCCTGCCCTCGGCTCCCCCTCCTTCCTCCTCTCCCCCTGGCACCGTTAAACATTCATGCTGGGCCAGATCATGCTTTTTGACAATGTCTTACGAGCTAGCAGTGAATGATAAACCTGCCGGGCCGCCTCCATGTCTCGAAGCCACTAGGATCTGCAGCTGTTTCAAGAGCACAGAACAGCAAAGCCTCCAGGAAGGGGGAAAGAGCTGCATCCAAGCTTGGAGGAAGTAATTTCTGTGAAAATGTTTTAATGCAGCAGGGAGCTAAGCAAGTGGGCTGGGTGTGCCGTGGAAGGTGGCAATGTTGGGCTCTTGCCTCCTGCAGCAGATGCCGGCAACGGGACCTCGGGCGGCTCTCTCAGGACCCACGGGCCCTGCACCTGGATTGGCCAAGTCCCAGGGACCAGGCTCGCCACAGAGGTCCAGGGCATTTCACGGCTGGAGGGCACTGTGGAGGTCCACCTGCCACCCCATGGAGGAGAGGGGGTGCTCAGACACTAATCTTGGGGCCCAGTCATTTTCCCCTCCTCTGACCTTGAGGGAAAAAGCCAAGATGCAGCCTCTGGACACCAATCTTGAGACATGCTCAGCTCTGGGCACATCAGCAGAGCCTGGACTCATTACTCCAGGGAAGAAGCTCTGCTTCCACAGCCCGGGGGTAAGGTCAGACGCAGCGGCCTGAGGCCACATGGGAGCCCAAGCAGCAGGAGGCCCCAGGCCAGTCAGAGCCCTCGGGGCCTCCCAGGGGCTGGCAGGAGCATCTGCTCAATGGCGGGATGAATGTCCTAAAATGCTATTAACAGAGTTCAGTCTAGGGTTTAAATCAATTTGGCAAACATTTATTGAGTGCCCACTCCAAATAAGGTTCTGAAAAGGCTCTTGAAAAACTGTCTGTGCTTCTGAATTTCAAATGATTGGTTTTAGTATTAGGAGCAATAGAAATCCTGTTATCACTCATCCAAATAATCAGAATTAATTTAGGAGTTGATGGCAAACAGAGTCCATTGGTAATTAGGAAACATGGAGAAATAATTAACCACGGCAAGAAATGCGGTTACATTTAACTCCTGCGAAGTTAAAAAAGAACCACAGCAGCTTTCTCTGTGAGGCTTAGCAATCCCACAGTGCCCACGAGAGTGGCGCCTGCCTGAGCACGTGAGGAGCCCTGTGCTGTTCCCCAGCCTGGGTGCTGTGCCGGCTGCTGGGCCCTTCCTTCAGGGAGGCCAAGCTGGATCTCTGACTCACCAGGGCGACTGGGTGAGGGCCTAGGCCAGACGACCTCCCTTCAGAGAAGGACCAGGGCTTAACTCCACACCTTTCGGAAATTTATTTTTTTTAAGCCTGAGTAAAAAATGTCTCCATTATTCATTTTAGTTTTAAATACTAGGCACCTTCTCCCGGCTGCTGGAATCCCCACGGCTAAGCTGGGAGGAACCTTCTGGCTGGCTGGAGCGCTGGGCAGACCAGGGGCTTGTTGGACCAGGCAGCAGACTCCGTGGGGAGGCAGCGTCACGTCCATCTGGGCTCTCTCTGGCAATGACACCGCATTCCTTTTAGAAAACTCCCTCTCCCCCAGTCTCCCTTCCGAAGGCCACCCCTCTCCACCTGCACTCGGCTCACGAGGCCTGTGCAGCTCTGACTGATGCATTTCCCGGGAGCTCTGTCCAGGGGCTAAGGGAGGTGCAGACGAGGCCCTGAGCCCCCTCATGGGGATTGGTCATTTCAGTCCCCATCCTGGGTCCCTCTGGAGGATGTGGGCTCCATGGTGCTGGGCCGTGACTCTCTCTGCCTCGGTGCCCCCTATGCCCCCAGCCGTGGACCCTGCTGAGCCCCGTGCAAGTGAAGCAGGCCCTCCCAAACCCTCCACCCTTGGAACGCTGTACTGAGGCCGCCCACTCCTCTGGCCTCCACTGCAGACACACCGGGCTCCTCTCTGGAGCTGAAGCCTTGCCTCCAGGAGACACTGTGTTCTAGGCTCAGCTCCACAGGGAGCCAGCCCCTTCTCCATGATGACTGCCAGGGGGGTGTGTGTGCGCATGTGTGTATGTGTTTATATGTGTGTTTGTGTGTCTGTGTGTGCATGTGCCTCTCACATGTGTCTGTGATTACCACCCAGAGACTCCTAGACCTGCCCTGTCCCATGGAACTTTCCAGAGTGTGGAGACCATGCTCAGCACTGTGGGTGCCACAACCACGGCCACGTGAGCGCTTGGGGCAAAACCACTGCAACTGAGGAGCGGAGTTTTAATTCCGTTCACTTTTAATTAACTCAAATTTAAGTAGCCACATGTGGCTAGAGGCCCATACTGGACAGTCGGTTCTAGAAGGTTCTTCGAGGAGGTGAATTTGAGATTTTCCCTCAGACGCCTCTTCTGAGTTCTGCGTGTGCTCCCGGGGATTTCAGCATTTGGGCGCCTTCCCCTCCAGGCCCCCCGGGCGAACGAGGACGTGGGCTTGTCCCACCACCATCGCCCTGGAGGTGAGGACGCGGCTCCCGGACACCCGAGGGCGCCCTCCCGAGCCGGGCAGCACGGAACGGGGAGTGGGGGGAGCTTCCCGGCGCGGGCGCAGCCCCAGGAGGAGGGACGGGGCCTCGGGGTGGGTGACGGTGTCGCCGCCAGCATCGCCTCCCCCGGGTGTCGGGGTGGCCGGGCGCCTCCTCGCGGGGCGGCTGCAGAGCTGGGCCTCCCATGCCTCCCACGGCCTCCCACGGCCGCCCCGACGGGGGACGTTCCCGCCCGGGCCATTCTCACCGCCAGGGGCCTGGGCGGGAGGAGCGCTGGGGCGGCGGGGCTGGTCTCGGGGCTCCTGGCACAGGTTCGCGGCTCCCGCCAGGCATTCCCCGGGGTCTGAACCTGCGCCGGCGGCGGGGCGTTTTCCACCCGGTGATGTGGCGGCGGCTCCTGGGTTTATGGGGAACGTCGGGTCCGCCTCTCGCTGGGTCCGCGGCCTCTTCCCAGCGAGACGCCCCTCAGGGCGTCAGTGCCCGGACGCCGGAGCCATCTCGGTGGCCGCGGCGAAGAAACGCCCCTTTCTCCGTCCACTTCCCGAGGATGGAGGAGCTGGCCCCGGGCGTTCTCTTTCGCCTCCTCCGCGGACGCAGTGGGGTCGCTGCCGGGGACTTTCTGCTCCGGAAGCGTCGGGGCTGGGGCCGGGCCTAGGAGGTGCCCAGGGCCTAGGAGGTGCCCAGGGCCGCCCTGACCGCCGGGAGAAACGATGGAGTCCAGGCCTCCGGGCGGCGGCAGGAGGGAGTGAGCGGGGCGCGGCCGGGCTCCTGGGGGGCTGCACTAGGGGGTCCCTCCCGGCCGCGGTCTCGGCCCACAGCACAAAGGTGCACCCAGAGCCTCAGTCCGGGGTCCCTGACACGGAGCACAAGCCTGGGTCTCTTCGCGCTCTTCGGGACGGCGTCTGCGGGTCCCTGGGCACCGAGGCCAGCAAAGCCAGAAGAGGCAGGTGGCACTGGACCCCGCCTGAGCACCCAGGCACCGAGGCCAACAAAGCTGGAGGAGGCAGGTGGCACAGTGCCACCCCCCCAAGCCCCCGGGCACCCACCCTGGCCCAGGGCACGGGACAAGAGGCCTAGTCTCGCCTTCAGGACCCACCATAGCACCCGGGGCGGTGGAGCCCACCTAAAACTGGGTTGCTGTGAAAGAGATCATGGGCTCAGGCTCAGACACCTGTCCTGCCCGAGACCACCCCCCACCCCCTCTCCGCCACCTGCCCTCAGAGGCTTCTCCAGGTGGCCACCTGGACCCACAGGAACCAGCCTCTCTTTCCATGTAGGCTCCTCTCACATTAACTCCCAGAAACAGAGGGGAAGCTGCCCTAGGAGAAAGAAAGGATGAGAAAGAACCCTGATCGCAGCAAGACAGGGCTGGGGGCAATTCCAAAGCCCTGAAAGGGCTGGAGGGAAATAAGACTCTTCCAGAGGGCCCCTGCCCCAGGATAAAAGTTTTATTTACAGGTTTCAAAAAGGCCAAGATGTCGGTGGCTTCCTTCAGGAGAAAGCGGCAAAATCCACGCCCACGCCCAGATCCCTTGTGCTTTCAACTTTTCACCAGGAAACCATTTTTCTATGTAAGAGCAAGCAAGTTCCACAGTGGGGGGAAGCCAGTGGAGAGGAGCAGGCCTCACCTGGCTCATGTCCTGTTTCCAGTTTGCCCTGAAAACAAATTACTAAATCCAAGGGGGAAGAGCTTGGGGCGTGCCTGGTCCTCAGCCTCAGTGGGGCTGGGGCCTGTGACCTGGTATGCAGAGGGCCAGCCCCCAGGGCGGCGGGGAAGGGGCTGTGCTGCCCAGAGTGAGCCCCCAGGCACTCCCAGCCTGCTGCAGCTGCCTGGGGCGCCACACTTCGGTCCCTCCTCAGGTCTGGGCTGCACTCTCCGCTGGTCTGGGCTGGGCCACCAAGCTCCAGGCAGTGGACGGAATCCACTGGGGCGCAGGAAGCTTCAGCTTCAGCAGCCCACCCGGCCTCCGCAGTCTTCCTCTCCAGGGTCTCATTTCAACGTGGCCTTTTCTGCTGCAACTCAGCTGTCCTGGGGGCCAAGTTTGGGTGTGTGAGGCCAAGGAGATGCATTGTGCTCTCGCGGAAGACAGACACAGCGAGGGAGCCCGGACACAAGGACCCAGCTCACCAACCACAGCCAAACCACCAATTCTGTCCCATGGCCCTTGGTGACTGGTGACAGGGGAGGGAAAGAAATGTGGCCAGCTTGCCCCAGACCACAGGCAAAGACAGGTGGGGGTGGCCTGCTGGCGCGGGCTTAGGAGATGGGGCCATGGTCCAGCCTGGCGCCCCTCTCTTGGGGCAGGAAGTTCCCTCTGTCTGCCATGCACAGGGGCACTCAGGAGAGCCTGGCACAGGACCTCAGGAGCTCCCAGAGCAGCCTCAGCAGCTGCAACCCCTCGACCTTGTCCAGCATCACGCGCTGGTGCCAGGGAGACAGAACGAAGAATCCCACCAGTGTGCAGGAGAGGAAGCCTACTTTAATTCTGTTCTTGAAATAACAGCAGGCGAAGATGCGTGTTTCATAATTAATTCCTCACTTCTTAGGAATTGCAGCGATTAGCTCTGTCATTCCTTCATTATCAGGAAGAACTGTGAGTCCTGCTATTCTCACTGTGCAGCCCTCAGCTAAGTTTTCTAAAGGGAACATCACAGCATCTTCCCTGATCTTAGCCAGGACAAAAGGTGAAGTCTAGCATGATGACCCGCGTAGCCTGCATCACTGGACGCCCTTCCTTCCTGGTCTCCGGGCACAGGTGCGGGGGTCGTGTGTGTGCGTGCACATCCAGGTTCCTCCGGGCACAGGTGCGGGGCCGTGCACCAAGTGCCCCACAGTTCCTGTGAAGGAGTGCAGTGGCTCTGTAATTTTTGTCCTCAGCTCGGGTTTACCACAGCTTAGGCCTTTGGGGTCATTTTAAAGTAGTAAAGAAGCTTCAGATGTAATCCCAAACCAGGTGGTCCATAAATCATTACTGGGTTCAAAGAATAATTATCGTCAGAAGAATTTATTTGCATATAATTGTAACTGTGCCCTGTGGACACTGTACATGGTTAAATCAACACCAGGAGGGTATTTTGGTTTCTAAGAATTTTAAAAATATAAGGCAGATGGCGCTAATACAGACAAGCAATGAATGAATAAGAATTCATAACAAAGAAGCTCTAATGCAACATATGATTGAATAGGGCAGCTTAGAAGCCTGGAAATTAGGAGGCTCGGTAAGATGAATTGGGTGGTGGTTTCCAAGCCTCCTACCACACTTGGAAGAGACCCCAGGGATCAGGGTGTCTCCAGAACCCAAGCCAGCTCTGCATGTCCGGCGAGTGCCTGCAGCGTGCTGGCACTGAGATAGCATTGTGGGTGGCCAATGGAAGGATACGTTTGATGGAAGGGAGAGAGGAAACGGCCCTAATAAGGAAGGGAAAAACTCTAAGCTGGCTGGAGCTTCCAAGTCGTCCACCTGAGGACTTGGAAAAGCCGATGATCTGAGCTTGCATCCGCAAGGCTGAGGATGAGCAGGAGTGAGGGTAGCAGAGATGAGAGCTTGAGCCAAAGAGTGAGGGGCGTGACCCACCCCTTGCTTGAGCATGGTCTGTGCTGATGATGCACTTCTCACCAACAGCAGGGCACAGTGTGTGGGGCATCCAGTCTGCAATTAGGTTAAAAAGACTGTGGCTTTTGCTTTGGGGACACCCCAGGCTCATGCTATCCCTTGCCCTCTGCCCGTCATGAGAACACTTGGCAGCCCTAGGACAGGGTCACGGGGGAGGACCAGGGCCTGTGGGCAGCCTGGCGAAGGGGCTCAGAAGCAGGTGTTCCCACCCCACAGGAGCCTGCAGGGGCAGGAAAGAGATCTGGGGGGAGAGGAAAATGTTTGCTATTTAAGTTGCGATGCTGGTTTCCTGGGTGTGTACATATGTTAGGCTGATTAAACTCTATACTTCAATTGCATGCTGTTTATTGCAGTTTAGTTATATGCTAATGAGGCTGTAAAAACTGGGGAGGGGGCATTATTCGTGGACAAGAAAACGCTCAGATTAAACAGGCAGTGGGAAGATACGGTGTTCGGGGGAGGTGAGCCCAGGCGTGCAGATGCTGACCATAGACGGCATTTGTTAGGTGATGGAGAAGCTGGCATGTGTTAGACCTGGCAGGGTTTGAAGATCTTCCGTCTGTGTTTGGATGGCCACACTGGCTGCAGGGCTTGGAGACAGTGTTGTTGAGAATTGGCTGAGTGCAAAGGTTAAAATGTAGAGTCACTCTGGGGAGTAGAAAGTTTTGCCCTTTTTGAAGGGTAGAACATGACCTTTGACACACCCACGGTCAGCAGGGAGAAGAGGAATGAGGAGCACAGGAAAACAGGCCAGGGAGTTCACGGATGGAAACGGCATCGCGGGCAACAGCCACGCACAAAGATGGACGAGGACCCAAGAGAGAGCCGGCGCTGCTGTGCACCTGCCCATCAGTTCTCAGTGGAGAGATGCACTGTCCGAGCCTCCGTTTGTGGAAATGCTCCTCTTCCAGCCCGGCAGTTGCTCTGGCTGGGCCTGGTGAGGAATGGCCGTCATCACGGACAGTGGCCTTTCCTAGCCCTGACCCTGCAGAGCGCCTTTGGAGTGCATAGTGGTGGTAGACAGGAAGTCAGCAGATCCATGGCAGGGTCCCATCTTCACGGTGGGTGAGCCGTGTGATGTTTGGGTGAGTCCCTCACGCTCTGTAAGTCTCTCCACTGAGCTGGGCGTGCATGTGGTGCTCTGTGGCAGTGGCACATGGCGACTCCTGCGTGGAGTTCTCGTCTCAGCAGGGGCAATGCCTTGCACCCCAGTTTTCAAGCAGCAGCCTGAGAGTTCTGGGAGGCCTGTCTTTTCCCGTCGGTCTTTCTGTGGGCCCCACCACTCCTGTATTTCAGGCCTCACCAAGTCCTGTTAATCCTATTTCCGAAAAATGCCGGGAAGCTTCTACTCCTGGCCCTGTGGCCTCCACCTTTCTCTGAGCTCTGCAGACTCTTCCTCACATCAGCCCTGGATGACTCCAGGGGCCTTCAAAGGGAGCCCCTGCTTCCTGTTCCCCTCCCCTGTGATCTGCTGCCTGTGTGCTCCCAAGGGGCAGGTTCCTCCATGTGGATGGGACCGTGTTCCTGCTCCCCCGAGACCCACTGCCCATGTGCGCCAAAGGGGCACGTTTTTCCGTGTGAGTGGGATCGTGAGCATCTTTCCTCAGTAGATGTTCTCTTTGCGGTGGAATGCAACCTCGGCTCCCCTGTGGCAGGCAGCTCCCCATGGGCCGGTGCTGGGTTTTGGTCTGTCCGCGTGTGCTCCCCACCCAGAGAAGACTCACAGCTGGCTGCTATTCTCACCCCTGAGGCTTCACAGTGAACATCGACTCACAGGAGGGGACCGCGTGATTCCCACCGCGTGTCCTGCTCCCTCCACGGAGCGTGAGCTTGACTGTGGTATGAAGCACCGTACAGCTGCTTTAACCCTGGGAGAGAAGCATCTTTGTGAGAGCCACTGTGTCCCCAGGAAATGTTGCCCTTCTCCTGTGAAGCAGTCAGTGGACCGGGCCCAGTCCTTAAAGATGCAGAGAACCCAACAGGCCCCTCTTCTGCTCACAGCTTCACCTTATGTTATGCAAAGTCCCCACACCACCAGGGCATGCGGGCACCGGGTCATGGGCACCTGCGTTTTCCACGAGCTTGTGACTTGGGGTGCATTACCTTAGCCCGTTTCCAAGCAGCCCCAGGAGATCCGAGCTTACTGTGTTTGCTCCATGCAGCATGAGGGTGCGTCGTGAGAAGGAGAAACTCGCAGGTGGGTGCAAATGATATGCAGTCACAGAGGAGCCAAGAGCTTCTGGCGGGACTAATGAAAGCACCACGCCTCACCTTCGCCCCAGCCAGGCTCACGCTTCACCTTCGCCCTAGCCAGGCTCACGCCTCACCTTCGCCCCAGCCAGGCTCACGCCTCACCTTAGTCCTGGGCGAGGCTCACGCCTCACCTTCGCCCTAGCCAGGCTCACGCCTCACCTTAGACCTGGGCCAGGCTCACGCCTCACCTTCGTCCTGGGCCAGGCTCACGCCTCACCTTCGCCCTGGCCAGGCTCACGCCTCACCTTCGCCCTGGCCAGGCTCACGCCTCACCTTCGTCCTAGGCCAGGCTCACGCCTCACCTTCGTCCTAGGCCAGGCTCACGCCTCACCTTCGTCCTGGGCCAGGCTCACGCCTCACCTTCTCCTGGCCCAGGCTCACGCCTCACCTTCTCCTGGCCAGGCTCACGCCTCACCTTCGCCCTGGGGCAGGCTCACGCCTCACCTTCGCCCTGGGCCAGGCTCACGCCTCACCTTCGCCCTGGGCCAGGCTCACGCCTCACCTTTGCCCTGGGCCAGGCTCACGCCTCACCTTTGCCCTGGGCTAGGCTGCTGTGCCGAAAGCTGTTTCTTCATCAGGTGGGTTTGGGGACAGACATACTAAAAATGGATCTTGAAAGAGGCACAGATGGCTTCTTGCAGTTTTTTGGGTACAAACAGATCGGTTTTTCCTCAAAGAAGATGAGTGACTACCTTGTCAGTGTCATGGTGCAAAGATGAATAAGCACCTGCGGCTGGCAAAGCTCCCAGTGACAGGGGACGACCTCACAAATGCGTAGGGAAATGTGCAGAAGAGGGTTTCATATGCAGGAGAGAAGTAGCTGGGGGATAGGTGGGCATTCATTTTTCATTTACTCATCTCTGGGGCCTGTGAGGTGACTCGCGTCTGCAATCCCAGTACTTTCAGAGGCCAAGGTGGGAGGATTGCTTAAGGCCAGGGGTTCAAGACCAGCCTGGGCAACATAGCAAGACCCCATCTCTACAAAAAAATTAAAAATTAACCATGTGTGGTGGCGTGTATCTGTAGTCCCAGCTACTCGGCTGGCTGAAGTGGGAGAATGGCTTGAGCCCAGGAGGTCAAGGCTGCAGTGAGCTATGATCCTGCCACTGCACTTCAGCCTGGACCACAGAGCAAGATCCTGTCTCTAAAAAATCACCATCATCATAAAATGAATCTCCTACTATCCATCCTTCTTTCTGAACTATGTCTGGTCAGTTTCCTCCCAGGGTCTCCTGCTCCTGGCTGTAGCTTGGTGTAAGCATTAAAGAAAGAGGAAAGAATCACAAAAAGTGGCTCAACAGTCCAAGACAAGTTTATTTTGGAGAATAATCCTGAGAAGGCCTTCTGGCTGATCTCGGTCAGGAGCGTTCTCTCTTACAGACTAAGAATACTTAAGGGTTTAGGAAGCAGGGGGCTTATCACAGGCTTGAATGTTTCTGTGTGAGGGAAAGTTTATTGTGGGGTTGGGATGCCTCTAGTCAGAGGGGAGTTTATCTTAGTGTTGCAATGTTTCTGGTTATGCTGACATTAGCTGTTAGGCTGATGTTTGGGGGCAGATTTAGGTGTTTTTTTAGTCAAGAGGAACTTAAAATGGCAGTGTGTGTCCGGGATGGCAATGCCCTGCTCCTGCTGTAGCTTGGAGGGCAGTGGCTGCAGTGCCTGCCCTCCTCCAACAGAACACGGGCACCAGGAGCTCATTCTGCAGATTCTTTTTGTCACCACCTGTATGGTCTCGGTGGTCACAGCCCAGGTTCAGCAGCAAGGTGCTGTCCCTGTTCTTTTAATTTCGAGCAAGCATATGAGGACAGAGTGCCTGGCAGATGCCCATCCCCCATGGGCACCGCCCTGGGACTGTCACCATGAGACCCACCCTGGGCATCAGCTCTGGCTCTCGGCTCCAGGGTCCTCCCTTGCCCAGCCCTCCCCTCTATTGCATGACCAGGAAAACCCTCACTTTGGGGACAACCAAGAACCCTAATACAGGACCACAAGGTTAACCGTTTGGACGAGGAAGAGCTGGGACTTTAGGATCAATGACTGCCAGGACCTGTCCTAAAGGGAGAGTGGAGTCTGTGGAGGAGCCTGAGGTGGCCCCAGGGACTCAGGAACCTGCAGCTGAGAGCCAGAAAGCACAGCTCACACAGGTAACCTTGGGACCTGCACAGTCAGCAGGGAGAGGGCTGAGCATCCTGGGGCACACTCCGTTTTAGAGGCCCCAAGTTTGTTCTGTTTTCTGTTGAGCCAGAAAGAGGAGATTGTGTTGCAGTCCCTTGGTGGGTTTCAGGCCTGTTTCTGAGTTACTGATTTCTGTGCCAAATGAGTCTCCTTGCTTGCCTGTCAAAGGCAGACCTTGTCCGCTGGTCTGTTCTCTCTTTTTTTTTTCTTTTTAGCCTCTGGGGAATTCTCCCCATAAATCATGTTTCCCTGCTACTGAGCAGTTGAAATGAGAAACCATAGCTGGCGCTGCACCTGCAGAGTAGCCAAGGGCACCTGGCCAGGGCGTCAGCCACAGCGTCAGTGGTGGAGCTGGCCCAGCAATGCTGCCCTCCCTGGCAATTCCTCTGTCTACCTCTTTCTGTCGAAGCCCCTCTGTCTTCCCCACTGCTCTCACAGCCTTCTCTGGACCTGGGCTGCACGCTGTCTCCTCCCTGCCCATTTCCTCTTCTCCCTTCCAAGCATCCCAAGGTTAACGGTGTGGGGCCACCATATGGGTCTCAGGAACCATGGCCAGTCCAGGCGAGAGGCTTCCAGAGGCGGAAAGGCTGTGGCTGTGGCAGTGTGTGTGCCCCTGGGTGCAGGCTCCCCCAGCATGTCCCCATCCCACACAGACCCTGTCCCACACAGCCTCGTCAGGATGAACTGTGTCTCAAGGGACTGGTTTTCCTAGGGCGGAAGATGCCATCAGTGAGAGGTAGAAGGAGGCTGGGCTGTGGCCTGGCTGTGCTGGTCAGTTGGTTCCTGGGCCCAGGGGGAGTGCTTGGCAAGTCATCGGGCTCTTGCCCTCCTTATGGGAAGATATTTAGGGGAGGGAAGAGCACACCTAAAAACAGACACGTCATTAGCCCCAGATCTCCCTGGTGAGCACTTCTGTGGTAACCCAGATCCCCCAACACAACCTGTCTGTCACAGACATACATTCCGAAAAGAAGCACCTGGTCTAGACCCTGGATCACTCAACAGAAAACAGTGTCATGAGCTCTGCACCTTCCAACAAGAAGCATCTCCCATAGCCCTGGATCCATCAAGAGACCGTCATTAGCCCTGGATATCCCAGAAGGAACCCAAGGTCTTCTAGCAAGAAACACCTACATAGCCCTAAGTCCCTGAACAAGAAATGTCTGTCATGAGCCCTGAAAGCCAAGAAGAAACACCTCAGGCCCCTGGGTCCCCCAGTGAGAAACGCCTGTCACAGCCCTGGCTCCCCCGAGGAAGAAAATGCCTGTTCTTAGCTGCTGGATCAGAGGGTAGTTTTGGCAAATGCTGCTCCATGGGTCCCGGGCCTCCTGGTGCCTGCAGAGGCAGGAGGGCCAGTTCCCACAGCCGCGCCCAGTTTATTGCTCCCAGCCATGTGCAGCCTCACCCAGATGGCTGCCAGGATGCGCGCGGCGCAGCCCGGGGCCGTCCCTCTGATCCGGAGCCTGGGTGGTCAGTGGGTTTCCCAGGCAGTGCCATGGCCTGGGGCCAGGACGGAGCTGTGAGGGGCAGGCTCGCTGGGCTACGGAGGGAGCGGCCAGCACGGGGGCAGGCTCAGGTCTGAAGCGTAGGCACCCATGCATGGCTGCTGGGGCACCAGCAGCCCTGACGTCTGTGCTGTGGGGGTGCGAGCACTGGCTTGAGGCAGGGCCTGGGGCGGTGGCGCTGGAACCCATGTGGTAGGGCCTGAAAGCACTCAGAGCAGCTCCTAAGTAGCAGCAACTTTGATTCCAGGTCATCCCTGCTTGGCCAGCCGCTGGGGCACAGGAGCTTGCAGGCTGCAGTCCTCGGGCACAGGGCCGTGGCAGTGGGCCGTTTAGGGACCGCCAGACACCCTGGGGGCTGGTGACAGGGGACTTGCCTCACTGCTCACCACGGAGCCCCAGCAACCCCAGGAGCATGCATCCTTGGCCCCAGTTCTGAACTGGGCTTGCGCAGCGGAGGGGCGAGGGCTGGCCTGTGCTCCCCACACCCGTGGAAGTAATCTCGCGAGTGCCTGCCTGCCCAGAGGTACATCTGTCCTGGGGCCTGGAGCCCCGGGAGCCCTGCATACGTGTCCGCAGGGTGCCGTTGACCCCGGCACATGCCCTGGGTTGCTGTAGGGGCTGAGCCTCCTTGATTTTCAGACTGCGTCTGAATAGAATGGGCCATCCCAGGACGAGTCACCTAGACTGCTTGCCTGCCCCTCAGGACCCAACCTCCAGGCCAGGATCCTGGTCTCTGTCCACTCTGACAGCCTTGTCCACCCAGCCTTTGTGCCTGGGCTCAGGGCACTCCCAGATCCTGACATTCCCACTGCACCGGGGACCTTGCCCTCCCTAGACTAGGGCTCCTTGGCTTTTCCTTGGGCCCCGCCATGTCTCTCCACCGTGTCTCTCTCCACTGTCTCTCTGCTGTGCTTCCATCGTGCCCGCAGCACCTTTGAATCATTGATTTGGTGCAGCTTGAAGCCTCCCGGGACACTGGAGCCCCTGCCTGCTCCTGAGGGATGACAGACCTCACTGGCTTCCTGCAGAGCTCAGCACCCGGGTCCTGGTTATCACTGGCCTTGGTTGAGACCCCTTGTCTAGGTCATGATTTCTTTCGAGGTTTAGTGCAACCATGTGTCAGCGCCGAGGAAAATGATGATCAGATAGTGAATGAGACAAGGACGCAACCATGAAGACGAAGGCAACGTTTGCGGGACTCAGGGCTCCATGTCACATATGCCACGTCTCACCTCATCTACCCCCAGAAGAGCTCAGCCTGGAGGGAAGTGCCTTGGATTCACTGGCCTTGTAGGTGGGTAATAGCCCTAGTGTTGCTTGGAGCCCCCAGGTACCTCGGCCTTGGTCTGGGTCACCCAGGAACCCAATGGGTGCTCTCCCCTGCCCACTGCCTTCCCTGCCCCAAACAGACTTTCTTCAAGCGATTGCTGGGCCATGTCCTAGGTCTGGGGCGTTCTGTGAAGCAACTGCTTATCTCAGAGACTCCGCATAGCACCGCTGTGAAGTGAGGTCTCCCTTGTCAAGGTTTACAGATAAGCACCTAGTCCAGGGGCCCACGGTCTGACCTAGGCAGTGGGGGGAGGCTAAGATCCTCAGGGAAGACTGTACCGACACACAACCAGCTCTCCCCACTCCATTCCCAGACCCTGAGCTGCAGAAGGGGTGCTCTGGGCCTTCTCCCCACTGTCTTTGGCACGTAGCTTGTTTTATGTGGAAATGAGAGAATGACCTGAAAGTGCTGCCCGCAGGTCAGTGGGCGCCACGGGAAAGGGCTGCCTCCACCCTGGGCTGTGGGCGTCCGTCCTCAAAGCTTATTTCAATAAGAAAGAAAGATTAATGCAGGGTGTCCTGCCCTCTGGAAAAAAATTGCTGTTTTTAATTATGAGACAATGAGTACGTGCATTTGGAGAAGAACACAGTGCCCGGGGCCTTCTGAGGATAATTAGCTTCTGGTGACCACACGCAAGCCTCTGGGCCCATGGAAAACACTCCACCACTGGACTTGCATCTTAGGCCTTAGAGAAGCACAGTGGGGAAGACAGGTGAGCAATCCAAGTCTGCACACTCGGGGGCTGCACTCACCAGTGACCCTGGGACAGCGGGAGCAGGTGCCTCACCCATCCAGGCTGGGGCCAGGGGGACAGTGCCGTTCTGGACACAACTGTGTGTGCAGCAGGTGAGGTCACTGTTCCCAAACATCAGAGCAATCTCAGGCAGCAGGGGGCCAGACACAAGCACAAGAGACCAGGGCTCCGGCTGTGGCCCATGGCAGGCTGCCTGCGCCCATGTCACTGTGGAGGGTGGGTGTGCCCATGTCACTGTGGAGAGTGGCTGTGCCCATGTCACTGTGGAGGGTGGGTGCGCCCATGTCATTGTGGAGAGTGGATGTGCCCATGTCACTGCGGAGGGTGTGTGTGCCCATGTCACTGAGGAGGGTGTGTGTGCCCATGTCACTGTGGAGGGTGTGTGTGACCATGTCACTGCGGAGGGTGGCTGCACCTATGTCACTGTGGAGGGTGGCTGTGCCCATGTCACTGTGGAGGGTGTGTGTGCCCATGTCACTGCAGAGGGTGGGTGTGCCCATGTCACTGAGGAGGGTGTGTGTGCCCATGTCACTGCGGAGGGTGGCTGTGCCCATGTCACTGCGGAGGGTGGGTGTGCCCATGTCACTGTGGAGGGTGTGTGTGCCCATGTCACTGTGGAGGGTGGGTGTGCCCATGTCACTGTGGAGCGTGTGTGTGCCCATGTCACTGAGGAGGGTGTGTGTGCCCATGTCACTGCGGAGGGTGTGTGTGCCCATGTCACTGCGGAGGGTGGCTGCGCCCATGTCACTGTGGAGGGTGGGTGTGCCCATGTCACTGCGGAGGGTGTGTGTGCCCATGTCACTGCGGAGGGTGGCTGTGCCCATGTCACTGCGGAGGGTGGGTGTGCCCATGTCACTGTGGAGGGTGTGTGTGCCCATGTCACTGTGGAGGGTGGGTGTGCCCATGTCACTGTGGAGCGTGTGTGTGCCCATGTCACTGAGGAGGGTGTGTGTGCCCATGTCACTGCGGAGGGTGTGTGTGCCCATGTCACTGCGGAGGGTGGCTGCGCCCATGTCACTGTGGAGGGTGTGTGTGCCCATGTCACTGCGGAGGGTGTGTGTGCCCATGTCACTGTGGAGGGTGGGTGTGCCCATGTCACTGTGGAGGGTGGGTGTGCCCATGAGACTCCAGAGAGTCGATGCACCCGGTGTGACTGCCAAGAATGTGTGCCCATGTGCCTGTGTATAGTGGGTGTGACCATGTTACTGTTCAGAGTAACTGCGTCCAGTAGGAAGGTATAGGATGGCTGTGCCCATGTCACTGTGAGGAGTAGATATGACCACATAACAAGTGTTACTGTATAGAATGGGTGTGCACCCATGTGGGTGTGTGAGTGTGCACAGTACCACTGTGTGGAGTGGGTGTGCTACCACGAGGGTGTGCACAGTGTCACTTGTGATGGGCGTGCTACCATGATGGTGCGCGTGGTGTCGCTGTGTGCTGCCATGAGGGTGTGCACAGTGTCACTGTGTTTGGTGGGTGCACTACCATGAGGATGTGCACGGTGCCACTGCATGTGGTAGGTGTGCTACCATGAGGGTGCGCACAGTGTGCGCCAGTGTGTGCCACCATGAGGGTGTGCGTGGTGTCACTGTGTGCTGCCATGAGGGTGTGCACGGTGTCACTGTGCTGGGTGCACTACCATGAGGGCATGCACAGTGTCGCTGTGTGGTAGGTGTGCTACCATGAGGGTGTGCGTGACGTCACTGTGCGTTGTGGGTGTGCTACCATGAGGATGCGCACAGTGTCACTGTGTGTCGTGTGCTACCATGAGGGTGTCCACAGTGTCTGTGTGTTGTGGGTGTGCTACCATGAGGGTGTGCACAGTGTCACTGTGTGGGGTGCACACCCTCCTCTTTTGCATGCGTATTTTCCCTTGTCCTTTTATCACTGTTGTCCGTGTTTTCACCCCAGGAGGTTTATGTGGAGTGCTCCACATCTACACAGCCTGTTTACCCAGAGTGTGGGATCGCCCACTGTGTGGACACTGAAGGGGTCTTAGCCAGCCAAGTGGGTGAAGTGGACTCTTATGTGGTTGTGCAACACCTCCCACCGTTTCTCCTCGACATCTGTGCGCTCTCTGGACAACTTTTCTTTGTTCTATTGCACCTGTATGTCTTGTTCTTATTTTCAAGGCATGGAACGCTGGCGCCTGGCTGTTTTGAAATGGTTTTGTCTGCTACTTAAATTGTCTTTAACGAATTCACTGTCCATGGTTAAATATTGAGTCACAGCCGAGGAAACACTTCCTCCTCCCAGTTACCTTTCCATATTGGTCAGGTCAAGGAGAAAATCTGTCTCTGTTGAGATGTGGTTTATCTGCTTCACAGCGTTTAACAGAGGGATGACTGTGGCCATCACATCCTACTAATGATTTGCAACTGTTTTTATAGATTTACTTTCTATTAGTGAAAATGTCTGTTGAACCTTCTTGTTTGTTATGCTATAAAGGTAATGCTTTATGTGCATTATTCGTGTGTAACAATGTACTGTGAGATTAAAACTGAATGTACATCATCTCACAGGAGATGGGACAGATGTGACGGCGTCATGTTTGCATGTGGACAAGGCATTCCTGCAAGTCTCGGGTGTCTGGGCTGGTCTGCTCGGCCGTCTCTGAGGACGCACTGTTCCACCCACTCCCTTCATCCACCTCTTGCCCTGCAAGCCTCTGCCAGCACAGGGGGCTTCTCTTGGTCTTCTCGAGGATGTAAGGGATGTCACCAGTCACCATCCCCTGTAGTGCTATGGCCCTGGGTGCCAGGGTGGGGAGTAGGAAGTCGAAACAGAAGATGATGACAAGAGGAACAGTCATGGTGGTATCTGAAGACATCCATCTGGCAACTTTGCTCAACACCAGCAGGCAGAAACCTTGGCTGCTGTCAAAGCACAAAAACAAACGACTCTGGAACCAAAGGCTTGCTATTGGGAAAATCTGTGGTGGATAGGGCCCTGTAGCTCTTGAAGGACAGAAGGAGCCCAGGTCTCTGCCTGACTCCTCTCCCACATCGAGGATTCTGGACCTGGGGTGGGGGAAGGAGGACAAGCTGGGGAGCATCCGGTGACTCAGAAAGGAGCCAGAGCCGAGGGGCAGCACCCAAGGCCACGCCTGCCCCTCAGTCGAGGTTGCAAGCATTCTGCAGACCTGGGGCCTGCAGTTCCCCAGCACCTGTGCCTATCACTTAGGAGAAGCCGGTCTCAGTCCCCATGGGATTGCCCTAAACATGTGGTCGTCCTGGAGCTGACATTTCTGAGGTATGTGCTCAGAGACTCTTCAGCCTCCTTTGGTGCCCACGGGGCCCGCCCAGACAGCATGCTTCTCTTCAGGGCAGGGTGGATGCCTGGTCGGCCCCCAGCCTTCCGTGTACGTGAGCAGAGGCACCGCTTTCCAGGCCCACGGGAAGAGAGAGCACAATAGACTCAGCTGTCACTCACGTGCCGCTTTTATCTAGTTGGGTTTTACTGCAAATACCCTCTCATGGACCCCGGGTTCTCACATGCACACAGGAGGGTACACACTCTGCCCCTGGGTTGTCGCATGGACACAGGAGGGTGTACACTCTGCCCCCAGGTTCACACATGCACACAGAAGGGTGCACACTCCAGATTGCAGTGACGTTCTGCACCCAACACATATTTTTGAGCATCTTCATGCTGGGATCCTTTTCTGGGTCACTTTCATAAACACCTTTTCCTAGGACTAGCAGAGCCTATCCATCAACCCTGGGCCATTTCCCTTCCTTCCTGCTTGGCACCCTTCATTCCAGCCTGGATGTGCATGTAAATAATTTTAAGCTAAAAGAGAACAGTGAGTTGTGCCCGTGCACCCTCCACAGCTCAGTCGACAGCGAGAGGGCCGTGTGGTCTTTAGGGGGATCTCAGAGCCCATCCGATGTCATCAGAAGCTCCGCAGTGAAAGACCTTCCTGCAGGGCCCAGAGACCGGAGCCTTCCAGGAGTCCATGCTCAGTGCGGCTTCAGTACCCAAAACCTGTCCCCGGGAGGCCCTGCTGCCACAGAGGGAGGACAGGTCCCCAGCTGAAGACAGCAGCACCTCTACTCAGGGGGGCCTCCCTGCTTCTCCACTGGCTCCACTGACAAGGGGAATATCCACTTTGCCCTGCACAACCCCATGCTCTGAAAAATAGGGCATGGTGCCGGGAAGCCAGCCGTGCCCCAGCGTGATTTTTATCTAGCGGAGGAAGTGAATAAGCAAGTGTGAATTATGGTGCCAAGTGAGAAAGTGCCCACAGTGATGCCTGAACCAGGTGCTATGGAAACGGGAGGAAGAACCGGTGGGCACAGGGGTCGGGAGGCAGTCTCAGTGGTCTCTTCCCTCCTTCTCCCTGGTCATGCTTCTTCCCTAGGGGACCTTATCCTTTTCCTTTCACTGTGCTGATTGCATGAGCAAATGTTTCCTTCAGAAAAGGAAGACACCGGCTGTGGTGTTCGGGGTGTGGTGGTGCCGGGCAGGGAACATGTCAGCTTCTGAATCGGCCAATGACTTCATCTCAGCTCATCCCTGCCGTGGACTCAGGGCTCAGGAGTCAGGAGCGAGGTGCCTTCGGGTGGTGGTTACGGTAAATCGGCTGCCACGTCCTCCAGCATGCAGATAAGAAGCATCTGATTAACACGAGTGTGACTAGGACCTCCCAGGTCTCCTCCCTCTCTCCCTCCTCCTTTCTTTCATTCAGTCAACGTTTTAAAAATTCATACTATGGGTCCGGCACGGTGGCTGACGCCTTCAATCCCAGCACTTTGGGAGGCCGAGGTAGATCATAAGGTCAGGAGATCGAGACCATCCTGGCTAACATGGTGAAACCCCTTCTCTTCTAAATATACAAAAAATTAGCCAGGCATGGTGGCAGGCCCCTGTAGACCCAGCTACTCGAGAGGCTGAGGCAGGAGAATGGCGTGAACCTGGGAGGTGGAGCTTGCAGTGAGCAGAGATCGTGCCACTGCACTCTGGGCAACAGAGCGAGACTCTGTGTCCAAAAAAAAAAAAAATCCATACTATGTGACAGGCTTTGTTGCAGGGCTCAGTGATCAGCAAGAAAGATGAACTGGAAGGTGTGCCCGGCCTCTCAGGCTCCCTGGGTGCAGGGAGGCAGGCACGTGCCCGGTGATTCCAGCCAGACTGAGTGACAGACTGTACACACCAGGCGGGAGGTGACACCACGGTGTGCTCTGAAGAGCCTGGGGCCGAGAGAAGAAGGGCCAGAGGGTTTCAGAAAGAAGACTAGAAGGATGTGCAATGTGCAAGGAATGGGGTGAATGAAATACTGGAGTTAGAGATGTGGACTCGCACCTTTCCTTGTAGGAGTCATTCTGTTCAGGCGGCTGATGGAGGTTGGCAGAGGAGGCGGCCAGGGTTGGGAGACCTGAGTGTCTGGACTTCCTGGCTTGGGAAACCACAGGGCGGTTTCAGCAGAGGTGAAACATGAGAGTCTGCATTTTAGCGAGCTTAATGTGGAACAGGACCCAATCAGAAGGGGCAGCCAACACAGGGAGCAGTGCCTTACCTGTCGCAGCTACGCCCCAGCCATACCTGCCACAGGGCACCCCAAATGGAGCTCGTTGTGGATGGGACTTGGGTGTTATAAGCAGGGGCATTTGGGGCTTCCCGGTGCCTGCAGCATGAAGGCACCTTCTTTGAACCTGTAACACATCCCCCGCCCCCCGTGGAGATCCGGCCTCCACAGCAGGGTCCATGAGAGTCCCGAGTGCCCGGCCCTGGCCCAGCTGCACCCAGAGCGCCCTAACAGAAGTGGGAACTCAGTGAATAGTCACTCGATAAATAACTGTGTGTCTGACATAACCCTGTTCTTCACGTTCATAGAGCTGAGATGGCGGAGGAAAAACCTGGCATAGAGTAATTATAGTTGAATACACAAAGTAGCTTTCCCTCCAGGAACTCCCTTGCCTTACTCTTACTATTAAAGGATTAATCCACTCCTACTTATTAAAAGTACTTTTTTGAGAGGTATCAAGTTTTGGTTAATTAATGGAAACTTAAATTTAGGAAGAATAAGTAAACTTCTTTGTGAAATAGTATTTCCATCGAACTACTGCTAGATCGCCTTGGCAGGTGGGTCTTTAGGAAAAACCATGTGAAAGAAAACCCTATGAAACCTCACAGGTCAGGCGGCCCCGAGCACCTCTGAGCAGGTGTGTGGCAGCGGGACCCGCCACTCCCACTCTGTGCCCCTGAGCTCCCCGTGGGCGGCGACCCCAGAGCATCTCTGAGCAGGTGGGTGGCAGTGGGACCGCCACTCCCACTCTTAGCCCCTGGGATCCCCGTGGGAATGAAGGGAGGGTGGTTGTGTGGCGTGTGGCCCGTTGGCCCAGAAAGTGGCCCCTGCGAGTCGGGATTGCAGAACACACAGCTGGGCAGCCTGCCCTGAGCCTTCCACTATTCTCGTTGTTCATCAGATCTAAACATGTCAAAACAAGGCCTCCTGGCTGCCTCTTACTCACAAGGAAGTGACTGACATACTTTCCAGATCGCAAATGATGCACGTGCTTCCCCGTGTCTTCATGTGTGCAGCATGCGGAAGGCAGCTGGGCTTGGACGGCAGCTCTGTGCTGCAGCGTGGGCTGTGGGAGCAAGTGGCTCTGGATGGGAATGTCCCGCGTGTTGGCTCCTCCGCTGTTTCCTGTGGGCCCGGGGCTGCCCTGCCAGGGTTCTGAGGTCACTGGTGTCACACCATCAGCCTCCGAGTCAGGGCCTCCGTGGGAACGCTCAGCACCACGCTGGGCTCCAAGACGTGACTGCATAGACTCTGGCTCACACTACACATGGAACTAGAGTTTAGTCATCTTAAACTGCCAAACGCACAAACTGCCAAACTGTCAACCTAGTAAAGAAGCCCCTTGGGGAGGCGGCGATCTCTGGGTACAAGCAGAGCCTAGATGCGTTCTCAGCCGGAGGGCACGCAGGTGCACAAAGACTCCTGGGGTCCAGGCAGAGGATAAGTGTCACCTTTACAGACGCCATGGCAGGCTCCTGGGATAATTTAAACACCAGCAAGGACGGTAGCTACCAGGATTAAACATGCGGAAATGTTGAGATTGGTGGGTTCACAATATACTAAAATTATAATTGATACCTTTTGATCACTGCTATGTGATAATCTGAACAAGTCAATATTGACAAAGCACCATTAATAAATATAATTAATGCAAATAGGTGATTGTAAAACATAAATGTGTTAGAAGGGACTTCTGTAAGTAATTTATCCTATAAAAGAAATCTTCAAATCACATACACACACATATATATGGTTATTCTTGCAGGATGACAGTGAATCAAATTTTTTTAAAAAACAGGTAAATAAAGAAACAGCATCTAACACTAATCTGGTCTGTTTTAGATGAACTGTACCAGTAATAAGGTACAAATGAGGGAAAGCATCTCTTTAGATGTCTTCCGGCTGCTAAGCGGGGAACGATGGCATGAGAATACTGCCCTTTTGCAGCTCCTAATCAATGAATCAAAGCAATGTCATCAGTGGCAGATTATACCCCACAAAAAGGTAGACCCGCAAGCCAGGGTGAATGATCAAACCTGGATCTGACACAGCGTCCAGAGGCAGCTACCAGCTACAGGAAGCACCGGCTGCAGAGTGCTGGACGGAATGACGCCCAGACCCAGCCAGCACAGTCCCCGGGGTGGGAGGTTCTGCAGGACAGACGGCTGTTTCCTCGGCAGGTAAATCACACGGAAAGGGGGAGACGGAAGAACCCCAGCATCCCACCGCGGGGTCCAGACGCACACGGACTGTGATTCCAACACGCTGCAGTTAATGGTGGGTGCTCACAAGTAACAATGGCCTGTGAAACCTCACTGTGAATTTGACGGTTTGATTGATTGGATGAAATGATTGATAACTTTTTAAACATGTCAATGGGATTGTGGCTATGGTTTGCTAAATAGAGCGTATCTTTTTAGACATGTAGGGGGTTATCTATGGAAAAACTAATGGTTATCTATGGAAAAACTAATGTGAGGTGTGGGACTTACCTAGTGTAACGGGAGAGCTGGGGACTTTCTCTTCGCTGAGCCTTACTTTCCGGGTGTCCTCAGAAAGGCTGTGTCTTTAGTCCGGCAGGCGATATTCTACATACATTCTGAGCCCCTTTCCTGGATTGGTGCTTGCTGGAACCAGATGGGTTCACTATACTATGCTTCCTATTTAAAAGTTCTGAAATGCAATAGAAAAAAGTAGGAGAATATGTTTGTAACTGGGAGGTGGACAAACTTCCTTAGCAATGCAAGAAACTCTGAAGCCCCCAAATAACAAAACTTTTCTATGACAAGATCTGCCATAAAGAAAAGGGAAGGGGAGCCTGGAAGAAGATATTCATAGCATACAATCCAAGATAGCCGCCCACACGGCATGGAAGCCCACAAAATGGAAAGATGAGGAGACTTGGGACTCAGGGGAAATACGAATACAACAACTCAAATGGCCAGCCTCACTTGTCCTGGGAAACGCCCAGTTAGAAAGGCAGTAGAATGCATCTCACCCATGAGACTGGCCTTAGGGAGCAGGGTGGACGGGGTGCTGGCACTCTGATGGTGAAGCAGAAGCTGGTAACGTCTTTCAGAAGGAAACACAGCCACATTGATTCACGTGGAAATGCACTCATTCTAACTGAACAATTCAGTTCCCAGGAATCAGCTCTAAAAGCCTCTTGCCCACTGACAGCTTCATATTGTGCAAGCTCGGTACTCTGCGGTTTCCATTTGTGGTGTTTGGAGCTGCATCAGCTTTGCTCACTCAGAACTGGATTTCCCCAAATGCTCTTCCCTGCCTTGTTCTGAGCAGTGGGAGCCACACAAGACGTTTAACATTTGAGGAGATTGGGAAGCAGAAGTGAGGCAGCCCCCACACACCCAAAGCAAGCAGCTCCCGCAAACGCACTTGCCCCGCTGCGGTGGGCAGCAGGACAGTCCCCACAGGACCCTCAGCCAGCAGCCACGGGGGCTTCCCACAGGACCCATGTCACTGAGCCTGGAGGGGCTCAGCGTCCTCACTGCTCACTGAGGCTGGAGGGGCTCAGCGTCCTCACTGCTCACTGAATCTGGAGGGGCTCAGGGTCCTCACTGCTCACTGAGCCTGGAGGGGCTCAGCGTCCTCACTGCTCACTGAGGCTGGAGGGGCTCAGCGTCCTCACTGCTCACTGAATCTGGAGGGGCTCAGGGTCCTCACTGCTCACTGAGGCTGGAGGGGCTCAGCGTCCTCACTGCTCACTGAATCTGGAGGGGCTCAGGGTCCTCACTGCTCACTGAGGCTGGAGGGGCTCAGCATCCTCACTGCTCACTGAGCCTGGAGGGGCTCAGCGTCCTCACTGCTCACTGAGGCTGGAGGGGCTCAGGGTCCTCACTGCTCACTGAGGCTGGAGGGGCTCAGGGTCCTCACTGTTCACTGAGGCTGGAGGGGCTCAGGGTCCTCACTGCTCACTGAGGCTGGAGGGGCTCAGGGTCCTCACTGCGGAGGCTTCCTGCAGGTCCCATGTTACTGAATCTGGAGAGGGCTCAGGGTCCTCACTGCCTGCTTTGCCTTGCATTCCTTCTGGGCACGGGCCCTGCTGGCCTCCAGCCTGTTTCTCAGGCTCTGCTTCAGAACAGGTGAACTTCTCTAATATTGCCCTTGAAGGTGGATGTGCAAGCCTGTTCCATCCTTGTGTCCGATGAGAAGAAGGTGTGAGTTTCTTCATGGAGAGCCTGCTGGCTTAGAAGAGATACTCACCTGGGAATCTAGCACTGGGGTGCTTTAGTCTGAGCTGTAGACGTTCTCATTTGAGTCACTGGCCAGCACTGAAACACGGGTTCATTTCAGATCAAACCTGGATTTCTTGCTTCTCTTGGAAAAGTTTGGCCACGTTGGGGCCAAACTCCCACATAGGAATAACCTCATGTACTCAGGGGTGCAGCCATTGACACCCCACACACAGGTGTCTGCGGGGGCTGTGGTGCCTCCCACCTCCATGGGGTCCATGCTCAGGCCCAAGGCAGAGCCCCCACTAGTGATGGGCAGGGCAGATGGAGGCTCCTGGCGAGATTCCTGTGAGACACAGGGAAGGACATGGGAAGGAAGGAGGGAGGGGGGAGAGACAGAGAGAGAGAGAAACATTGGGACGTTCTCCCCTCATCCCGGGCACACACAGGGTTTTCTGTGTGTCTATAATGTGCTGTGTGTGATGGTGATGACCAAGGGTTGGCAACTCACCTTTCTCAGATGGCTGTGAGAGTGGCCTCCCTCCGACACAGTCCCAGCTGCTCTTTAAAGCCTCAGTTACCCCAAATTCACTCAGAGTGGACAGTGCACAGAGTAGCACATGAGGGCACACAGAATTCTAGGGGCAGCGAGTGCCCCAGGGCCAGAGGCAGTGGCACAGACAATCTTCCCACACGTGCAGGAAGCCCAAGACACACAGACACAGCCCCACCACATACAGACAACCCATCACACACAGACAGCCCATCACACACACAGATAGACAGACAGCCCATCACTCACACAGATAGACAGACAGCCCATCACTCACACAGATAGACAGACACACACACAGATAGACACACACACAGACAGTCCCACCGTACACAAACAGTCCCACCGTACACAGACAGTCCATCACACACACAGATAGACAGACACACACACATAGACAGACACACACACAGACAGTCTGACCACACAGACAGTCCTACCATACACAGACAGTCCCACTGTACACAGACAGTCCGACCGTACACAGACAGTCCATCACACACACAGATAGACAGACACACGCACAGTCTGACCACACAGTCTGACCAGTCCCACCATACACAGATAGTCCCACCATACACAGACAGTCCCACTGTACACAGACAGTCCATTACACACACAGATAGACACACACACAGACAGACAGATGCACACACAGATAGACAGACACACACACAGACAGTCCCACCACACAGACAGTTCCACCACACACAGACAGTCTCGCCACACACAGTCCCACCGTACACGGACAGCCCATCACACACACAGAGAAGCTACCCCATCACACACACACACGCACACGCACACTCACTGTGTTCCCACTTGGAATATGGGGACTCAGGACCCTGCTCTGCCCCTGGAGACTGGGAGACTCTCTGGTCTCTGAGCATGAGCTGTGCCTGGATGGAGGCCACAGCTGATGAGTCGTGTCCGTCTCTGCTACAGCCATCAGCTGTGGCGGGAGGTGAATCCGTGATCCGCGAGGTCGCAGCCACGTGTGCTCAGGGTTCTGCTGTCCTCTCCCTTGGAAAGGGAGCCCTCCCCACCACACAGTCATCACACACAGGCCCTGGTGCAGATGGCCAGCCTGACCGGCCCAGGGGAGCGCCTCCACCGGATGGAGCCCGACCAGTGGCCTCCGAGCCTAGGAGGAACTTGGGTGACAGGCCGCAGCTGCACCGGTGCAGTGGGGAGGGCCAGCCCTGCAGAAGCCAGCGGGCGGGACAGAGGTTCGGGGCTGCTGGGGGACGCAGTCCGAGGACAGCCTTCAGAAAGCCCCTCGCAAAGGCCTTCCTCCAGAGTCCCCTTGAACCTTGCTGTCTCTGTGATCCTGTGTGTGGCACATGGGGTTTCTGTGTCACCCACATTTCCCCAGAAACCCTTGCTCTCCCTATACAGGGACCCTGAGCTGTGAGGTGGAGAGGACCCCACGTCTCCCAAGCAGCCCCAGCCACGCTGAGAATGCGTTTGGAGTTCCGGGCCCTCCTCACAGCCAGGTCATGCTTTCGTTTTGGGGAGGACTGAGACATGCAAACCTGGAAAAGCGTTTTCGGAGCAGCCAGGAACCCCTGGAGCCTTCCAGGCCTTTGCAGGGCTCTGGAGCCCTGAGGGAGCGTCAGGGTGGAGGATGGGTCTCCTCACTCCAGGCTCGGCTCCAGTCCCTGTGAAATCAGCCAATGGGAAAGGATCTCCCCAGTTCTGTCCCTTGGACCTGCAGGGATTCCTCCAAGTCCCTTGTCTCTAGTGGGCCTGCAAGACCGTGTGGAAATTCAGGAAGTCCCATGTACGTGAGGCCTGTGCCTGCACCAGGCCCCAGCTGGGTTCCAGGGTGGCAGCAGCTGAGGCTGTTGAGGTCACGATGTCTGGGCCCCAGAGACAGTGTGTGGGGCACGTCGTGACACGTCGAGGTGGAAGCAGCCCGTGGGGGCCAAGCGAGGCGAGGTGAGGTGGGTGGGGTTCCAGGCAGGGCCCTCGTGCTCAGGGAACTCTGGGCTTGGGGGATGTGCTCAGCCATGCCAGGGTCACTCACAGCCACAGGCGGAGAGGCCAGGAGAGACCCCTGCCCTGTGGTCCCAGAGATGAGACCTTGAGGCTCCCTCCCCGTGGACTTCAAGTCCCCACTCACATTGGCAGAACTGGGGGACGCAGCTACTGACCTGCATCCCCCCAAAGCCTCAGGAACCCTGCAGCCTGTGGCCCTGCTGGAAGGGCCTCAGGTGCCCTCAGCAAGGCAGGAATGGCCTCCACAGCTGTGCTCTGTGGCCCCGAGGTGGGAACTCAGCAAGAAATGGCTTTGGCTTTGGCTGGGTTCCGGACGTGGTCACCTGTTGGAACATAAAGTGCTTTCGAGTGGCCGGCGTGGCCCATGCTACTCAGGAGAGAGTCAGGTCAGGTCAGCCGGGATAGGCACGTTGAGCCGTTGCCGCCATGGGTCTCCTCCGGGAAGGACACCGGAGCTGTGGTTTGCTATGGAGGGCTCAGGGGAGCGGAGTCCAGCTGACTGGCCCCTAGCAGTAAGAATCCTGTCATTCAGGATCTTTGAAAATCTCTCCTGAGGGCCCAGTTAATAGGACGGGGTGGGGGATCTCCTGGGATGTTCCAAACTCAGTGCCCTGGAGGCCACTCTCTGGAGACAGTGCCTGAGCTGATGGGACCACAGCAAGCAGAACAATGCTGACCCAGGGTTAGAGGCAGACGCCATAGAATCAGACTTGCAGACAGCCCTGGTGGAAGCTGAATGCAGGCACACGAATGGCCCGTCACGCAGAGCACGTGCAATGATGGAAGACCACAAGGAAAAACCACAAGGGCACCTGAGGAAGGGCTGCAAGGTCACTCCAGGGGAGACCCCAAGGTCACTGTAGAGGAGATCGCAAGAGGACACTGCAAGGTCACTCCAGGGGAGACCACAAGGGAAGATGATCCTGGTCTGAGAGTCCAGGCCTCAGTTTACCCACTTGCTGAGTCTTAGAAGGCTCCCCCGGCTTTCCAGATGGCCAAGGCAGGAGGCCCATGCCAGCCAGAGGGCTTCGTCTTTCAGGACCGCTCTGTGTTGGCCTCAGCTCCTTCTGCCTCCTTTTGTCCCTTGTCTGGGAGGACCATGGTGATGAATTCAGACCCATCTCCCAAGATGAGCTCTGTGTTTGGCCCACCTGGTCAGACCTTTGATTTGAATATACTGGGCTGAAGTTTGGGACTTCAGGTCCTTGTGTGATATTTTCATTTTCATTCTTAGGAAGAGCCATCCCCAGGTTTTGGGAAGTGCCCCGCGGTGCCCTCCTAGTCCAGACCTGAGCAGCTGCAGGGTGACCAGGGCCCCTGGGTTCCTCGGGCCATGGCCGAGTGGCCCCGTACGTCTGAGCTTTTAGCGGACACTCCGCGAAGGTTTGTCTCTAGAGGAAAAGGCTTAACGCCTTTACAGCCCCTAGAAAGAGTGTGGGGCAGCCACTGCCCCCACCCGTGGGAACGAGGGAAGCCCCTCCCTCCTGCAGGCCACAGGCAGACAGTGGGCAGGGCGGCGGGGGCGGGGTCCCAGCCCTGGGGACCAGCTGCTGTTGCTGGTTGGCCTCAGGCAGTTCCTGCACCCTCTCTGAGCCTCGGCCGCCTCACCTAAAATGGCACCTGTTTCCCTGCCTTTCGGGGTGACTTTCGGGTGCTGTCTTGCTGGGTCCCCTGAGGCTGGGAGCAGTGTCTGCCCAGGGCTCTCTCAGGCTGAGGGAGAAGGCAGCTTGGCCCGGCAGGTGGCCACGGCCTCACTCCCCTAAGCCCTGAATGGAGTCACTGAGCCGCCTGTCTGCTCCTACGTGTCCTGTGTGCTGTAGGCCCCTGGGCGGTGGGAGACCCTCGCCGCCTCTCTGGGAGGCTTTCTCCTTAGAGAGGCGTGTGGCCCGGCCGAGACGGCTCTGGTACACGGACCAGGACTCAGGATCTGCCGTCCCTCGTCGCAGGGCCTGGGACAGCTGCTGACCCGTCCTGACATGCAGCATAGGGCGGGGCCTCCCCAGCAGGACGGGATTCAAGGCTCTCGGCCCCGGGGTCACCGCTAAATGGCAGGCATAGGAGCTGCACATTTCTGAGAGGACATTTCCTGACTCTTACTCCATTTGAATCAAGTAGAGATAAGCACCCTTATGTCTATGTTATTTCAGATTTAAAGAGGCTATACGCTTTGAGCTTTTTCAGAGAACGAGGCTTGTGCCTGGCTGGCTGGCTGTGCCTGTGCGGGACCTGTGGAGAGGCCAGGGTTAGGGCTTGGTGCCAGCTCTGCTGGAGGCTTCCACTTGCTTCTCAGCCTGGGGCAGGGGCTCCATCCCAGCCATGCCAGCCGGTCCATCCTGTCAGGCTGTGGCCATGTGCACCTGACATGGTCCTGGCCTGAGTGGGCGTCAGCAAATCCCTGACACACAAGGGACTGAACAGCAGCTCAGGAACAGCTCCACGATCCCTCCAGGACACAATGGCAGCGAATGGATGTGATGCAGACGGCAGCCTTTCCGTCCTTCTTCACCCAGGGGTCCCCATGCAGCCTCCACTGTGCAACCCAGCCACGCATCAGAGAGACCACAGCCTCTGCCTCTCCCCAAACCCAGACCTGTGCCTGGCTGTTCCTGAGCAGTCCTGACCCTGACTCAAACCGTGGCTCCCACCACCAGCCAAGCATGTCTCTTCCTTCCCACGCGCACGTTTCCCTGCGTGCTTCCACTCTGAGTGAGAGGAGATGCCATGGACAGCTTGGTGCTGCAGATCCACAAATCTGATTGTGCTGGAAGCAGTGCCGGCCAGTGCACAGGGCAGTGGGGCTTGCAGTAGCCTGGTGAGAGACCCCGGGCAGACGGCAGTGATGTGTGGGGAGAAGCACTCAGCCCCTGGCTGTGTTTTCCACGTAGAAACTTCGGCGTTGTTGATGGAGGCTGGGGTCAGGGTGTGAGCAGAAGACGGAGGCAGGGAGGGTGGGTGGGGGGCCTCTAAGCTCTCAGTTCAGCCTCAAACAGCGTGGCCTACGGGACAGCACAAATCTGCATGTGCTGGGACACGGCAGGACACACATGGCCTATAACGCCGTGGCCAGCAGCACCATCACAGCCATTTGGTGGAAACCAAAGACCCAAGTCCACAACAACAGATTCTGAGGAGGGGCGAGCCAGGTGGTCATCATTGTCGAGCTTTTCAGACAGGACATGTGCCCCTTAAGAGGCAGACACTACAGGTGTGCGGCGGGGCCCCCGGCAGGAATGGCCACCTCTGTCTCAGGCAGAACAGACTGACGCCACCTGCCTCTGTCAGGGCCACACCTGCAGGAAAGAATTTCAAACTTCAGATCTGATCACTCTGGAAAAAAGAGAGTGAATGTTTCAGCTCCCTCTCAGCCTCGCAGTGGTGGCGTCCACGGGTGGCGAGTCCAGATCCTGAGGCTGCCACAGCCCCTGCACCATGGCGGCCACACAATGCTCAGGCACCTGCCTATGTCCAAGGACACCCAGCCTTGGTGAGGCCCAGGGCCACCGCCCAGTGCTGCTCTCTGGGGGCTCCTTCAGCTGCAGGGAGCCAGGGCCCCTGCCCATCCCGAGGCCCTGTCCCTCCTGCCACCCTCTCGGCCTGCACCTGCCACATAATCTGGAGAGGTTTTCCAGCAAAGACTGTGACCGCAGTCAGCAAGAGATGAAGAAGGAACCGGCTTCCCATGATATGTACCCAAGGCGCCAGCCGCAGGGAAACACGCACAGGACATCACAGGGCACGTCTGACAGAGATGCCATCTCTGATGCCATCTCTGAGCCACACCCCCTGGGCCAGGGCCACCCACCCCCATCACTGAGGCCCACATCTGCCGAGGCCCACACCTGGGGGACGGGCAGTCGGGGGAGGATAAGTGATGCCGAGGGTCTGGGGAGCCCCTTAACCACCAGGGCGAGGTTCCCGGCTGGGGAGATGCAGAGCCAGGGCTCTGCACAGGGGATGCCCTGGGGAACAGGCGTGAGAGCCACCTCTGTGAGGTGAGGTCAACAGACAGACGTCAACACAGGGCTGGCCAGAGAGAAGAGCCGGTCACCCAGGGCCTTGGAGGGAAAGGAAGGCTCAGGGACCCGTGGACAAAGGCTCAGAGAAGCTGCTGAGGGGCAGCCTGAGCACAGCGAGCTCTGGGACAGTGGCCACGGTGTCCAGTGACTGGGTGTCCAGCGACAGAGTGTCCAGCGACAGGATGGGCCCAAGGGGACAGTAGCCGCAGTGTCCAGTGACAGGGTGCCCAGCGACAGGATGGGCCCGAGGGGACAGTGGCTGTGATGTCCAGCAACAGGGTGGATCCGAGGGGACAGTGGCCGCGATGTCCAGCGACAGGGTGGATCCAAGGGGACAGTGGCCGTGATGTCCAGTGACAGGGTGGGTCCGAGGGGACAGTGGCCGCGATGTCCAGCGACAGGGTGGATCCAAGGGGACAGTGGCCATGATGTCCAGCGACAGGGTGGGTCTGAAGGGACGTGATCTTCCAAGGCCACATCGTCATAACTCTGCGAACATTTACACTGAAAAACAAGTGTTTGACTGGCACTGATGGCTGGCACAGCTTCCCTCATTCATTCCAGCATTTACTTGGCACCTCCTTCGTGCCCTCAGCCTCCCTGGTCCCCGGTTTGCACCAGACCGGTGGCAGGGCTTCCCCACCTGCGGATTGAACCCATGCCAGCCTCCATCCTGCTCCCCAAGGCTCAGCCTCCCCCAAGCCCAGTGGCCTCCCTGCTCCCAGGGCCCCCTCAGCCGGGCAGTATCACACTCTTGGGTTCACATCGACACTCTTGGGTTCACATCGACACTCTTGGGTTCACATCAGGCCACCGTCTGGCTGGGCAGGATGAGCCCTGTGGGGCTGGGATGTGCATGTCAGCAAAAGAGCCAGCACCAGGCTGGTCTGGAGATGCTAACCCAGAGGTTCCTGAATCCGACGGACTGTGCTCGGCCCTCCTGGCCTGGCCGTGTCCTCAGCTGGTGCTGCAGCCCATCCTTTCTCTGCTCCCCACAGACCTGTGGCCACCCTTGTGTGTGTCTGTGGCACAGTTAAATTACACATTAATTGAGAGGAAGACCTGCCCCGTGGACCTCTGCAGCCTCCACAGGACCTGCAGATGCGCAGTGGTTCCTTTCTCATAGCGCCGAGGGCCAGCACGCTGCGCTCTGTCTCACCACTCGAAGTGCCACACAAACAGCAGATGTCTCCCCGTCCTTTCCTCTGATGCTACTGCCGAGTTCTAGCCTCCAACAGGCCAGCCCCAAACCAGGACCCTGGCACCTGCTCAGGCCAGCCAGCCCTTTGGCCCCTCTGTGAGTGTCCAGCCTCAGGCCCCAACCTCTGCTGCTCTGCCTCAGCACCCAGAAATGGTCTGCACACAGCGGTCCCCACGGTCCACAAATGCACCCCTGTATGTTCACACAAATGCATGTGCTCCAATAATACACACTCACAAGCTGCACATACACACATATGCCTATACAGTACACACAGGCACACACAATAAAACGCACATACGCATACCTACATACAACACACACTCAAAATCACACACGTATGCATATATAGTACACACAGGTATACTGTGTGTGTGCACACACACAACACAGTATACTTACAAAAACGTATAAACACACAACAAAACCCATGTACACACACATACAACACACAAGTACACACATGCACACATATACATTACACACATACACACAACACACACAAGCACACACACACATATTCATATACATTACACACAGGCATACACAACACACATGCATACACGTACACACAGGCACACACAATAAAACTCACATGCACACTCATACACATAACACACTTGCAAGTATGAGACTCCAGTCAAGCAGATCTAAGTAAACGGACGATTGGATGGAGTGGAAATCCCCTATCACCCTCTGCTCTGAATAGTTTGCTATCTGCATGATTTAAAGGGAAAACTGAAACTCTTATTAGAATAAATAAAGTAAAAATGGTCATTTCTTACCTTAAAATATAAACACGTGTCTGCATGTCATGTGTGGCCTGTCAGGAAGACGATTTGCATTGTCGGGTTCTGAGGGTGCTTTACAGGAAATAAACGAGGAGGCCCCTTCACGTGACGGGCTCCCGTCTCGCACGCTGGTTACCCCTCGGAGCTTCCCGTTCGTGTGGACTGTGGCAGTGACCTCTTGTTAACGCCAGAGAGGTCTGTGGACCAGTGTGCTTTCTGCTCACATCGACTGAGAGGGCACCACTGGGTCACAGCGGCACATTCATGAGAGTTTTCATCACACAACTGCACATTTGATGCTCTCAGCCCACACAGGGGGAGGCGCACCAAGAGCACGGGAAGCACTGGGCGAGCTCAGGAGCTGCAGCCGAGATGTTGGCCTCTTTTATTTCCTCACTTTCCCTTTTATGTGGCTGTAGCTCTCACATTGTATTTAACCCTCCTTATAGCCGTTTGCCATTGTGTGAAATAGCAGTTGCCCATAATCTCCTGGGACTTGCTGCTCTGGATGGAGGCTGAGTCCCTGAAGTCCGCCCATCTATGACTCCTGGTCCACCCGGGCATTGGCCCTGCCATGGGAATGTGCCTGAGTCTGCGCGGCCGTCTCCACTCAGAGCCTCCCCCACAGGCCCACGTAGCCCTGCCCACTCTCCCTGGGGTTTTGGGTGAGGTCACGGGGTTAGGGGTGAGGGGTGGCCCCGCTCCAGGCAGGAGTGCCAAGTCCTTTCCAGTGCGGCTGCCCAGTCCACCGTGGACCTCAGTGTTTGGAGGCACATGGCCCCACATCCCTCCTGACACTGGGACGTCAGGACTTTCTGTTCCTTCAGGTCCCATGGGTGTCAGATGGGGCCTCAGGCTAGCAGTGCATGTGGGTGCCCAGTTCATTTGTGAAACACCTTTCATGTCCTCTGCAATCACCCTGCAGGGCCATCCAGGGTCCTCATGGGTGTGCAGTCGGCAGGACAGCGGCCCACATGGTGCCCACGCCCATCCTCAGAACCTAAAATGCGTCGCCTGTGTGGCAGGAGGGGCCGTGCAAATGCGACCAAATCGAGGACACTGAGCAGGGAGGTGATGCTACATGATCCAGGGGACCTGACGTCCTCACGGGCATCCATAAAAAGGAAAAGAGGGAGGTGGAGGGTCAGGTTGGCCAGAAGGCCAGGCACAGACCAGACAGAGGCTGGGGTGGAGCTGGAAACAGCACAGACAGGTTTTCTCCCAGGAGCCTCCGGTCAGAGCCAGCCCTGCCCACATCTGCATTTCAGCTCACAAAGACTTGGGCGGGATTTCTGACCTTGAGAACTGTCAGGAAATAAATTTGTGTTCTTCAAAGCCACTAAGTTCATGGAAATTTATTGCAGCAGCAAGAAGAAAGGAATGCATTGCAGAAGAGGTTTGTAAAAAAGATCTTTGGTATTTATCATTTTTAGTTGCGTGTATTGCAAAATCTCCCAGTCTGAAAGGTTTAAGATGTTTTTTGAGGAGGAAACGTTTATAATTTAAATATGGTCAAATTACAACCATTTTATATTTGGCTTTCTTTAAGATAAGCTTTCCTATTCCAAGGAGTAAAAGATACTCACCTGTATGGTGTACAAAGGGTGTAAATTAATGGAGAGATAAATCATGTTCATGGAAAGGAAATGACAGTTTTAGCCAGTTTGAATCTATAGACTCAGTCCAATTCAAATCGAAGTCCCAACAGAGTTTTCTATGGAGCTCAATGAGCTGATTCTCCAAGTGTGAGGAAAGAGGGATCCAGGGAAAGCCCACACTCCTTGCTGTGGTGTTTAGGGGGGTGAAATTTTTGTGTCAACTTGACCGGCCCATGAGGTGCCCAGATACCTGGTCAAGCATTATTCCGGTGTGTCTGTGAGGGTGTTGCTGGGGGAGACTGATGTTTGAACCTGAGCATGAGAAAGGAGTGGGCCTCGGTGTGTCTGTGAGGGTGTTGCCGGGGGAGACTGATGTTTGAACCTGAGCATGAGTAAGGTGTGGTGGGCCTTGTCCGAGCAGTTGATGACCTGAATACAACAAAAGGGTTGAGAGACGGAACTGGGATGGGAACTGATGCCGGCAGCTCTCTGGGTTGCCCCCCTGGCATATCTTGGACTTTGCCCCCACGACTCAGTGAACCAGCTCCTTATTGTCTATGTATATGCCCACTCCATTCTGTTTCTCTGGAGAACCCAGACTAATCCAGTGTTCCAGTTTCTGCAGGTTTCTGAGGCACCACCCCACCCGTTCCACCTTGCACTCTGTCTGAAGTAAGCCCTGGGCCAGCCCTCCCCAAGGAGACAGGAGGCTCTACTGTGAATGCCTGGGGTCTGCCGTCTGCCTCCTTGGGCTCTGTCTCTGTTTTCCTATTCATGATGTAAATGTTGGAGGGTCAGTTTAGCCTTTCTCGGTGTATCAGTCCACTCTTGCCCTGCTGTAAAGAAATCCCTGAGGCTGGGTGATTTCCAAAGAGAAGAAGTTTGATTGGCTTACAGTTCTGTCAAAAAGCATGGTGCCTGCATCTGCTCAGCCCTTCACATGACTGGAGCCAGCAGAAGGGGGTGGGGGCTGTGCCACACTTTAAACAACCAGATCTGGTGAGAGATCTCTCAGGAGATAGCTCTAGGGGGGAGGTGCTAAACCACTAGCAAATTAGAAACTGCCCCAAAACCCAGTCACCTGCCAGGCCCCGCCTGCAACATTGGGGATTACAATTCCACAGGAGATTTGGGCAGGGACATAGCCCCAAACCACATCCCCCAGCCTTGGTTTCATCCACAAAACGGGAGTCATCACGGTGCCCAGTCGAGGGCCGCGCTGAACGCCCGTGGGGTGACCCAGCAAGGCCTTTGGCCTGTGCCTCTCGGGGATGTCAGCTCTTACTGTTATGATAGACCTGTGGGGTCCACGGGGCCTCCCAAGATCCCCGGGTTCATGGGTGGCAGGGGAGACTTTACCCTGAGAGTCCCGGCCTGCAGCCCCCAAGGTCCCCACTGTGGGAGAGGCAGGATTATCTCTGCCTCCCTGACTCAGGGAGCCCTGGGCTCTCCCCAAGTGAGTCTCTTCTCGCCACTATAACAAGTCCTTCAAACTTAGTGGCCTCAAACCTCACAAATTACTTTTTATTTTACAGTTTTGGACCTTAAACGTCCCAAAAGGACCCTACGGCGTGAAGGTCACAGTGACCTCAGGGCTGGTTCCTTCTCGGGGCTCCAGGGAGAATCCTCGCCCGCCCGGGTCTCTTCCTGCCTCCAGAGGCCACCGTGTTCTGTGGCTCAAGGCCACCTCCTCCACCTGCAGAGCGGCCACAGGGCTCAGTCCTTCCCATGCACATCCCCCACATCCTCCCTCCCGACTCCCTCTTCTGCTTGCGAGGGCCCTCTGAGTACCTGCAGCCCACTGGAATCATCTAGAACAATCCCTCCATCTCAGGGCCTTCACTGGATCTGACCTGTGGGGTCCCTTTGCTGTGAGAGCTGAGCCATTTGCAGGCTCCGGGATCAGGACTGGACACCTGGGGCCCCGGGTTCTACGACCACACCTGGCCAGGCCTGCTTCCCCCAGAGAGGCTGGAGGGCCCTGTGGGGAAGCAGCCCAGGCCCCACAGACACACGGGGAACACGCCGATTTCCGAGGAGACGCGGCCCAGGCCCCGCAGACACACGGGGACCACGCCGATTTCCGAGGAGACGCAGCCCAGGACCCACGCACGGGGACCACGCCGATTTCCGAGGGTGGAGACTCCTCCTTGCCTCCGCTGTAAGTAATTTTCCAGGGCCTTGTGTATCCCTTGGTGCTTTCGCCGGGACGTCCATGCTGCCGGATGATGTTGCCTCCAGATGTTGCTTTGCAGGTGCCACACGGGCGAACACTAGGCTGTGTGAGCCACACGCTGATCAGGAGGTTCCTAGTGTCAGGGGTGCCCGGGGGGCGCAAGGAGAGCACCGACGTCCCGCGCCTAGCACTGCTCTGTGCCCCGCACGCCTCTCAGAACACTGATCAGGCCCCAAGTCACCAGGGATCCAGGAAATGCAGGGGGGATGGGGGAATGAGCTCTGTGAATTCACGCAGAACGCGGAATGCATAATTTATCACCCTAGAGTGAAGGCATCCTCAGACGTGAAGGGCATACAGTTGAGCACCTCAGCGAGGCGCACACCCTCAGGCTGCTCCCTGCAGCCTGTCCAGGACAGGAAGTACGAGGAAAGGCTTCTGCGGAGCCTGCGGTGGGCCGGCGGCTTCCTGTCCCAGGCTGAGGTGCCCGTCCCAGATCTCGGGGGCAGCCCCGCAGGCACGGCCGGCAGAACTGTGGGGCAGGCGCCCCTCCACAGGACCGCTCAGGGCGTTTTCTCTGCCAGGCCGCAGCCAGGGTGGGGAAGCGGAAATGACCTACTTTCCCTCTGGTGATTTGCTGTCCTGATGTCCTCTCCCCGTGGAAGAGATGCAGAGGCCAAGGTGAAGGACAGCGGCTCCCTCCAGCACCCGGCCCGCGCGGACCGTGCGTCAGGCAGGTGGGTCCTCTGGCGCAGGTGTTCCGGGTGTGCTGGGTGGTGTGGGAGAGGCCTCCGCTCCTTCTGAGCTGCAGAGAGTGCGGCTCATTCGAGGCTGCTGCCTCCAGGCCGTCCTTGCCAGGCTTGTCTGCAGCCCCGTTGCCAGGGCGCAGTCCTAGACAACCTGTCGCATGCCTGAGGTCAGAGGTCAGGGTTGCTCCTAGGTTCTGGAGCCTTGGACCAGGGGACGGGCGGGAGCTGCTGTGCCTGAGAACACTGAGCGGGCCCAGCATGACCCAGGTCGATTGTGCAATCCCGGGCCAAGAGCTCTGCACCTTCCCTCAAGTTTTTTTTTTTTTTGAGACTGAGTCTTGCCCTGTTGCCCAGGCTGGAGTGCATTGGTATGATCTCGGCTCACTGCAACCTCCACCTCCTGGGTTTAAGCCGATTCTCCTGCCTCAGCCTCCCAAGTAGCTGGGACTACAGGCACCCGCCACCATGCCCGGCTAATTTTTGTATTTTTAGTAGAGATGGGGTTTCACCATGTTGGTCAGGCTGGTCTCGAACTCCTGACCTCGTGATCCGCCCACCTCTGCCTCCCAAAGTGCTGGGATTGCAGGCGTGAGCCACCGTGCCCGGCTCTCCCATCAAGGTCTTCTTAAGTAAAATGGAAGCAGGCATCTGAGACTTCACCACCCAAGGATTTGGCTGTCTCAGAAACGGACCCCTGGAGGCCGAGAACCTGAGTCCCACAGCCACTCCCTCACTCTGGCCCTGCACCCCCTGGTTTTCTCTCTTTCCTGTGAGCCCCACAGCCCAGCCTGACCAGGTTGCAGCCCTGGGCTGGGCCACATGCCGGTGAAATACATTTTGAAGGCCACCCCTGATCCTGACAGCGCTGTTTAAAATGGAAAAAGCGTGGGTTTGTCAGCAAATGGACAGTTCTGGCAGTGACAGTGCATTCCCATGCAGATAAGGTGCCTGTCTGCATCCCTGCTCACGCCGTGCCAGCTTGAGCTAAGCCATCCTGGCGTGGCCCCTCGGCATTAGCCCGAGCTGTCTCCACGGCCTGACCGTGCCCTAACTCTGAGCATGAAGGGGACAGTCACCCGGGGTCATCCGGGGCAAAACCAAGCAGTGCTGAGAGTGGGGTAGGCAGCCGCTTTAAGCTCGGTGGGTTTGCCGATAGGACAATGCAGGCCCAGCAGCTGGGGATGGAGCTGCAGGCCCCTCCAAGCCCCTGCCCTGCACTGCTGGGTGGGAGACTAGGAGGCCGCATCGCCCAGTGTCTGTGGCCAGAAGCTCCAGCCATGGGTATGACCCTGAGTGGCGGCTCAGCCCAGGTGCTGAAGGCTCTGGGTCCTGTGGGGTGATGCGGGAGCAGGGGCCTCTGTGGACAAGGGCACCAGCCTGCATGGTGAAGCTCGACCACAAACGTGTTTTGAAGGAGGGATCCACTCCTCCACCAGACTTTCCAATTGAGCATCCATGTGGGTGCACCTGCCCTGGTGGCCTTCCGAGCCCCGTGGTCACAGCCTGTCCTGGGTACCAGCTTTTCAGAGAACATCTGAGGAGCCTGACAGCACTGCCGTGCTGTGGCCCCGTCAGGACCCCGAGTCACAGGACCAAACACAGAATCCAGTGGGCTTAGTTCCCTGCTGGCTCCCTGCAGATGCCTCTAACAAGGCCTGTAAATAATGTTTCTTTGAATCAGGCTTGTGTGGCATGCTAAAGTGCATTAACTTTTATTTATGTGACAGTATTAAAAACAGATGAAACATCAATTGATCCATTGGGGTGTCCTTTGAGAGTGACAGACAAAATAATTTCAAAGATCTTTTGTTAAAATGTGTTTGGATTAAAACTCCAGATGGTGCTTAAAGATGTGTTGGAGGGTCCTGTAGAAATCAAAAGGAAGAACAAAGACACAACAACAACAACAAAAGCAATGCACGAGTGAGTGTGTGTGCGGCTTCGTCTATGCCGAGGACTCTAAGGCAGAGAACACAAGCTCTGCAGGCACAGAGTCCAGACCCACACCCAGCACCCAGTGCCTCCCTGCTCTGCTGCTCCCAGGCCTTACCGGTGAACCTCAGCGATCTCCTTTGTAAATTGAGAAAGCCATCTCTTTTGTAGGGTATTGGCACCCTCAAAGAGACAGTGTCCACCTGAAAAGAAAGAATGCTGTTAGACCTGACTTGAGGCTAGAGATGATGTAAAAGAACTCAGCACACAGCAGATGCGCAGTAAGTGTTTTCCATTCTTTCCAGCAGGACCACTCACTGGGAGAAACCACTCACTAGGTCTTACATTTGCCTAAGAAATTACTGAATGCCTGTCCCACAGAGAAAATTGTTGGAACTGATAAATGAATTCAGCAAAGTTTCAGGATACAAAATCAACAAACATCAGTTGTGTTTCTATACGCGAACAATGCATAATCCAAAAAGGAAATCGGGAAAAGTATCCAGGTTCAAGAGCCTCGAAAAGGAATAAAATACCTCAAAATGAACGTAACCAAGGAGGTGAAAGATTTGTACATTGAAAACTACAAGACATTTCTAAATGAAATTGAAGAAGGCACAAATAAATGGAAAGGCATCTCGTGTTTACTTAATATTGTTAAGATATTCACAACACGCAAAGTAGTCTCTAGGAATTCTATCAAATTCCTACCAAAATCCCAATGGTATTTTGTGCAATTGAAAAAATTAATCCTAAAATTCATACATAGAGTCTCAAGGGACCCTGATTAGCCAAAAACAATCTTGAAAATAAAAAAGAAAGATGACTCACAGTTTCTGATTTCAAATATTACTATGAAGGTATAGTAACCAAACGGTGTGGTACTGGCAGAAAAAAAAGACAGATGTATAGAGCAACAGACTAGAATAGAAGGCTCAGAAATGCACATCTGTGGCTAAATGACTTTCAATGCACGCATCAAGACCATTCCACGAGGAAAGGATGGCCTCTTCAGATGACGCTGGGAAACCTGGCTGTCCACATGTGACAGAATGAAGCGGGACACTTACACTAGGAACAAAAATTAACTCAAAATAGGTCAAAGACCTAAATGCAAGACCCAACATTGTAAATGTCTTAAAAGAAAACATAAAGGAAAGTTTTATAACATTGGATTTGTCAAGAATTTCCTGCCTATGACACCAAAAGCACAGACAATAAAAGCAAAAATAGATAAATGGAACTACATTAAAATTTTAAAACTTCTGTACATCAAAGGACGCAATTGACAGAGGAAAGGCAACCTATGGATGGGAGAAAATATTTGGAAATCGTGTATCTGGCGAGGGGTTGATATCCGGAATATTTATAGGACTCCTAAAACTCAAGAACAAAAACCAAATGACCCAATTTAGAAATGGACGAGGGACTTGAGTAGACATTTCTCTAAAGCTGGTATACAAATGGACAGCAAGCACATGAAAAGATGCTCAACACCACTAAACATGAGGGAAATGCTAATCCAAACCACAGTGAGATCTCACCGGGTGACCACTATCAACAGAAGTTAAAAATTGTTGGCAAAGGTGAAGAGGAATTGGAACCCTTGTTCCCTGTGGGCAGGAAGGTCAAATGGTGCCGCTGCTGTGGAAAACACTAAGGCAATTCCTCACAAAATAAACATAAAATGAGCGTAGTATCCAGCAATCCCACTTCTGGGTGTATATGCAAAAGAATTGAAGGCAGGGTCATGAAGAGATATTCGTACAATCCAGCAGCGTTATTCACAGTGGTTAAAACATGGAAGCAGCCCAAGTGTCCATCAATAGATCAGTGGATAAACAAAGTGTGTGTGTGTATGTTGTGTGTGTTGTGTGTGTTGCGTGTTGTGTGTTGTATGTGTTGTGTGTGTGTTATGTCTGTTGTGTGTTGTGTGTATGTGTTGTGTGTTGTGTGTGTTTTGTGTCATGTGTGTTGTGTGTATGTGTGTGTTGTGTGTTTTGTGTCGTGTGTTGTGTGTGTCATGTGTATGGTGTGTGTGTTGTGTGTTGGTGTATGTACGTGTGTTGTATGTGTTGTGTGTGTTGTGTTGGTGTATGTACGTGTGTGTTGTATGTATGTGTGTGTTGTGTGTGCTGTATGTATGCGTGTGTTGTGTGTGTTGTGTGTTTGTGTTGTGTTGTGTGTTGTGTTTTGTATTGGTATATGTACATGTATGTGTGTTGTGTATGTGTGTGTTGTATGTGTTGTGTGTGTTATGCTGGTGTATGTACATGTGTGTTGTGTGTATGTGTGTGTTGTGTGTGTTGTATGTATGCGTGTGTGTTGTGTGTGCTGTGTGTTGTGTGTGTGTTGTGTGTGTTGGTGTAAGTACATGTGTGTGTTGTATATGTGTGTGTTGTGTGTGTTGTGTTGGTGTATGTACGTGTGTGTTGTGTGTATGTGTGTGTTGTGTGCGTACACACAGTGGAACAGCACTCAGCCTCAAAAGGAAGGAAATTCCAACACATGCTACAACGTGGACGACCTTTGAGGGCACCAGGCTCACTGGAATGAGCCAGTCACAGACAGCCAAGTCCTGCATGACCCCATTTCATGAGGTCCCTAGAGGAGTCACATCCCGGAGTGAGAAAGCAGGAAGGTGGGCGTGGGGGCAGGGGAAGCAGCAGGGACTGAGTGTTGAATGGGGAGGAGGTGAAAAGGCTCTGGACTAGCTGTACAACAGTATGGGTTTACTTAACACCAAGGAGCCAAACACCTAGAAATGGCTAAGATCATGCACACTGTGGGGTGTCCTACTGAAGAATTACCCTGGCCCCCAAGGACCTCACCACTGAGCAAGGGTAAGAGGTGGGTGCTGATGAGAGCAGTGGGCACTGGGCACTTGCCCTGAGGTTGGTGTTTCCAGGCAAGTCTGATGGCTGCCAGGACAGCACCCACTCCTTGGCTCTCTGTGGAGCCTCCCCTCCCATGCCCTGGGGTGACCCTGTTCCAACAGATGAATGGCACCTCCCAGCGACCCTAAGAAGTGCTCTTGGTGAATGTGTGCATGTGACTTGCTGGGAATGTGTTTCCAAATGTACCCAGGGAGAAACAAAATACATTTTAGAGGTTCTTCTAAGTCTTGGGACTGGCATTATAGCCAGACGCTGTGGTCACCGTCTCCTGAGCCATCGCCGTGCCTACAGACTTTGAGGAAGTTTGAGAACCAGCAACGTCATCCCAACATTGCTGAGTCATCTCCCAGGAACCAGGACACCTCTTCTTGGCTGGAGAGGCTTTTGCTGGACAGAAAAGTGGTTCCCTTACCATCAAGGTGCTGAACAGGTGGGTGCCCTACCCAAGCCGCCTGGAATTCTCCAAGGCTGGAACTCTCCATGGCTGGAACCACACTTGTGTACGAGGCATGGATTCTTCTGTCTCTGCTCTGCCTGCCTCTTCCACTTCCTCAGCAACACCATGAGAGTGACTCACAACCCCCAGCCCCTGGCCAGAGGCCTGACACCGATGGCTCCCACCTCAGGGAGCCCCTGGGGGCAGGAACATCTTGGTGCAGGGACGTTCAGTAAGCTCCGGACACTCCACTGGGACACGTCTGCCTGGAGCCAGCCCATTCCATGGAGGGATCGGTTGGGTGCACATGAACCCCTCGTCTATCTGAAAGTGTGGAATGATCTAGAGCAGACAGTCAGGAAACAGTTTTCTAACGAGTGAGAGAACGAGACAGGAGAGTGGATGGTGAGTGTTCGTGGAGTCAGGTTTGTCAGAAATTGAGTTAACCCTTCTCCTTACCTTAGACAAACTGAGGTGAAAAGTAGTTTGTCTTAGCTACACAAAAGTATTTGTTTTTTCTTTTTTTTTTTTTTTTGCAAAATTCACTCATCTATTTATTCACTCATGAATCAAATCTTTCCTAGGGCATATTTCTCTCCAGGGCCTTGTACTGGGTTAGGGACCCCCGGAAGAAAGTGATGTGGGGTCCTTCCTTCCTTGGGCCACAGACAATGTGAACCAGAATGGTCACAGCTACAAAACCACCCCTCTCCAAACGCACGTTTCAATTGACAAGGCCAAAAGTGTGACCTTGGAGAGATCCTGCAGCCACAGGATGAGATGTGACTCCCAGGAAACGACCGCCATGACCAGCGAGTCTGTGTGTCTGCAGGCTGGGTCCCCGTGTCCTCCGCATCCTCCTCGCAGGCAGTTCCCTCATCCCTGGGATGGAGCTTTGCGAGGGCCAAGTCAACGCCTTCTGTGTTTGGTGGATGCAGTGCTCCTGAGAACGCAAAGCTAAGTATGAAGGGAAGAGGAAAAGGCAGTGTGGAGCCTCCAAAGTGGCCGCCTCGAGCTTGTGGTGGTGTTGATTTCTCATGTTCTGTTTTACACTTTTCATATTTTCTAATATTTGTACAGAGTATTCTTGTGATATAATAAGGAGGACATTACAAAAAATCATGTTTTTTTTAAAATAAAGACAAAAAATGTGTTCAAACAAGTGATAAACATAGCCCCTTTGTGTCGTGAAAAAGTTCAGTGCATGGCAAGCTTCTGAGTCCCTGTCTCTGTATGAATAAAAGTCTTGGTGTTTTAGAAGGCAAGGTAGACTCCTACTGTTCATGTTCTTGTGCATCCAGTGTAAGCTTTGTATTCTACCTAAGGCTTACACAAATCACTGTGCTTTGCTCTGAAGTGGCCCAGAGAAAGTCTGGATGTTTCAGGGCCTTTAAAATGAGTGAAGTAACAAGGTCTTGCCACACTCAGCCCATTTAACATTTATGTTTCCAAAACATATTCTGAATCACTGACCTTGAGAATGAAGTGACTCAAGGTATAAACCAAAAATAAGATTCTAAGCTCCCACGAGGATCTGAATGGGCCCCATCTCTCAGCCATAGGCATTCCGAAGTTAACCTGAAAAACTCCTTCAGGCTGTGATGGGAAGTGGGGGTCAGACATGCCTCATTATACCCTCTAACCGCTGGAACCTGGGAAAAGCTGACCAGCAAGGACACTGTGACGGGAAGTGGGGGTCAGATGCCTCGTTATACCCCAACCGCTGGAACTCGGAAAAGCTGACCAGCAAGAACACCATGACGGGAAGTGGGGGTCAGATGCCTCGTTATACCCCCAAACCGTTGGAACCCAGAAAAGCTGACCAGCAAGAACACCATGACGGGTAGCGGGGGTTATACCCCCAATCGCTGGAACTCAGAAAAGCTGACCAGCAAGAACATCATGACGGGAAGTGGGGGTCAGACATGTCTCATTATACCCCCAACCGCTGGAACCCGGAAAAGCCGACCAGCAAGAACATCAGCACAGACTTTAAGCCTGATAGGAAGAATTACAATCTCTTCTCTCTGCAGCCTGCTACATGGAGGCTTCGTCTGCATGAGAAAACCTTGGTCTCCACAACCCAGACACTGCCTTCCTGTGGATTCTACTTTTTAAGATAATAACAACTCTTTCAACTAATTGCCAATCAGAAAATCTTTGAATCCACCTATGACCTGGAAGCCCCCCCACCGCCCCCTGACTTCCCATTGTCCCTCCTTTCCAGACTGAAGCAATGTGCACCTGACGTGTATTGACTGATGCCTTACATCTCCCTAAAATGTATAAAGCCAAGCTGTAGGCCAGTCACCTTGGGCACATGTTCTCAGGACCTCCTGAGGCTGTATCTCAGGCCAAGGTCACTCATATTTGACTCAGAATAAATCTCTTCAAATATTTTACAGATTTTGACTCTTTTTATTGATAAGGCATTCCTGCTTCTCGGGCTCCAAATTGACACTAAACAGCCTTGGAAGCTCTGCCTTTGGGTGATGGCTCCAAATCGCTCATCCTCATCACAGGGCAGCAGGCCAGTTGGGTCACTCAGTGCCCAGCATCCTCCCTGCATGCAGTTTAAGCAGTGAGTCTCAGACAAGCATACACTGCTGCCAGCTTTAGGCACTCACGGAGGAGCCAGGGCCATCTGTGAACAGCAAACTCACTTCCAGCCAGAGTCATGGCTCACATCGGATTCCTGTTGGGTGTACCTGCCTGGCTACTGTCAACAGCTCTGGCCATATCAGATGCCCCATGTCCCTCTGTCTGCACTGTTGGGGGGTCCTGCTGCTGTCCCCCTGGAGGCAACCTTGCTGTCTCTCTTAGGTGGTTCCCAGGGGTGACAAAACCAATGAGGCCAGGGTTGGCAAGAAGGGAAGGAGGATGGGTGGGGCCCTTACCCCATGCAAATCTCACCCCCCGACTAAGACCACCTGCACTGCAGCAGCCCAATGTTGCCCTCCCCAGCAGTGGGCCTGGAGTGGCTTGGGCAGGGACCCCAGCCATCCCCTCCTTCCCACCTTGTGTTAGTCCATTTCCATGCTGATAATAAAGATATACCCAAGACCGGACAATTTACAAAAGAAGCAGGTTTAATGGACTCACAGTTCTATGTGGCTGGGAAACCTCACAATCATGGTGGAAGGCAAGGAGGAGCAGGTCACTTCTTACATGGATGGCAGTAGGTGAAGAGAGAGCTTGTGGAGGGAAACTCCCCCTTATGAAACCATCAGGTCTTGTGATACGTATTCACCATCACCAGAACAGCACAAGAAAGACCTGCCCCCACGATTCAAATACCTGGGAATTCAAGATGAGATTTGGGTGGGCACACAGCCAAATCATGTCATTCTGCCCTTGGCCCCTCCCAAATATCATGTCCTTATATTTCAAAACCAATCATGCCTTCCTGACAGTCCCCCAAAATCTTAACTCATTTCAGTATTAACTCAAAAGTCCACAGTCCAATGTCTCATCTGAGACAAGGAAAGTCCTTTCACCTATGAACCTGTAAAATCATAAGTAAGTTAGTTAGTTCCTAGGTACAACAGGGGTACAGGCATTGGGTAAATACAGTCATTTCAAATGGGAGAAATTCACCAAAACAAAGAGGCTATAGGCCCCATGCAAGTCCAAAATCCAGTGGGACAATCAAATCTTAAAGCTCCAAAATGATCTCCTTTGACTCCATGTCTCACATCCAGATCACACTGATAGAAGAGGTGGGTTCCCACGGTCTTGGGAAACTCTGCCCCTGTGTGGCTTTGCAGGGTACAGCCTCCCTCCTGGCTGCTTTCATGGGCTGGTGTTGAGTGTTTGCAGCTTTTCCAGGCATAGATTGCAAGCTGTCAATGGATCTCACATTCTGGAGTCTGGAGGATGGCTGCCATCTTCTCACAGCTCCACTAGGAAGTGCCCCAGTAGGGACTCTGTGTCAGGGTTCCAATCCCACATTTCCCTGCTGCACTGTCCTAGCAGAGGTTCTCCGTGAGAGCCCACCCCTGCAGCAAACTTCTGCCTCAACATCCAGGCATTTCTATACAACCTCTGAAATCTAGGCAGAGGTTCCCAAACCTCAATCATTCTGTGCACTTGCAGGCTCAACATCATGTGGAAGCTGCCAAGACTTGGGGCTTGCACCCTCTGAAACCATGGCCTGAGCTCTATGTTGGCCCCTTTCAGCCATGGCTAGAGCAGTTGGGATGCAGGGCACCAAGTCCCTAGACTGCACATAGCACAGGAACTCTGGGCTCCAAAACCACTTTTTCCTCCTAGACCTCCAGGTCTGTGATGGGAGAGGCTGCTGTGAAGACTTCTGACATGCCCTGGAGACATTTTCCCTGTTGTTTTGGGGATTAACATTTGACTCCTCATTACTTATGCAAATTTCTGCAGCCAGCTTGAATTATTTCCCTTCAGAAAATGGGTTTTTCTTTTGTATCACGTTGTCAGGCTACAAATTTTCTGAACTTTATGCTCTGTTTCCCTTATAAAACTGAATGTCTCTAACAGCACTCAAGTCACCTCTTGAATGCTTTGCTGCTTAGAAATTTCTTCTGGCAGATACCCTAAATCATCTCTCTCAAGTTCAGAGTTCCACAAATCTCTAGGGCAGGGGCAAAATGTCACCAATATCTTTGCTAAAACATAACAAGAGTCACCTGTGCTCCAGTTCCCAACAAGTTCCTCATTTCCCTCTGAGACCAGCTCAGTGTGGACTTTATTGTCCATAACATTATCAGCATTTTGGGCAAAGTCATTCAACAAGTCTCTAGGAAGTTTCAAACTTTCTCACATTTTCCTGTCTTCTTCTGAGCCCTCCAAACTGTTCCACACCTGCCTGTTACCCAGTTCCAAAGTTGCTTCCACATTTTCAGGTATCTTTTCAGCATCGCCCCACTGTCTGCACCACCAGTTTACTGTATTAGTCCATTTTCACACTGCTGATAAAGACATACCCAAAACTGGGCAATTTACAAAAGAAAGAGGTTTAATGGACTTACAGTTTCACATAGCTGGGGAGCCCTCACAATCATGGTGGAAGGTGAAAGGCATGTTTCACAAAGTGGCAGACAAGAGAAGAGAGCTGATGCAGGGAAACTCCCCCTTATAAAACCATCAGATCTTGTGAGACTTATTCATTATCACAAGAATAACATGGGAAAGACATGCCCACGTGACTCAATTACCTCCCACTGGGAACCTCCCATAACACAGGAATTCAAGATGAGATTTGAGTGGGGACACAGCCGAACCATATCACACCTCATTTCACATTTATGTCATCACAGAAGACTCCAGAGCAGGAGGCCAGGCCTGGCAGTGCAGCATCACAGGCACAGGAAAAGGAAGCCTCCCTGCAGTAGTCGGTCATGTGCCCTGCACTGTGGCTACAATGCCGCAGGGCCCACACCCTGCCTCTCTGGTCCTGACAGGATTGGAGCCTCAGCCCTTCCAGGGAACAGCGCCCCTGCTGGAAGCTGTGCTCCAGTGCAGTCTGGAAGACACCTTCCTAGACTCAGCCATCTGTCGGGACTGGCCTGGTCAACCCCAGCTTCGCTATGAATGGGAGTCTCCAGATGAATGACCCCATTAGGGATGGGACAGTCCATTTGAAATTGGACCCATGGTTTCCTTGTCTCCAGGGTCACAGTTTCCCTGTGTGAAGTCCCGTGCCCACCCTTAACAACGGCTTTGTTTGCCCTGTGTACTGACTGTGGCTTTTGTCTTTCAGCCTAATTTCTGCCCATCCCTTGACAGAGGCATGGGAGAGTGCTTTGGCCTTACCTGAACCTGGACCTAGAGATGTGGAAGTTTCTGAAGCTTGTGAGCTGCCCTTTTCTCTCTGCCATGGCTCATCTGAGGTCTGTTCTGATGGGAAGAGATTCAGAATGGCTTCTGACTCATTTGCTGTCCTGTCCTCATGACCCTTGCAAAGCTGGGGTGTTACAGCTGCCAGGGAGGCTAAGACTGCTTCCCTCCACCCCTACCTTGCCATATTAGTCCATTCTCATGCTGCTAATAAAGACATACTGGAGACTGCACAATTTATAAAGGAAAAAGGTTTAATTGACTCAGTTCAGTCTGGCTAGGGAGGCCTCAGGAAACTTACAATCGTGGCAGAAGGGAAAGGAAATATATCTTTCTTCACATGACAGCAGGAAGGAGAAGTGCTGACCACAAGAGGGGAAAGCCCCTTATAAAACTGTCAGATCTTGTAAGAACTCACTCATTGTTGCAAGAACAGAATGGAGGTAACCAACCCCATGATTCAATTACCTCCCACTGGGTCTCTCCCATGACACATGGGGATTATGGGAACTACAACTCAAGATGAGGTTTGGGTGGGAACACAGCCAAACCATATCATTCCACCCCTGGCCCCGCCCAAATCTCATGTCCTCACATTTCAAAACACAATCATGCCTTCCCAACAGTCCTCCAAAGTCTTAACCCATTCCAGCATTAACACAAGAGTCAAAATCCAAAGTCTCCTTGAGACAAGGCAAGTCCCTTCTGCGTATTGGCCTGTAAAATCAAAAGCAAGTTAGTTACTTCCCAGATGCAATGGGGGCACAGGCACTGGGTAAATGTTTCTGTTCCAAATGGAAGAAACTTGCCAAAACAAAGGGGATATAGGCCCCATGCAGGTCTGACATCCAATAGGGCAGCCATGAAAACTTAATGTTCCAAAATGATCTCCTTTGACTTCATGTCTCACATCCAGGTCATGCTGATGTAAGAGGTGGGCTCCCATGGCCATGGGTAGCTCTGCCCCTGTGGCTTTGCAAGGTACAGCCCCCAACTCCAGCTTCTTTTATGGCTGGCATTGAGTGTCTGCAGGTTTTCCAGGCACACAGTGCAAGCTGGCAGTGGATCTATCATTCTGGAGTCTGGAGGAGGGTGGCCCTCTTCTCACAGTTCTACCAGGCAGTGTGCCAGTGGAGACTCTGTGTGGGACCTCCGACCCTACATTTCCCTTTCACACTGCCATAGCAGAGGTTCTCCAAGTGGACTCCACCCCTGCAGCAAACTTCTACCTGGACATCCAGGCATTTCCACACATCACCTGAAATCTAAGAGGAGGTTCTCAAACCTCAATTCTTGACTTCTGTGTATCCGCAGGACCAACACCACATGTAAGCCACTAAGGCTTGAGACTTATACCCTCTGAAGCAATGGCCTGAGCTGTACCTTGGCCTCTTTTAGCTATGGTTGGAGCTGAAGCAGCTGAAAAGCAGGGCACTATGTCCTGAGGCAGTGCAGAGCAGGGGGTCCCTGGGCCTAGCCCAGGAAACCATTTTTCCCTCCTAGGCCTACAGGTCTGTGATGGGAGAGGCTGACATGAAGGTCTCTGACATGCACTGGAGACATTTTTCCCATTGTCTTGGTGATAAACATTCGGCTCCTTGTTACTTATGCAAATTTCTACAGCAGGCTTCAATTTATCCCTAGAAAATGTGGTTTCCTTTTCTATCACATCACCAGGCTGCAAAATTTCCAAACTTTTATGCTCTGCTTCCTCTTGAATGCTTTACCGCTTAGAAATTTCTTCTGTCAGATACCCTAAATCATCTCTCTCAAGTTCAAAGTGTCAGAGATCTCTAGGGCAGGGGAAAAATGCTGCCAGTCTCCTTGCATAGCAAGAGTGACCTTTACTCCCATTCCCAACAAGTTCCTCATCTCCACCTGAGATCACCTCAGCCTGGAATCCATTGTCCATATCACTATCAGCATTTTGGGCAAAGCTATTCAAGAAGTCTCTAGAAGTTCCAAACTTTCCCACATTTTTCTATCTTCTTTTGAGCTCTCCAAACTGTTCCAACCTCTGCCTGTTATACAGTTCTAAAGTCACTTCCACATTTTTGGGTATCCTTATAGCAGCACCCCACTCTCTGCAGTACAAGTTTACTGTATTAGTCCATTTTCATACTGCTAATAAAGACATACTTGAGACTGGGTAATTTATAAAAGAAAGAGGTTTAATTGACTCACAGTTCAGCATCACTGGGGAAGCCTCAGGAAACTTACAATCATGGCAGAAGCGGAAACAAACACTTAAGAGGTTTAATTGACTCACAGTTCAGCATCACTGGGGAAGCCTCAGGAAACTTACAATCATGGCAGAAGCGGAAACAAACACTTACTTCTTCACATGATGGCAGGAAGAGTAAGTGCTGAGCAAAGGGGGGAAAGCCCCTCATAAAACCACCAGATATCATGAGAAGTCACTCACTTCACAAGAACAGCAGCATGAGGGTAACCACCCCCATGATTAAATTACCTACCATTGGGTCCCTCCCAGAACACCATAGGGATGATGGGAGCTACAATTCAAGATGAGATTTGGGTGGGGACACAGCTATACCATATCACATGGGTCAAAGCTTCAGAGACTGCTAAGGCTTTGCTAGGCTGAGACCCACAGAGGTCAGGACCCACCCTGTGGGTCTGTGGGAGAGAACTCAGGGCTCTTCCTTGGTGACAAAACCATACAGCACAAAACCAGGGTCAGAGGTAAGAGGGGACCCATGACCCCCTGGCCCGGGTGTCTCAACCTAAAGATCAGGGCTTGCTTAGATGATCACTACAGGGACAGCGCTGTACCAAGGCAGAAGGCATATTGTGGCTTCAGGGCTGACCCCACGGCTGCACCAGCACACAGAGCCCTACCCGGTTCTCTGCCTTCACCATGCTGAAAGTCTTAATGACCTTGGAACAAGGGATCCTGCATGTTCATTTTGCACCAGGCTCTGGGAACTATGTAGCTGGTCCTGATCAGATTTCCTCTGTGCTGACAGAAAGCCCCACTGGTGCAAAACCTAACTGAAAGAACAGACTAGACCAGCAGTTCTCAAGGGTGGAATGGTGCCCTGGGGGCACATTTGCCAATGTCTGGAGATATTTTTGGCTCTCTCTGCTGGTGTTGAGAGGGATGCAGCCAGGGATGCTGTGAAACTGTCTACAAGGCACTGCAGTCTCCAGGAACAGAGTCATCCGGCTCCAAGTGTCCATACTGCTGAGGAACCCTGGGCTAGAGCAATGTAAGCAGCCCAGGCAGCTGCAGCAACTGCTTATGAGTCCAATCAAAGGAGCCAGCGCTGTCCAGAGGAGGCTTCCCAGCACAAGGAGAGGCTAGAATTTAACCAGTCTAGCAAAAAGAAAATCTTCCCGAGACACCAACCCCCACCCCCTCCACCCCCGCCCCCGGCAACCCCTTTAGCCCTTCCTCCCAAGAGTACAGGCCATAAATCAGACAAAACGTGCATTCTGCAGAAGGAACACACTCTGTGACCTGGTGGGTTGCAGCATGGCCGAAATATGCATGCATTTGAAGAAGCAGCAGCCCACAGAGGTCATTCTGGAATCACACTGCAGACAGAGGCAGCGAGGAAGGTCCGTGAGGGCAGCGGGGGAGACTCACTGAGTCTGGTATCCTCTGCCGTGATGTTAGAAATCAAAATTTTATGAGTGTGACAAGCAGATGGTCAAAACCACGCCGATGTGCCAGGTGTTTTAATGAGCCCGGTCCCCAAGTCAGCATGGCACCCCGGAGCGCAGCATTCCTGGAGTTACCTAGGTTACTCCACCGAGGCAGCCCTGGGCAGCGAGGCCTCAGGTGAAAACCTTGAAAAGCGGCTTGGGCATTAGCATGACAAAGAGCCGCCACCTGGGGCAGCTCTGCGGCCCGGCCTCCTGGCTGCCAGGACAGACGCTGTTGTTGTTTGTCTTTTTGTTTTGTTCGTCTTAAAGAACATCCTGAAGATGTTTGCTGGGGCTGGTAACTAAGCAGCAAGAGTTTATGCTCAAAATAGACATTGTTTGTAATTTTTCACCCCAGTTACCCTAGAAATTTCTCAAATGATTTCTTTATAGCAGCAGACACAGGACTCCATCCCACCCCCCACTGGCCCTGCTCCTTAGAGGGATAATGAGCTGGGCCCCCTCAGCCTCCTTCCCACTGATTACTGTTTATTAAGCGTCCGCGAGAAGCGGGGCCTGTTTTCCCTCAGCCTTTTTTATCTCCTAATGTGTGTGTGTGCCATGCAGATTAGGATAGGGAAATGCTAATTTACACTGCACAGTGAGCTGCCCAGAAAGCCAGATCTGCACAGACCGGTAAGCCGGGGGGCGGTGCAGGGGCACCAGGAGATGCAGAGGCTGGTGCCCCAGGGTCCAAGGCAGCAGACCTGGGGTAGGTGGTATAGACGTGTTCAACCGCATTCAAGTGGTGCATTCCTAGAAATGGGGCTGGTGTGGAGGAAGCTCCACGCACATCCTATATTGGCACCTCTCAGCCAGCCGGGCTTCTCTGGACACCATGGACACTCCAGGCTGGACGGGGCGCCTCTTAGGAACCTGTCTCCACTGCTCTGTCCCCAGGCCTGCTAACTTGCTTGCAGGAGGGTCAGGGCCACAGAGAGACCAGGGGTTCATGCAGGTTCTCAAGGTCACCTTCCTGGAACCCTCAAAGGAAGGGCAGCAGCTCCAGAGATGCTGCAACCCTGCATGTGAGCTCCAGGCTCAAGGTCACCTTCCTGGAACCCTCAAAGGAAGGGCAGCAGCTCCAGAGATGCTGCGACCCTGCATGTGAGCTCCAGGCTCAAGGTCACCTTCCTGGAACCCTTGAAGGAAGGGCAGCAACTCTGGAGATGCTGGGACCCCACATGTGAGCTCCAGGTGACTCCTTAACTGAGACCACAGAATGTTCCCTTCACACGGCGGAACTGAGTTTATGAGGCTTTCCATTTTGAGGAGGATGCAACCATTTACCTTTTCAACTCACTGGAAGGTGGAGACTCTCTGTTAGCTAAGTCAAGGCTTTAAAGAGAACAGCCACAGCTGGTGGAGGTAGAGGAGGACAGGACCGAGCTTAGGGTGTTAGGGAACTGGCGTTTCTGGATGCGAACAGCCTCTGAGAGGCAACGGGGAATCAGAGCAGGGCAGCAAAGCACAGTTCGCACCTGCAGCACCAGATTTCCAGTGAAATGAAGACTCAGAGTCACGACAACCCGTGGAGACCATGTGGCTGTGCTCTCTTGTCAGCGTACCTGAAGAAGATGAGCTACACCATGACACTCAGGAGCCCTCCTCAGTTCCCAGGACTCTCACGCACAGGGATAGAGCATTTAGTACTGCCACCCACTCCCCAGGGGACATGTCTCGTTAAACTCACCTCCACCTAACTCCACCCCCAGCCCTGGGCTATTGCTTTGAGCTGTCAATTTTGTATTAGATAGAGAATTAAAGTTTAGTCAATGAAACAAGTCAAACTCTGTAAAATGTTTGAAGAGATTTATTCTGAGCCAAATGTGAGTGACCATGGCCAGTGACACAGCCCTCAGGAGGTCCTGGGAACACGTGCCCAAGGTGGTCGGGGTGCAGCTTAGTTTTATAGATTTTAGAGAGACATGAGACTTCAATCAAATACATTTAAGAAATACATTGGTTCGAGAAAAGCAGGACAACAAACTGATACAAATTGATTCTCATTTTGAATCTGTATATATACACTACCTTCGTATTAAGAAGCTAATTGGTATATTGAAGGGGGGCTTCCAGGTTATAGGTAAATTAAACATTTTTCTGGTAGACAATTGGTTACCTAAAGATAAATAGGAAGAATGAATGGAGCAAGGTTCAATAGGAAGGAATGTCTGGGTTAAGAAAAGTTGTGGAAACCAACGTTCTGATTGTGCAGATGAAGCCTTCAGGTAACAGGCTTCAGAGAGAATAGATTGTAAATGTCTCTTATCAGACTTAAGGTCTGTTCGATGTTAATGCCAGAGAGGTATCATGAGTCCTGTCCAGCCCCTACTTCCCATCATGGCCTGAACCAGTCTTTCAGGCGAGATTTTAAGGGCACCCTGGCGGAGGAGGAAGTCCTTTCAGATGGTTGCACTGTGTGGCGGGGAGCAGGGGTGGGGGGACTTGGAATTGTATTTTTGGTTCACAGTTTATTAAATCTGTGTTAATGCATTGAATTCGGGCCATAAAAATTTCTGTAAAATTGGGGTAATGTGCCACTTTCTCTTAGGTAAAGATGTAGCTATTTTGGAGAAATTTGAATGAATGCTCAGAACAGGTGAATCAGAGTGCAGTGTCTTAAGGCTTGCCTTCAGTTGCAATACAAGGCACCGATTTTTAAGAATTTTTATATTTTAAAAGTTATCTGTAATAAAAAATATTTTGGCACCAAGCATGTTCCTCTTTCTTGTAACCTGTATTCTATGTTCAAAAAATTGTTGAATTCACATCCCTCAGAATAGAAACTCCATGAGAAGAACATTGCGGTTCTTATTGAGAAGTCTTCTAGGCTCCAAAAATAGTGTCTGATACGTAAACATCACTTGAGGAATACTGTTGGATGTGTAAACACACCGTGCCCATGGCACACGCATGCACACCACACACAACCTGTTGTCTGCTCCATTAATGCTCCCATTACTGGTATGCTGGGATGGTGTCAAGAGTGAATACAACCTGCCCAACACGCTTTGTATACATTTTTCTGGAACATAAGTGGCTCTTTGACTAATTCTAAACTTTGTTCTAAAAGAAATGTAGCTATACATTTGCTTCTCATATATTATCAAGTGAAAAGACTAGATCACACGGTAGGATCTAAGGTGCGGCCGTAAATTGCTTTAGAAACCTATCGACACACACTCCTAGAAGAACACTGGAAGAATATGCACCCAAGTGTTGGCAGTCAAGATTTTCCCCTAATTATGTATATTTGTATTTATATTTTCTCATTTTGAATCAATATGATGCACTGCCTTTGTATTAAGAAGCCAATGGGTACCTTTTTCCTGGGGCATGTGTTTGGTTTTAGAGCAGGAGCCATCACCTGCCAGGTGTCTGACTCCCCTGTACTGCCTGCTGCTGCTTCCCATCACACCCAGGGCCTGAGGGAGGAAGTAGGCTCCTGCAGCATGGTCAGGGCAGTGAGGTGAGGCAGAAGCGGCACTGAGGGGATTCCCTGAGGGACTTGGGGAGGGTCTCCATGCATCCCACCAAAGGTCAGCGCCTTCTGGGGTCTCCTCTGACCTTCTGGCACCAGGGATGGGGTGCCCCTGCTGGGACCTTGGAGCCTGGGCTCTCTGACTGCTTACTCTGTGTAGCTTGGCTCCCCCTATTCCATTACTTTGAAAGGGAAAGGAGAGGGAAGAAGGTCAGAGGGAAGGAGGAGGGAAGAAGGAGGCAGGAGAGAGCTGAAACAACCTCCGGCAGCACATCTTTGGGTGCCAGGTCTCGGAATGTAGCGGTGAGTAAGACAAACTCCCGGCCTTCAAGAGCAGATACCAACTGGCAATTTGCATGATTGATTATTTAGCCACAACGGTGACGAGTGCAACTGAGGACAGGCACAGGGCCTAAGGCGGTGCCCAACACGATGCCAGGCCGGGGCTGGGACCGGACTGAGATCTGAGATTGGGAGGTCCAAGTGTGTCCTGAGGTGCTTATCTCTGCCTGCAGGAGCGTCTGTGAGAAAGAAAAAGGAACTGCAGGTTCCCTCCGTGAACTCCCACAGCCCTGCCCAGTGAGGACAGCCGGGCCAGGCCAGCAGCCGGGCCAGTGCGTCTGCCCCCTGGAGCTCTCTCTTCCCTTCGCGTCTGCCCCCTGGAGCTCTCTCCTCCCTTCACGCGGGGGCTGCTGGTGGGGAGGTCACAGGCGGGGAGGTCACAGGCCAGAGCGCAAAGTCCTGGCTGCACAAGAGGCTTCCCTGAGGGAGGAAGCTGCTCCCTTCCACAAAGGTCTCTCCAAAGGACCTTCCTAATTTGCTGCTGGCAGAGAGACAAACAACACAGTGGCCATGCCAACTGGGGAGAGAGGCCAAATGGAAACCACAGGCCACACTGCAAGGTGGTGGGGAAGAGGGCTCTGGCTTGCTTGTCCTTTTATGTGGCAAAAACTAGAGCGGCAGCTTTCATCAGGCCAAAACAGGATGAAAAGGACAGAGGGAGCATGGCAGAGGACAGCACCTGACTGCCAGGAGATGAACAATGAAGCCAGGACGCAAGAGGATGTGCGTGCAGCGGCATTTGTGACTCGGAGAGAAGACACAAGCCTGGGAAGCGCAGAGGGTTCCAGCCTCATCCATCACATCACCAAGTTCCCGTTTTACCCTCGATTCTAAGCAGCAGCTAAATAAGCAGATTAAATACTTAGAAATGCCGCGTTGTGGAGTGTGGAGGCCCAACGGCCAGCGAGGAGGCTGTAAACAGAGTCAGTGAGAGACAAAGAGAAAACAAGTCTCTAGGAGGCGTCCCTCTCTTTTGCTTTGACGGTTGTGATAACGAGCAGGGAGGAAGGATCCATGAGTGAAAGGCATACGTGAAATATGATTTTCAGTTTCCTTCTTTCACAACTGGGTAGAAATAATCATTCACCAAACAGAGAACAGACAGGAGGAGGAGTCTACTAGGAAAATGGTCATTATTGAAAACCGAGGCAAAGGAGTGTCAGTCGAGCTCCAAAGCCCAGACACACATGGGAACACCGCTAGGAAAAATAGCAAAATTGCTGAAGACCTAGCATCTACCTTGGCCCTGCAGCAGACATAGGAAGAGCTCTGCCTCCTGGAGTTCTTCAGACTCAGACTGCAGTGCTGTTTGGAAGGAACTTTAGGTAAACACAGCACCAACAGGTCCGTCATCTATGTGTGCAGCTGTGGCTATAGGGCGGAAGATAGTCATTGATGGTGAGCGAGGGAACAGGCTGGTGGCAGGAAGGATCACAAAATGAGGCCTAGACCAATGTCCACATCATGGAATGCTGCGGTGGCCTCTCGGGTAACATCAGATGCAAAACAGATACCAGAATATTCACCCAGGTTTGATTCCTTAGGCGCCTCATTCTGAAAGCAAAAGTGCTCAGATTCAGTGATGAGAGGAATCTGAGGACACACTTGTGAGGACCAGGCACTTCACATGTTCAGAAGGTTGGAAAATAGCCGCTGGAAGGTGAATACTGTGCTTGGCTTGCTGAAGGGGTCCCTGGCAAAGCACATTCCCAGCTGCGTCCTTGTTGTAACAAGCCGTGCCTAGTGGGCTCTCTGAGCTTATGGGGCCTGCAAACAAATGATCTGGAAACTTTATAAGTATAGTATTGATTATGACTGAAGATAAAGTAGATTTAATTTCACTGGCAATCTGAAAAAGGTATCTTTAAGAAAAGCTAAGTGATCTATGAATTAGAAGAGAACAAGAAAGAAGAAATAGATAATCCCAGATCAGCTTTCCTTGACCTAAATAACTGCAAAAGATTCCTTTTTTTTTTTTTTGCCTTGAGATATTCCACTTACATGAATAAAGTGAAATAGTATTGTTCCTTTGGAAAGTAATTTTGACAGGTCTTACTAATTATTGAGATGATCACTTGTTTGCTGTCCAGAGAACAAAAGCCTGCATTTCAGAAAGGCCAATATTCTTTTTGTTCACCTTATACTCATTCTACTTTCAATGGGTGGGCTTAGGTTTATTTCAGACTTAGGTTTTCTTGCAATGCAGGTATTATGTAGGCTATATGCCTGCCCATGCATTCATGTTGATTTAAGTGTATAAAATGCTTGGAAACATGGAATCATGAATCCTAGAGAAGTAATCTAAAGAGTTTATTGTTGTCAGTCAGGATGGACTAAGTTATGCTGTGCTAACAAACAATGCCACGATCTTAAAGAACAAAAATCAATAGGTTTATTTTGTGCTTATGCTGCACTTTCACTGCCAGTCAGTAGCAGTTCTTCTGCATATTGTTCAGTAGTTCAGGCTGAGGAAGTTCTAACTGGAAAATTGCTGGTTGTTACAACAGAAGGAAAGTAAAAACATGGGAAACCATGTGTTCACTCTCAAAGCTTCTACCCACATGTGTGACACATTCCTTTCGCTCACATTTTACTAGCCAAACTCAGTCATGCCTGCAGGCAACAAAGGTGGAAATGTGTAACGCGCCAAAGTCTTGGAAGCAACAGTGGTCTTGCACCCTGCTTTCAGACAAAGTCTACAATGATCCTTGTATACCCTCTCATGTGAGCATTTCCTAGATACAGTCTTCAGCAAGAGGACTCTCAGCCTTCCATGTAATGGAAATACAATCAGCAGTTGAAAGCACAGAATTAACTCCACTGGTGTAAAAGCCGGTGCCTTGCTTCTGTCCCAGAGTCACCAGGATGTCCACCAGGGAAATGAACCAAGTTGACTCTGTAGTGAAGAGGCTGCATCAGCATCAGCCCTGCGTCATCCATGGTGATTACATTATCCACATCCATGGTGATGGAGCTAAAATATACAATGATCACACACAGGACATAATGACACATTGTGGATCATGACCTGCCTAGGCCACAGTTTGCCCTAGGGATCAATGACCTAGAACTATATCAGTGAAATCTGTTGAACAATGAAAGAAGAGATTCTCTTACTTCAGTAATTGAGAAGAAAAATGAATTCTCCTACCTCAGTAACTGTGGAAAAAGACTGATTTACCTCAGTACCTGTGAAGAAGAATAGATTTTCCTACTTTAGTAACTGTGGAGGAAAATGTATTTTTCTACATCAGGAACTATGGAGAAGAACAGATTCTCCTACAGAGAAGAGGGATTTTCCTACCTAGGTAACTGTGGATAAAGAGAGATTCTCCTACCTTGGTAACTGTAGAGAAGAAGACATTCTCTAACCTCAGTAACTGTGAAGAAAGATTCTTCTACCTCAGTAACTGGAAAAAATGAATTTTCCTATTTCAGTGACTGGGGAGAAGGGAAAGAAACTCTTACTTCAGTAAGTAGAGAGGAATAGATTCTTCTACTTCAATAACTGTGGATATGGAGAGATTTTCCTCCTCAGTAACTGTGGAGAATAGATTCTCCAATGTGAGGAACTGTGGGAAAGAAAGGATTCTTCCACATCAGTAGCTGTGGAGGAGAGATTCTCCTACATTATAACTGTGGATAAAAATGAATTCTCCTCATTCAGAAACTGTTGAGATGCATGCATTCTCCTACTTCAGTAACTGGAAAAGAATTGATTCACTTACCTCCTCAGTTATGAAAAAATGATAAATTCTACTGTCTTTGGAGGAAGAAAAGATCTCCTGCCTCAGTACCTGTGAGGAATATTGGATTCTTCTACCCCAGTAACTATGGAGAATAACAAATTTCCCTATATCTGTAATTGTGGACACGGAGAGATTGCACTATTTACATGTGGAGAAGAATGGCTTCCCCTATCTCAGTCACTAAGAAGAAGAATAGATTCTGTTACTTTCATATCTGTGGAGGATGAAAGTTTTTTTTTTTTACCTCAGTATCTGTGGAGAAGAACGAATTCTCTTACCTCACTAATTGTAAAGAAAGAGAGACTTTCCTATCTCAGTAACAGTGGACAATAATGGATTTTTTTTAACCTCAACAACTATAGGAAGAATAGATCTCCTTTAATAACTGTAGAAAAGAATGAAATCACCAACCTAAGTAACTGCAGAGAAGAGATTCTCCTACCTTAGTAAGTATCTAGAAGATTTTATTATTCTACATCAGGAACTGTGGAGAAGGATACATTCTGGTACTTCAGTAACTATAGAGAAGGAGAGAATCTTCTCCCTCAATAACTGCTGAGAAGAATGGATCCTACCTTAGTAACTGTGAAGAAGAATGGACTGTCTTACCTCAGTAACTGTGGAGAAGAATGATTCTTTTATCTCAGTAAAAATGGGGAAGAACAAATTCCATAACCTCAGTAAAAGGAAGAGAGATTCTTCTATCTCAGTACAGGTGGAGAAGAATGGATTCTTCTAATTCAGAACTTTGAAGAAGAGATTACACTCCTGCAGTAACTGTGGAGGAAAATGGATTCTCCTCCTCTGTGACTTTGTAGAAGGAGAGATTCTTTTACCACAGTAACTGTTGAGAAGAATGAATTCTCCCTCTTCAATACGTGTGGAGAAGAATAAATTCTCCTACCTGCATAACTGGAGAAGGAAGGATTTATTTTAAAACTCAGTAACTGGGAAGAAGAGAGCTCCTTCAGTAACTGTGTATATGAATGAATTTTCCTCATTAGTAACAGTGTGAAAAAAGATATTCTCCTACCTCAGTAACTGTAGTGAATAATTTATTCCTGTATCTCAGTAACTGTGGAGAAGAATGGATTATCCTATCTTAATAACTCTGGAAATGGATGGGTTCTCTTCCTTCAGTAACTGTGAAAATGAATTCTCCTACCTTGGTTATTGTGAGGAGGATAAAGAGTGTTACCTTAGTAACAGTGAAAGAAGATAGATTCTCCTACCTTAGTAACTGTAGAGAAAAACGGAAAGATCCTCCTCACTCAGTAACTGTGCAGAAAAATATTATCTTCCCTTAATTGTTGGGAAAAAGAGGATTCTCCTACCCCAGCAAGGGAGCAGAAGAGATTTTCCCACCTCTGTAATTGCAGGGAGGAATTATCCTACCACAACATCTACAGTGAAGAGTAAATTCTCCAACTTGAGTAACTGGACAAGAATGGATTTTTTAAACTTCAGAAACTGAAGAACAAATTCCCTAATCAGCAACTGCATGAAAGAGGAGATTCTCCTACCTCAATAACTGTGGTAAACAATTTATTTTCCTATGTAAGTAACTATGGAGAAGAATGGCTTATTTTACCTTCTTGGTAGATGTAGAGAAGAATGAATTCTCCTAGTTGAGTAACTGTGGAGACTGAGGAGGAAGAGACATTCCTCTACATTGGTACCCATAGATAATAATGGATTTTACCAACTCATAACTGTGCAAATGCACAGATTCTTCTATTTCAGCTACTGTGGAAAAAAATACATTCTCCTTCCTTAGTACATGTGGAGAGGAATGGGTTCTCCTATCTCAGCAACTATGAAGAAAAGATTCTTCTGCCCAAGTAATTGTCAAAAAGAATGGATTCTTCTTCCTCAGTAACTTTGGAGAAAGATCTATTCTCTAACCTAGTAACTGTGGAGAAGGGGAGATTCTCCTACCACGGCAACTGGAGAAAGATTCTTTTGTCTCAGTAAATGCAAAGAGGAATGGATTCTTCCACTTCAGTAACTGTGGATAAAAAGAGATTCTCCTACCTCGGTAATTGTAGAGAAAAGTGATTCTCCTTCCTCAGTAACTGGAGAAGAAAAACTTTTCTTCCTTAGTAACTGTGGAAAAGGAGAGAGTCTCCTGCCTTACTATCTGTGGAGAAGAATAGATTCTACTTTGTTAACTGTAGAGGACAGTGCTGCTACCTGAGTAACTGTGGAAGAGATATTCTCCTACCTCAGTAACTGTGGAGAAGGAGAGACTTTCCTTCTTTAGTAACTGTGGAGAAAGAGAGCTCTTCTTCCCTCAGTAACGATGGAGAAGAATGTATTCTACCTCATTAAGCTTAGAGAAGGAGACATTCCCCTACCTCTCTGGTGAGAATAAATCTGGGCTCTTGGTCAGAATAGTATCAGTGTAGGTATCGCCAAGGCTTCTTGTTTGTGTCCCTATGAACTTGGGAATGTGCTGAAATGAGACGTGGTGGACTGGATTGAGAAAGACCGGCCAGGGGGGCTTTGGCGCTTGTGAAGCTTCTCTACCAGTGAAAGGCACAGCTCGGCACCTCCTCTTTCACAAAATGGTGTGGAAGATGATTAGAACTGAGAGCCCCAGTGAAAAAAGAAACTCTTCACATCCCCTGTAAAAGCTGTTGGTGAGAGGTCCCTGAGAGACGTGGGGGGATATCAATACCCTCTCTTCCCTACCAAGGGAACGCACCTTCTGGACATCTGGAGAAGAACCACAATAATACTTTAAAAATCATAGGACCAAAATTGAAAATCAAACCCTCACAGAAAATATGACAAGGCAGAATTGTAGCTAATTGTGGATAAGATGGTCTGCGTTTGAATTATGGCTCTAGCACTTACCAACTGTGTGGCCTTGAGCAAGTTAGTCGACTTCTCTGTGGTTTCAGTTTCCTCAATTGTAAAACTGGGATGATAAAATGACTTGTGCAGTCAGCCTCCTGTGAGAAATAAATAAGATAATGCCTGTGACACACTCAGAACAATGCATGGCACAAAGCAAACGTGCAGTCAGCATTCACTGCAAACAATTTCTCATCCTGAAAAAAATGTTGATTAGACCATGGTGAGCCAAGAGATGAAGGCCATTTTCCTTAAAAAGTCCCATTGGAGGCCTGGCCTTGGTTTCTGCAAACTGAGCAACTAAACAAGCAGAATTGAAGGTGTGCTCTGCCATTGTTCCGCAACAAAGCTTATTGCTGAGAATGGAAGTTTGAGAGAACAACTTTGCCAAAAAGAAATTTCATCACTCCTTGAAATGGCAACCATAATTTGGGGTTTTTAGGAAATTCCCTCAGAAACCCAGTGCCCTATTTTCCTCAGATTACCCCCATTTAGCTATTTGTGCCATACACCATATAAATTGTCATCGCTAAGTCCAAGACATCATGACTCATAGACTGCCTCTTTGTTTTCCTAAAGAATGAAGAGTCCAAGAGGAATAGAGAGGCATTTTTTCATCCACAATTTTTTTTTTTGAGATCCCCAATGTTGTGTTGGGTGCAGGTTATGGAGACAAAGATGTAGGTCATTACCTCCAGGGTCTCACAGGCTGGTGGGAAGGCAGGCCAGGGAACCTGCCTGTAGCAATTGATCCCTGGTATATTCACAGGCTTTGGGCCTGATGGAAAAGAAGGGTGGGAGCTCAGGGACTCAGAACCCCGAACAGAGGGAGGAGAATCCTGAGGATGAGAGCGTGGAGGGCAGGGCTTCCAGGAGGAAACAGCCCAGGTCAGGCAAATGGTGAGAGAGCCTCTCACATTTGGGAACCATGAGAGTTTCCATATGGCTGAGAGGTGGCTTCATGGGGAAGACATGAGGGAGAGTGGAACAGGGTGGAGGCAGATCACAGAGGGCTCTGTGTAACTTATGCTGGATCTCAGCACCATGGGGAGCCGTCAAGGGAAATTTAGATTGAGCAGAGATCCAACTGGGTTCGGAATATCTCTCTACAGCAGCAGTAAAATACCATGTGGGTGACAAGACTGGGAGCCGGGAGCAGAGGCAGGAGGGTGTGGATGGTTCAGGCCGGGGATGGACAGTGGGGCCGAGGGGAGGAGACATTGGAGTGGCACTGTGTAGACAGGGGCAGGTCTTGGGGACGCATAAGACTGAAAGAAGATGTGGAAACATCCAGGCCCACAGTCTAGGGGTCCAGGGGCTGTGGCCACTGGGGTGCCATTCAATCAAAGACTTCTCCCAAGCCCACCCCAGGTGAAGCCCCTCCCCTGCCTGTGCTGGCTTGCTCCTGGGGGCCAGGGCCTCTCCCTCATTGCAACCGCCAAGCTGGACCATCCAAGAAGTAATGTAGCACCTGCCTACCATGACCCATGCCTGAGTTTCCCAGCCTGAGCCTTCATTCGCAAAGCTGTTTCTTGCTTCAAGGCCATTTCTTCATGGTCCTCTCGTTCCTGCGATGCTCAGCCCTGAATTCTTCACCAGACTCCTAACAGTGAGTGATTCGCTCCTCTGTAAACATCTCCTCCGTGAAAGGCCTTGCCCAGTCTCCAAACCTAAATTAAGTCCTCCTGTTACAATACCCTATACTTCGCCTCACATTTATGGCAACGTGGAATTATATATTTCTGTGTGTGGCTGTTTGTTTTATATTTAGCTTCCTTCACCGACCATGATCTCTGTGGGGACAGGGCCCCTGCGCCCCCATGCCCAGGGCAGGCTCTACACTGATGCCTAGAAAACACACGTGCAAAGGCAAAGGCATGAAGTCAGCGAACGAGAGAAGGCTGGATTGGCTCCAGGTTTCTGGCGGTTGACAGTGCCCAGTATCATTCACCAAATGTGGGATAGGCCAGGGGGAAAACACACTGTGAGAAGGAGAGAGGAGCTGTGGATCCGCTTCAGAGCCATCTGGCCCAGGCCCCTCATTCCAACTGACAGGGACTTGCCTGTCCAGATTCAATGTCTCCTATGAGTCGCCAAGCGTACAGGGATCACAGGAGCCTTGGGTTCACAAAGTACGTGGCTCCCCTGTGCAGATGAAGGACCAATGGCCAAAGGAACAAGAGAACCCTGAACCTTCTGTAAGACAAACCCACTAAGTGCTGTTTCCCACTGGGGTCTCCTGCGGAGAAGCCCCTCAGACCAGGAATATGGTGCAAGAGCTTCGAATTCTTTCTCCTGGACCAGTGGTCACCCAAACAGCTATCATTAGCCAGCAGACTTTTGGTCCACAGGAGGTGGATGATGCACTTGGTCCTAATGGGAAGTTTCCTGGATCCGTTTGGTTTGCTGCTGTTGGGAGACCAGGCGGCCACCTTCTTATAGCTGTGTCCTCCTCACATACGTGGTCTCCAGCAGCACCGCCATCCCACAGTTTCCTGACTCTAACGTGTCTGAGGCCCCCACTGCCTCTGGCCAAAGCGCATCACCTGCAGTTCACTCCCAGCTGCCACTCACCACTTATGGAGCTCCTGCCAAAGCAGCTTCCATGTGCTGAGGACAGCAACCTGCACAGTTCACCGAGGCCTGACTCAGTTGCCCTCCAAGGGTCGGGGCAGCTTGTTGAGTGCAGATGGTGAGACGGAGTAGGAGGCTGAGGGGCAGGAGGCCATGCTGCAAACCACAGGTGGATTTCTGCCATTAAGGACAATGCTCTGTGCTGATGAAGGCCTAGTCTGTCACAGTTAGTAATTCTGTAATAACACATTACATTTTCAAAGCATTTGTACATTTTCCAAGTATTTTCATGTTTATTACTCTTTGTTAACAATAACTACAATTTTTTTTTGACCTGAAGTACACTCCTGTGCTGCCCACTGACATTTACTAACTCATCAAATCCTACACACTTATTCTCTACTCACAGGCGAGAAAGCTGAGGCCTGGAGATGTCACACTGATGGAGGTCAGCTAATTCGGGTCTGTCTGACCCAGAACCCACACCCTAAATCACTGCAGGCCACTGCCTTCTCCCCAAAGTGCCCTGAGGGAGATTAAAAAAACTCACCTCCTCCCAATTGAGCCAATGGTCCCAGCAACCATGATGGCACTATCAGGCAGGGCAGGTCCCTCTCTTACTGATGTGAGAGCTGAGACAAGGAGCCCCTCAGAGCCCAGTCTGAAGTTTCACAATGAAGACAGCTAAGTCACTCCCTTCCTCCCTGCCGCTCCCCTCCTTTCTTCCTTCCTTTCCTCAATAATGAAGCATCCATTAGAAACCTGCTCTATGGAAAACATTGCTCTGTGAGGATACTATGAAAGTCTCCTGGAAATCAGGAGTGGTCTGGGCATTTCCAGGGGTGTGTGTGCACACGTGCATATGTGATTCTGTTGACAGCAATATTAACAGTAGAGTAAAAAATAAAGCACCGAATCAGAATTTCTTAAAATTGTTATATATTTCAAACATTTGCACTTAGCATATTAATGCTTTTATATGTAATTCATACCGTTTTATTGGCAGTGTGTCTGGAAATAGGACTAACATTTGTAAGAGTATGTGCCTTTATAGAAATATGGAAAAGAAAATGCTGCCTCTCAATCATGTCATTTTGTGACAGGAGGTAAAACTGCATGGAGAATGAAGTACTGAAAATAAAAAATGGAGGCCCTTCATTAGTATTAGGCCCTGGGTCAGCTTATCTCCACCTCGGAGATTGGCGTCTGCTAGGTTTCAACTCTTCCTCCCAAAGCACACGGCCTCTTGCCTGTTGCCAGCCAGTTGAGTGTCAAGTGGAAGTTCGGAGCCATTGGCTCCATCCCGGCTGCCCACAGAGAGGAAAAAGTGCTGCTAAAGGGATCATGTGTTTGGGGAGATGGGCCTGAAAGCACTGGTGGGTGTGGAGAGGGTGGGCTCTGTACAAGCCCTGCTGCCTCTGGCCTGGATTGGGCGTGTGCTGCAAGGTTTGGGTGTCCAGGGCAGTCGACTCTCTAGACAGCACCGTTCAGTGTGTGCTTCCCTCACATCTGTGGGGACTACTCAGGTACAGGAAGCTGTCCCAGGCTCTCTGGACCTCATTCTCCAAATAACAGAATAGTAACGTTGCACAGGTTTATGGGAAGATTTGTGGAAATAATTACATGTCTCTAGTGAATCTGAACTAGAATTCACAAAGGATATATATGGGTTAAGAACCTGAGACTAGTTCTGCCTGTCTTATAAAGGAGCATCTGTATACCATAGTATTGGTGAGATTGACAGCCTTTGCGTGGAAATTGTGATCCCTCACTTCAAATATGCATGAGAGGCCCTAGATCATGCCCTGATGATGCCTGCCATGGTTTCCAGCACAGGCCCTTGACCACACCAGCTCTAAGACGGCACCAACAACGCAGACCAGAGCTTGTTCTTTCAACCACCTGTATGGGCATCATCCTCATGTCCACCTCTCCACCGGCATGTCCACCTCTCCGTCCATGCATCCACCCTTCCGTCGGTGTGTCACCTCTCCATCCACACATCCATCTCTCCACGTGTCCAGGAAACTGTTGCCCTGGGGGCGAGAAAAGTGTAGTTTGTAGCAGTCTACACTAGGCTCACACTTTTGCTGTCTTCACCTTGCTAGTATGGTGGGCCTCGGTGACCCACTCTGGTTGGTCGGTCAGCACACAGCGCCGCGACGGCAGCTCCATGGTAGACGGTGCAGTGGGACCCGGCAAGGCTGGCCGTCCCTCTGGCGGGGTGGTCAGAGCCGCTTCGTGGAAGGCGGACTTCATCCGAAGGGCTAATGTCGCCAGGACTTCCTGACCGGGGAACTGCAGAAGGAGCCCCCAAAACAGTGCAAGCCCCGGGGCTTTAAAGGCGCTCTTCCTTCGGCGTCCCATTTTACAAAATAACATTAATATTAGGTTGATCACAGTTAATCGTTGTTTTGTAGATTGAAAGCATTTGAATATTGACAATTTAATAAAGTTTATATTCTATCTAAGCATAAAAACTTAAAAATTTATAAAGCACCTTCTAGAACAGTCGCTTTGCTTCAAACATTTCAATCCTCAAACCGGCCACGTGACTATGTGAGGGCAGGTATTTTTCTCCCGGCTTCAGGTGAGAAAACTGCCTCCGCTGTGCGCTTCGCTGAGCCAGGGCTGACACAGCTGTGGGGCTGGGGTTTCCAATGCCAGCGCAGAGCATCTCCCGCTGACTCCTGCGGTTGTGAGGCTCCTGGGATGCCCCTCGCTGAAGTGGGTCGGGACCGCATCGGGATCCGGGCAGCCCGGCCTCGCAGAAGGCCCTGGGCCCGGGCCTGCAGCTCTGGCCTGACCCCTCAGAACCGCCCGAGGCTAGCGCGCTCTTCTCGGGTCCTGCCGGGAGCCCCGGCCTCAGCCCCTCGCTCCCTCTGCCCTCCGTGTGGATCCCGGCGGCCGCCCTAGGTGGGGCCTCTCGGCAGGGCAGTCTCTAGCGCCCACCCTCCCGTGCGTCCCGGCTCCGTGGTGAGCGGCGTTTCCCGCCTTTGCCTTCTGCCCCCTCCCAGCTCCGCCGTGGGAGGTGGCGCCCTTCTCTGGCTCTCCTCAGGCTGCGTTCGCGCCTCACGGGAGGTCTCGCCAGCCTGGCAGTGCTCGGCGCCGCTTCCCGCGCGGACTGAGGAAAGATGGCGCGCAGGCGCTGGGAACCCGCGGGCTTCTGAGGAGCGCGGCGGGCACGAGGACGGAGGGGAGCCCTGAGGCCACAACTGAGGAAAGGGTCGAGCTCAGGCACCGAGGCGGTGGCCGAGGGGTTCCCAGGGTGGGGGCCGACGCGCGTCATGGGAGGCGCTGGGGTAGGATGCTATGGAGGCCGCCCGAGGCCGCCCCAAGCGGCAGGAAACAGGCGGGCCGCTTCCCTCCCGCCTCAGCTACAGGCCTGTGGGGCCGCCTTCCTGGCGCGGCAGCTGCTGTGAGGGGCGGCCGCTCGCAGGCCTTCCTGGGCTGTGTGGTTCCGTCGTCGTGCAGATGGGATCAGATGGCTCTGGAGGTGGGGTCCCCTAGGTGTGCGCCCCAGACTTGCCGGCGCCTCCCCACGCCCATCAGTGAGGGTCACAGCCCCTCCCTAGACCTGGTGGGGCCTCCCAGACCTGGCGGGGCCTCCCAGCCCTTAATGCAGCGCTGACTGGGCCTCTGCCCACCGGACGCCCTGGTCTCAAGACGGAACCCACGTCCCCTGCTTGGGCTGGACGAGTGACCGTCCCCTGCGGCCATGAACAGGGAGCTTTAAACGTGTTGAGGCTGAACCCCACTCTCTGGGAGCACAGGCATCAGACGCCACGGACGTCATGGTGGAGGAGACCACCCGCGAGCCTGGTGACGTCATGGTGAAGGTGACCGCCCCTGAGCCTTGTGAGGTCAAGGTGGAGGAGACCACCCTGAGCTCTGTGACTTCACCATGGAGGAGACTGCCCCTGAGCCCGGGTGCCCCTGACCCCAGGCACTGGATGGGATCCCCGGAGGCCATGTTTTAAAATCAGTTTATTTGCTGTCTCATCTATAAATTATTTTTTAATTGTAATAAGACTGCCTACTCAAAAAGAGTTCTGGAGACAGATGATGGTGGTGTCTGCACGTAGGAATGTATTTAATGCCACTGAACTGAACACTTAAAAATGGTTAAGACGGTACACTTTTTGTTAGCTGTATTTACCATAATAAAAAATTGGAAGAAAAAGTAAACACTGGCCTTACAAACACACTAGCTGGTCCTGAGGATGTGCATTTTGTGCTAGCGAGGCATAAAGGAACCTCAGAGCGTTGGCCAAAAGATGTGACCATACTACGATTTGGGGTAAAGTCTGAGCCTCATTTTTTCAGCTGTATAATGAGATTAAAAATAACATGTAGTCCTCTACGATGTGGGGACAAATAACAAATGTTTACTTTGGTAACTGCGAATTGTGAATAAATGTCACTATATAGTTAAAAAACAACAGCAGCTCATCTGGTAAGCACAGCACCTCCAGCCTCCCTCATGGCAGAAACCCAGCATCTGGTCAGCATAGCACCACTAGCCTCCCTCATGGCAGAAACCCAACTCTGGTGTAGCGTCAGCACTGAACAACAGATGGGACATTAGCCCAGGAAACACAGCGGATCCTCAAGACAGGCATTTGCTCGTGGGTTGAATTTGGAGAAGCACAGCACACTCAGAGGGTAACTGTTCCCCATCTTCAAGGTCGTCCATTAATAAGTGTTTAAAGTTGGTTTGTTCTCCAGTTTTCCACGTATCTGTGTGTACAGTGAAGTGTCAAGGACTCCAGCCTCCTCCACTGATTCAAGACCACTCGTCCTCTGTACAAATAAAGACTTAGCCTGGCAGCAGAGCGAAGAAGAGACTGCAGGGCATGTTTGTTCTTTGCAGAGGCTAAGAGTTCCCCTCAGGCTGGCACCACCCACGAGGCAAACAACTATGTCTGTGGAGCTGGGTCCCCTCTGGTCACAGGGACAGCCAGACTTCCTGGGATAGGGGTCAGAAGGTGGGAGACAGGCAGGGGCAGCCAGTGAGGAAGGAACCAGGATGAGGTCCCAGGAGACGGCCGGGAGGAGACAGCCCAAGTGGAGGAGAGGCCGGGAGGCAGGTGGGCACCCTGAGCCTTCATGTCCCCTTCACTGGTGGGCAGCATCGGCCTATGAGCTCCTAATATCGCATTTAAGAGTCCAGTGAGCACGGGCATAGGGAGAGAGCATGTGGACGGGCCTCTAACCCACACGCCAGCAAGTGACGATGGTGCCACCAAACGAGAGGCATAGGCTGTGGGTCCCCCTTCTGAACCTGCACATTCACCAAACAGGAGGCATGGGCTGTGGGTCTCCCCTTCTCACTGGACACGGGCGTTGGGAGGGAGCATGTGGACAGGCCTCTAACCCACACGCCAGCAAGTGATGACGATGCCACCGAACGAGAGGCATGGGCTGTGGGTCTCCCCTTCTGAACCTGCACATGCAGTGGCGCCTGCTGCAGGGCAGGGCATCTACAAGCCGCCTTTGGCCCAGCACCTCAACACCCCTGCCCCTAAGGAGCTGCGAGTCCTGGCCCCCAGGCTTGCATGGGCCACAGGTTTCTCACGGGAATGGGGATCTTCATAGCACCTCACAGGCCTGCTGTCCTACGGGCCACTGAGACAATCGCTGCGAGGCTGTGTGAGGTGCACCACCTGGCTCAGTTCTGCTGTGCGGTGGTAATGAGATGACATCTGGGGTTTTGTTTTTGCTTCTCTGACTTCCCATCCTTTCAGACTGGAGGACCCTGACCCTGCTGGGGTGGCCAGGGACTTGAGGAGGGAGTGCAGGGAGCTAACCCAGCTGACCAGCTCAGACCGGGGAGCCTCAGGTGGGTAGGGCAGGCCCGGGGCTGAGGAGGCTCTGCCTTTGACCAGGAGGCCGGTGGCAGAGATATCTCAGGGGTAGGGTTTCCTGGCTGTTTATTTCTAGGCTAGGACCTATGCCAGCGTCCCTTTTAGAAAAGCTGGAAGAAACATTCCTGGGTGAAAGTCTGGACAATAGTACCTGCCTGGGCAGCCCGGGCTCTGCCCCTGCTTCAGCACCCGCGGGCCCTGAGTGCCTGGTCGCTGAGTCACTTCTGCAGAGCCGAATTCCACAGACGCGCACATGGTGCCAAACACCTGGCTCCTGGACCTCCCTGTTTAGGCGCTGTGCCCAGGTGTCTACATGCCTGGAGGGCGGGAGGCCTGCTGGGCATGCACGCGATCTCATCAGCACACTTAATATACATGTACCCACACCCTGCAGGCGCGTGGACAGGCAGGTCACAGCCCGGTAGCAAGAGCACACCTGGAGATTCTGTGGTGCCTTAACTTTCCAAAGCACTCTCATGTGACTGTTCCACGATGACATCTTCCATCCCTGCCCTTTCAGCCAGGCTCCAGGCTGGGCTCTTCACCTGCATTGGTGGTGTCCCCTCTGCAAACCCAGTGCTAGACAAGACAGATTATTGTCTTTTGTCCTTGGAGGAACTGAGGCTCGGAGAGTGTGATCAACACACCCAGGCCACACAGCTGGGGTGTGTCACACAGGCATGAGTGTGTTGATCCTGGGACTAGCCATACCCTCCACCACTCTGGATACTTCAGGCGAGCTCCTTAATCCCAGCCGGGCCTCTATACATAGATCTTAACTGTCTAGGCAAATATTTTAAGAAATGAGTGGATATATCTGCTTTAGGGAGCCCGTCCATGAATATCCATGCCTGTCCAAGCAGGTAAATTGAAGGACTTGCTATAAAGTAGAGGTGAACTTCTCGGCCACGTGCAGTAAGGATGGCTTACATCAAAGCGCATTTCACAATTTTACCAAGACCTCTCATGTCCGTTAGCGCTTGAACTTAATTTAAGATCGGATGTTGCCTTTCCTAGGAAAGACTGTATACGTGGGTAGCTTACATTCTGCTCACATTCCAAGCACATTACTGTTCATTATTCAGCCGTAAGTGCCATTATTATAGGCCCTTGATGGAGTTACATAAGTGAAATGGGCTGAATTTCACTAAAATTCTATTTTGCACCTGGGGTTTCCCTCAATCAATACTTTTTGTACAAGACCTGGATTGAGACAGAAAGTTGATACCGTACAAACTAAGATAAGTTTGTGTTGTATTTCCTTTTCAATTGGGACATTAGTTATTGGTTGTCACATGTACTCACACATAAATAAAATGTGGACTCACTAGGCCAGGAGGAAGGACAGATACGGGGGAGGAGAGGCTGTAACCAGAAGGCAGTAGAAAGCCCAGACCTCCCCCAGGGCCCCTGCTGCACTCAGTCCCTGTTGAGTCAGAGATAGGGAGAAGCCAGGGGGTAGGGGAGTTGGTGAGGGGAGCAGCCTTGGTGAGCGGGAGGTGGGGAGACAGAGATGGAGATGGAGACAGAGAGATAGAGACAGAGAGAGGCAGAGATGGACAGAGACAGAGACAGAGACAGAGATGGGGACAGAGACAGAGACAGAGATGGAGAGACAGAGAGATGGAGAGAGACAGAGATGAAGAGATGCAGAGATGGACAGAGACAGAGATGAAGAGATACAGAGATGGACAGTGACAGAGATGAAGAGACAGAGATGGAGAGAGACAGACATAGAGACAGACGGAGAGAGATGGAGAGACATGAAGAGATACAGAAACAGAGATGAAGAGAGACAGAGATGGAGAGAAGCAGAGACAGACAGATAGATATGAAGAGAGACAGAGGTGGAGAGAGACAGAGACAGAGACGGAGACAGAGAGATGCAGAGACAGAGATGAGATACAGAGACGGACAGAGACAGAGATGAAGAGATAGAGATGGAGAAAGAGACGGAGAGAGACAGAGATGGAGAGAGACAAAGACAGAGATGGGGAGAGACAGATGAAGAGAGACAGAGTGAGACAGATGGAGAGAGAGCGATGAAGAGATACAGAGATGGACAGAGACAGAGATGGAGAGAGACGGAGATGAAGACAGAGACAGAGAGATGGAGAGACAGAGAGAGACAGGGAGCAATGAAACAGAGACAGGAATGGAGAGATACAGGGAGAAATGGAGACAGAGAGAGGTGGGGACAGAGCGAGCCAGCATGTGCCACTCCAGGGCTGGGTTCTGTGGCCACGTGGGCATGGCATCCTGGGCTGTGCATTGCTTTCCCAGAGCGCATGGCTGGCTGTGGGGTACAGGACCAGGAAGAAACCTCCTGGTTGCCCTCAGGCCACCTTGGGGAAGGTGGGAGGTGACTTCAAGACAGAGAGGACACCAGAGAGCTGCTCCCAGCCATCATAGCCGAGCACAGGCATGAAACCTCGAAATGGCCTCGACTCCAAGGGGACTTTGGAGCAAGCCCAGCAGTGGAACCAGGCAACGGGTGGGGTTTGTCCAAAACAGGAGGGCAGAACAGAGGCCCAGCCAGAAGTTTCAACCTGAAACCTAGGCTCCCTCAGACCTCGGATTAGAACAAGCTCCTTTAACTGAGAATTCGTTCATATTTCAAGTGAATTGTTGCTAAATGCTGTATTTTAGGCTTAGATGAATCAAGGTCCAGCATACCTGACGATGACAAAGGGGACCTGGGAGCTGGAGACTTCTGTGTCCATGGGCAAAAGCAGGGGGGTGCTCAGGTGCTGGGAGGAGGTCCTGGGCCTCTGTGTCCTTGCAGCAGGAGGCTGGATGTGGAAGAGAAGGCAGCCGCCTGGGCATTCAGTGCAGCCCGACAGACAGCCCCACCTCTGCCACAGCCCTGCCTGCCTGGTCCATGCCCTGCACCAACCCCAAAGTGACCTCTCTAAAACCCAGAGCCATTTTCCTGCTGGAAATTCCACAATGGCCTTCAATCTTTGTCGTATATTGGAATCTCTTGTAGAGATTTTTTTTTTTAAATGCTCACACCTGGGCATTGCCAGAAATTTAGACCTCGTTGGTACGGGCTGGAGTTCGGGCACTGTTAAAAGCCCCAGGTGATCCAGACACAGCCAGGTGGAGGCCAGTAGAGGTGGAACCCCTCCTTCATGACTTCCCGGCAGCTGCTTGAACCACCCCAAGCATCATCTCGCAAACAGCAGTGATGATGAAACGCCTACCTGCACCCGAGGTCCTGCAGCCGCCAAGCTGGTCCACGCCTGCACCCGAGGTCCTACAGCCGCCAAGGTGGTCCACACCTGCACCCGAGGTCCTGCAGCCGCCAAGGTGGTCCACGCCTGCACCTGAGGTCCTGCAGCCGCCAAGGTGGTCCACGCCTGCACCCGAGGTCCTGCAGCCGCCATGCTGGTCCACACCTGCACCCGAGGTCCTACAGCCGCCAAGCTGGTCCACACCTGCACCCGAGGTCCTACAGCCGCCAAGATGGTCCACACCTGCACCCGAGGTCCTGCAGCCGCCAAGGTGGTCCACGCCTGCACCCGAGGTCCTGCAGCCGCCATGCTGGTCCACACCTGCACCCGAGGTCCTACAGCCGCCAAGCTGGTCCACACCTGCACCCGAGGTCCTGCAGCCAACAAGCTGGTCCACGCCTGCACCCGAGGTCCTGCAGCCGCCAAGGTGGTCCACACCTGCACCCGAGGTCCTGCAGCCAACAAGCTGGTCCACGCCTGCACCCGAGGTCCTGCAGCCGCCATGCTGGTCCACACCTGCACCCGAGGTCCTGCAGCCGCCATGCTGGTCCACACCTGCACCCGAGGTCCTACAGCCGCCAAGGTGGTCCACACCTGCACCCGAGGTCCTACAGCCGCCATGCTGGTCCACACCTGCACCCGAGGTCCTGCAGCCGCCAAGCTGGTCCACACCTGCACCCGAGGTCCTGCAGCCACCAAGGTGGTCCACACCTGCACCCGAGGTCCTGTAGCCACCAAGGTGGTCCACACCTGCACCCGAGGTCCTACAGCCGCCAAGGTGGTCCACGCCTGCACCCGAGGTCCTGCAGCCACCAAGCTGGTCCACGCCTGCAGCTGAGGTCCTGTAACCACCAAGGTGGTCCATGCCTGCACCCGAGGTCCTGCAGCCACCAAGCTGGTCAATGCCTGCACCCGAGGTCCTGTAGTCCTGTGGCTGCCAAGCTCGTTCATGCCTTATAACCTGCTTGAAAAGCGCTTCAACACCTGCACCCAACTTCCTGCGGTCCTGTGGCTGTCAAGCTGACCCACGCCCCTGTCACTTACTTGAAAAATGCTTCAACACCTGGCTTCCACATCCCTTTCTGGAGCTTCCCAGTGCCTCCAGTGAGTCTGCAGCTCCCAGCTCTGCACTGCCTGAAGTCACAGAGAGACATCCATGTCAGGGTGCACGTGCCATGCCTGGCCTCTCAGGAACAGCGTTCTGAGCTCCTCATGTGGAAGCTACTGTGGTCTCTGCTTCCATATGGGCACAGGCCATCACGCAGTAAGGTGTGAGCGAGGGCCCCACTCTCAAAATGCAACACGCTTGACTGTCCAACACACACAAGGACCCATGTGCACACCCAAGTGTCTACACATGTCCACACAGTACATATGCCCACAGACACAGGGTACACAGTCATACACATGCACACAAGTACAATGCACACATCCACATGTCTGCACATGTTCACATGAGAAGACGTGTTTGCATGTGGATTCACATGTGTGGACACCTGTGCACACCCCCACCACCACCACTTTCACCACTGTGTCTCTCATGGTAGTCAGAGGGTAAGGGTAAGAATTTCTGAATCCCATGTATGATATCCTAAAGCAAAATGCTTTTCTGCGTCCTTCCAGAGAGAAGATGCAACAGCCACAGGAAGTGACCTTCTTGGACAAGGGACATCAGGCGTCCTGTGCCCTGCCGACTTCCTGGTGCCTCGTCCCCTGAACAGGTGAGAGGTGCTGATAAAATGAGCTGCTGCACCGATGCCTGGGGTGACTGGGGTGGAGGGCTGTGGGGACAGCAGCCCTGCTGTCCTGGAGCCACTCCTTCTCCCCCTGCATCACTCCCAGGCCTCTCCTGGAGGCCTGAGCCATCCTCCCCAGGGAAGCCCCAGGCTCTGCTGCCTGAGCAAACCCAGAGCCCAGCCCTCCCTCCCCCTGCAGCCTGAGGGCAGGGACCATGGCAAGCCTTTCTCCTACAGTCCCAGTGCCTCAGCAGCCTCATTTTCGGGAACGTGCCAGCTCATTTTCTGGCCTGTTTTGTGGTGTGGCAACAGCCTCGAATCACAGCAGCCTGAGCAGCCCGGTAAATATTTACACAAACCTGGGGCTGGCAGGCCCTCTCCTTTGTGGGGCTGCTCTGCTGAAAGGGAGGGGAGCCAGGCCGGCTCGGTCCCAGCTCAGTGCAGATGGTGCCTCCAGCATGCGGCTCTCGCAGGGGCGCAGCCGGGATGCAGACATGGGGTTTTGAAGCCCCTGGCAAAAGCTGGTGGCCGCTCCTGGCTGGGGCTCTGTGATCTTGTGTCTGGAAATGTGGCCTGGGAACATCCCTGAGGTCTCCCCAGAACAGCGAAGACTGTCTTCTTTTTTATGCACAGGCAGCCCTCTGAAGTCCTCAGAATCCTCCAGATATGCACAGTCACCTCCCAGCTGGGCTCTGGTGCTCTGGAAATCAGAAACAGGTTTTTTATGTGGTTCATTTTTCTCAGTTTCCAACCATTTTTATTGTTATGCTTATTAACAAATCACATCATCATTGCCGGTTATAGTAAGTGTATAAAAGTGCATTTAGAGGCATATCCACTGAGGCGTTTCCAGGACAGAGATAGGGGCCAGGGAGGCCAAAGTTCTCAGCCTTCAGCAAAGGCAGCCATGAGTCAGTCATGAGTTAGGGTGATGGGCGCCTGGTGTCACAGGAGACCTCAGGCCACAGTCACAGGGAGAACTGGGCATCATCACCGGGCCCCTGGCCTGTGTGCCCCCACCCAGCCAGCCCGAGCTATGAGCTCATCACCAGCAGCCCGAAACCAGAGAGGACTAACATCCACATCTCCTCTACACCCAACAGGGACAGCTCACAGCGCCCAGGGCTCAATGGAGACCAGGTGTTTGGGAGAGGTGGGAGAGGATGTGGGGTGATGCCTGCTGCTTCTCCAGTGAATAAGGTAGCTGGAGTTAGGACTAAATTTGTAAGGGAATGTTTGGGCCAGAGGACCCACCATTTCTGCGGTCTGTATCTCCCCCAACACCCCAAATGTCCAACAAGGATACAGAGCCCAGGAAAAAGCCGGGCTCAGGGAGAAGACTCAGAGGGCAGGTCACATACCTGCTGGTGGAAAGCCAGGCAGGAACCTTGTGTGGCCATGACGTCAGCACGGAAAGACCCTGGACCTCAGCCTGTCCCCACTGCATGGCAGGCAAGAAGCAGCAGCCCAGAGGTGGCCCCACATGCAGGCCAGAGTCCCAGTGTGGCTCCCATCTCCTGGGGCAGCTCATGGCACTAGCCAGAAAAGCCTAGCCAGGGGGATCCAGGGGCTCATGAGACATGAGACATTTGCTTCCTCCCTTGGACACTCCCTTCTAGGAACAGGGTGAGCCGGAGAGAGGCAACAGGGCAGGAACAGGGAGCACTGAGGGTGGTTCCTCCTGAGGGTACAGCACACATCCAGGGCCCTGTCTGCACACTATTTCTCCCTCTCTTCTCACTCCCAATTTAGAACAAGTGCCCAGGGGAAGAAAGAAGAAAAGAGACGCTGCTCCTGCTGCCGGTGCCTCCTCCTTCCAGAGTGCTCTGCAGAGCAGGCTGCAGGCAAGGCCTCCTCACCGTGGCACCCTCCAGTTCTCCATCTCTGCTGCCCCATCTGGACCTGTGAACCAGCCTGCATCCAAGACCCTAACCTTTCCCTCTCCATAAACGAGTCAGTGCACATTCATGGCCCCAGCCCACAAAGAACAGGGTGTTTCCGTCTCTTAGGCCTCAAATGTTTTAAATGCACAGAAAGAGATAGTGAGTGCTCGGGGCATCCCTGCTGCACGCACTCAGCAGCAGCTGTCGTGGCTGACCTGGGCACCACACTTCAGATATGTGGCTCTGCACAGTACAAGAGATTGGGCCAGTCATCACGTCCCACAAACATGCAACACAGAAGCATTACCTACACCACAAACCCACAGGTGCTCAGGGACAAATGTTTAAGCTACTGAGGCTACACCAGGCTCAAACTCAGACGACATCTTTCAGATTATCAGAGGCAATGTCCGCCAGACACGCAATTCCCTCTGTGGAAGTCAGACCCCAGGTCACCCAGCTTGCTGGGAGGGTTTCTCCAGAGCAGAGGGAGACATACCCAAGTCAGACCCAGGAACACCAGCAGTTGACTTCCGTAGCATTTGCCACCACTTCCATCTCCTTGTGTTCCTGTATCTTCCCAACTTCCTGTGAATATCTCCACCAGATGTTCCGTCGGCACTTAAAACTCACATTTCAACACTTGATCTGAATTCCCCCAAATCCTACCTCTTCCCCTGGGCACCCTGATTTGGTGCTGGCACCACCATCAACCAGGCAGCCAGACCAAACTTTGGGCTTCTTCTCACTCTCATGCTTCCATGCAAACCACTGTGGAGTCAGGTCGTTGCTCTCTCTGCACCGTCTCCTAAAATCACCGCTTTTCCCTCTTTCCACCCCTAACTCTCAGGGGAACCCCTCATTGCCATCCATTTTGGCCAGTCTGCCTGGCTTCCCCTCAATCCATGATCCTTCCTGAAGCACAGAGCTTTCATACCTTGCTCAAGTATTCAGCACAGGAAAGTTCTTTGCTCCTGGGTGTGGAGCCCATGAGCACCCGGCTGAGCGTTGAGCCCACCTCCATGGCACCATTCTCTCTTGGGTCCCAGATAAACCAAGTGCTCCCATCCGCCACCTGACCCCACTTTTCTGCCCTGCCCTTTGCTCAAGCCATTTGCACTCCAAGTGACCTGTCCTCCAGGCCCAGCCTGCATCAGACACGGCCTTTCCCAGACCCAACCCACAACAGACACACTCTCTCCAAATCTACAGCAGAGGAGGCCTGGAAGCCAGGTCTGGCTGCTCCATCCAGGGGTCTCTGCCAGGCAGATGCTTGACCCTCCTGGGGGGCCTCATTTGCCCCTCCTGCTCTAGTCTTCCTAGCACGGCTGTGGTCTCAGAGTCCTCCACACCCAAATCACCTCCAAGAATCAAAATTGAAATTGGTTGGGGAAGAAACAGGTGGCATGCTTCTGAGGGAAGGAACCCGTCCCTCTAATTCCTAAATGTGTAGTCAACCCTGCCCGAGGGCTCCTGGAGAGAGGGAGGAGGGACACAGGGTCTCTTCTTGTATCCAAAGGCCCTGAGTCCAAATACAGTCTCACTGGGAGCTGGGACTTCAGTGCGGGACTGGGGGGTACCATTCAGTCCACAAGGTCCACAGCATGTAGGGAGGGTGAGGTTGGGGAGCAGGCAGAGGCTTGGCCCCAGGCTGCAAAGTTTCTCAGCCTGTCTGGGAGGGGTACGGCTTTAAACAAAGAAGTCCAATCAAAAGCCCTGGCTGCTGGCACAGATCACCACACCAGAGACACAACACGCCACCTTGCCATGGTGTCTGCCACTGAAAACGACCCAAGCCAGGCCCTAACCCACCTGCCTGGGTTTTTCACCCATGGGCTGTCTTCAGGGCCATAACCTCTTGGGACAGATAATGAATGTTCATTGATTTTTAGTGGTATGTGAAAAGAAACACATCGTAAGTATTAAATAATGTATTTAAAGTTATCTATGGTTGAAGTATGTATTACAATGTTCATTTACATATGATCTTTAAAAATATTCCTATGATTTCCTCATTTGGCAAGCATTGTATGCACTTTACTCTGCTTTCAAAGTAAATGTAAGAAAAATCCATGACTCATCAGTACTTTTGAAGCAAACAGCTATATTCTATTTATTTAAGGACTGAGTGTATGTTAACAAATCAAATTACTTGCATGTAATATGTCTCCAAATGACTTTTATGATCCAAAGTTTAGAATATTTTTATTCAGATGTTTAAATATCTGCTTCTCTAGAGATCATATTTTGTTCCCAAATGATGCGAGGGACTTAGAGACATGTCTGAAGCTCTTTGCAAACAGCACATTGATGGTGTGACAGCTTATATTCACAACCAGCAAAAAGCAAAACGGCTACGACTACCATTCTATTTCCCTTTTTGTCCATTGGATGTGAGGGACGTCTTGACATGTTATGGAGGCATCTTGCTAAATGATTGACGTGTTATGTAGGCATCTTATTAAATGATTGACATGTTGTGTAGGCATCTTGCTAAGTGACTGACATATTACATAGGCATCTTGTTAAATGGATGCAACTTAGAGACATCCTGAGATTTACTTGCAGAACTGCTGCAATTCTTTTTAGTACTTGCCGACTTTCCTTACCTTCCTCATAGACACTGTCAATTTGCATAGAATAATATATGACTATGAGGAATAAAAATACAATTCTAAGGTCCCCAACTAACTGAAATGACCCCACCTTGGCCAAAGGGACCACTGAGAAACCTTGAAAACTGAGTTCCCAGCCATGACAGGGGGAAGTCAGATATGCTTCCTGATCCCCTCTCTCACTAAGCACCATTAGGCTTTCTTCCCTGAGGGCTACACAGAATACAGCCCCTTCAAAGGAAACCACGCTGATTTCCACCAACCTGATGTCACCCCTGTCTTTTATGGTGTGGGCACAAACACTGACCAGCACTCCTTCCTGATGCAAGAGCACTGACTGCAGACTGCAGCTCCGCCCGGCCACACAGGAAGCACAGTGAGGGTTTTTGCATCCTCTGCTTCACATTTACCCTCCACACTGCCCTAGGAGAGGTTCTCCACAAGGGATCTGCCCCTGCAGCAGACTGCTGCCTGGATATCCAGGAGCTTCCATACATCCTCTGAAATCTAGGCAGGAGCTCCCAAGCCTCAACTCTCAGCCTCTGCGCACCCACAGGCTTAACACCACGTGGAAGCTGCCAAGGCTTACAGCTTGCACCTTCTGGAGCAGCTGCCTGAGATGTATCTGGGGCCTTTTTAGCCACAGCTGGAGCTGCAGCAGCTGGGACACAAGGAACAGTGTCCCAAGGCTCGGCAGGTTGGCGGGGTCCTGGGCCTGGCCCTCAAAATCATTCTTCCCTCCTAGATCTCTGAGTCTGTGAGGAGAGGAGCTGCACCGAAGTTCTCTGAAATGCCTTTGAGGCATTTTCTCCATTGTCTTGGCTATTAACATTTGGCTCTTGTTTACTTATCCAAATTTCTGCAAGCCAGCTTGAATTCCTTCCCAGAAAATGGGTTTTTCTTTTCTACCACATGGCAGGGCTGCAAATTTTCCAAAATTTTATGCTTTGCTTTCCCTTTAAATTTCAGTTCCAATTTCAGATCATTTCTTTATTTATGCAAATGAGCATAGGCTTTTAGAAGCAGCCAGGCCAAATCTTGAACACTTTGCTGTTTAGAAATTTCTTCTGCCAGATATCCTAAATCATCTCTCTCAAGTTCAAAATTCCACAGACCCCTGGAGCAGGCGCACAATGCCTCCAGCCTCTTTGCTAAAGCATAGCAAGAGTGATCTTTACTCCAGTTCCCAACAAGTTCCTCATCTCCATCTGAGACCTCCTCAGCCTGGACTTCATTTTCCATATGACTATCAGCATGTTGATCACAACAATTTAACAAGTCTCCAGGAAGTTCCACAAACTTTCCCTCATCTTCCTGTTTTCTTCCGAGCCCTCCACACTCTTACAACCTCGGCCCTTAATCCAGTTCCAAAGCAGCTTCCACATTCCAGGGATCTTTATAGCAATGCCCTACAGTACCAATTTTCTGTCTCATTACATTCTCTCATTGCTATAAAGAACTACCTTATAAGGGTCACTTATAAGGAAAGGAGGTTTAATTGGCTCATAAATTCACAGGCTATACAGGCTTCTGCCTCTGAGGAGGCCTCAGGAAACTTACAATTAGGGCAGAAGGCAAAGGGGAAGCTGGCATTACTTATGTGGCCAGAGCAAGGGACAAGAGGGAGCAAAGGGTGAGGTGCTACACACCTTTAAATAACCAGATCTTTTAAGTAACTGGTGAGAACTCACTCATTATCATGAGAACAGTAAGGGGCAAATCTGCCCCCATGATCCAGTCACCTCCCACCAGGCCCCTCCTCCCACACTGGGGATTACAATTCAACATGAGATTTGGCCGGGACACAAATCCAGACCATATCACACACCTTGCTCCTCTAACACATGGACAAAAACATCAGTCCCTTTCAGAACTTCTGAAGGTTCACAAAACACCCTGGGGAAACGTGTGCCTATTTAATTTTTGTTAGAGTTTAACTCTGATGTTGAAATGCAGGCATTTTGACTGTGAGGTGAGGGAACACTTGCAAATTTTCTCAGTCTGGTCCATGTGCTCTGGGACATTCAAAATCTCCCAGGCGTCTCCACCAAGAGACCCAGCCCCACAGGATCCTCTGCTAACAGTAGAGGATTATCCCTCCCCTCTGCAAGAGCAGCAGTGAATCACCTCTCAGCTTCAGGGTCAAGCCATTTTCACCATGACTACCTGCCAGAGCCTAAGGGTCCCAGCAGGACGTCCCAGATCCTGACCTGGCCCAGGACCTGCAGTCCCTGCCCAGACATGCCTCTCAAGGGCTGCTCCAATCACAGCCACCCCTCAGCTCCTACTAAGGTTCAGTTTCAATTTTGCAATTTTCCAAGCCTTTTCAGTCTCCTAATTTTCCAGCAAATGAGACATTACAAAAAGTCTTGTTCATCCTAGCTAAGTATCTCAATTAAAACACTCCATTCCGAAAACATGAAGCGGCATTTGGCACCTTCGTGGTAGCACAAAACAGCTGGCGAGATGCTCTGTGCTCTGAATGTCCACCGAGTCAGCTTCTGGCCGCTGCCACACTGTCGCGGGGGAGGGTGTGGGGGTAGGGGTGCTCCAGCTATCCCCGTGTGTACTGGATGCCAGTGAGGGACGGGGACCGTCATGGTGCCCTCAGAGCTGGTGATAGGTGCTTCCCACCGAAGACCCTCAGGACAAACTGGACATTCTACTGTCCTGGGCACCTGGCATACCTGCATGTCCTTCCAGAGACCAGGGGTTTGGCTCCCCCCCACCAGTTGAAATGTGACAGGGGAAAGCTCTGCATGTCTCTGCTTAGAAACTTGCTGAAAGATAAAGGTCATTGTTAAGCACCTTCTCTGTGTGAGACAGAAACCAGGGGGATCCCTGCTCGCAGGGCTGCTGGAGGGAGACCCTGTCAGGAGGATGAGTACTACAGTAACTGCTGTGTTTCCTGGGATGACGGCTGCAGTAGCGGTGAAGGTAAGATGAATGATGAGCACATGGGTCCTGTTTCCCAGCTGTGCCTGGGGTGTGCACAGACACCACCCTGATCACCAGGAAAGCCTGGCACCAACTCACCACTGACTGTGGACAGTGAGAGCTCTTAGATCTGTGTGTGGCAGAGGGCTGGTCCTGGTGGCCTCCAACCTGGCAACATTTTACACAGATGTTACACTCCTGAAAATAAGTTGGCAAGTTATTCTGTAGTAAATTTTCTGAAAGAGTGAAGGAGTCTTCTACAAAACATGATCCCACAAGCCAATGTTCTTTTTCACAAAAACCCTAATGATTTGTTCCCATCCCAGAGGATCTGGATGGACTTGGTGGGTCTAAGGGGGGTCTTGGGTCACTGGACGTCTACAGACCCCCGGGGGTTATTCCCACGTGCACACCAATGGAACCAGGAAGTAAACACTCTGGCTCAAGGCATCTGGTGTGTATCTGGTGTGCGTGAATCAGGAGGCCGACCCTCAGAAAGGTGTGAGGAGCCACCTCCAGTCACCACTCCAGCCAGGCGCTGGGAAGAAGTCATTCCGTTTCTAGCTGATGTGCAAACTCTTCTGAATGATGTCAGGCACGTTCTTTATTTTCTGTTTAACTTTGTACTTTTATTTTTAATTTTATTTTTTATTTTTTTAATTTAGTTTCTTTTTTATTATGCTTTTAAGTTCTAGGGTACGTGTGCACAACGTGCAGGTTTTTTACATATGTATACATGTGCCGTGTTGTGCTGCACCCGTTAACTCGTCATTTACATTAGGTATATCTCGTAATGCTCTCCCTCTCCCTACCCACACCCCACAACAGGCCCCGGTGTGTGATGTTCCCCACCTTGTGTCCAAGTGTTCTTATTGTTCAATTCCCACCTGTGAGTGAGAACATGTGTTGAACATGAGTGCGGTGTTTGTTTTTTTTTGTCCTTGCAATAGTTTGCTGAGAATGGTGGTTTCTAGCTTCATCCATGTCACTACAAAGGACATGAACTCATCCATTTTTATGACTGCATAGTATTTCATGGTGTATATGTGCCACATTTTCTTAATCCAGTCTATCATTGATGGACATGGTTCCAAGTCTTTGCTATTGCGAATAGTGCCACAATAAACATATGTGTGCATGTGTCTTTACAGCAGCATGATTTATAATCCTTTGGGTATAGACCTAGTAATGGGATGGCTGAGTCATATGGTACTTCTAGTTCTAGATCTTTGAGGAATTGCCACACTGTCTTCCCAATGGTTGAACTAGTTTACAGTCCCACCAACAGTGTAAAAGTGTTCCTATTTCTCCACGTCCTCTCCAGCACCTGTTGTTTCCTGACTTTTTAACAATGGCCGTTCTAACTGGTGTGAGATGGTATCTCATTGTGGTTTTGATTTGCATTTCTCTGATGGCCAGTGATGATGAGCATTTTTTCATGTGTCTGTTGGCTGCATAAATGTCTTCTTTTGAGAAGTGTCTGTTGAATTGACAAATGGGATCTAATTAAACTAAAGAGCTTCTGCACAGCAAAAAAAAACTACCATCAGAGTGAACAGGCAACCTACAGAATGGGAGAACATTTTTGCAATCTACTCATCTGACAAAGGGCTAATATCCAGAACCTACAAAGAACTCAAACAAATTTACAAGAAAAAAACAACCCCATCCAAAAGTGGGCGAAGGATATGAATTAACTTTGTACTTTTAACTAATTTTAGTCTTACAGTAGAGTCACAAAAATAACAACCCTTCCTGACACACCACACCCAACTTCCCTGAGTTAGCCCCTTAGCCCCAGCACGACTGCCAGAACAGGACACTCACAGTTGCACATGTTATTCATGAAACTCACAGACTTCAGATAAACCTCACGGTGTTTCCACATGGGCCTGGCTTCTGCTCCAGGGTCCATCAGGGTGGTCGCCTGCATCCAGTTGCCTGAGTCTTGGCCACCTGCAGCCGTGGCGGCTCCCTTGTCTTTCGAACCTTGACACGTTGGAAGACCGTTGATCAGTTATTTTGCCGACTATCTGGTCTGTCCAATTGAACTGAAGTAAGGCACTATTGGCAAGAATGCCACAGAGGTAATGCCGAGTCCCTGCTGGGGCGCGATGCCCCGGCTGTCCCACTATGTCCCTGCTATCCCACCATGTCCCTGCTGCCCCTCCGTGTCCATGCTGGCCCGCTGTGTCTCTGCCGTCCCTCTGAGTCCCTGCTGTCCTACCGAGTACTTGCTGTTCCTCTGTGTCCTTGCTGGCCCACCATGTCCCTGCTGGGGCACTGTGTCTGGGGGCTCACAAAGTCCTCGTGTTCACCACTGGCTGTGGGCCTCCATCACCGGGGGAACAACGTTACTACTGCTTGCCCACTGTGAGGTTACAAAGTGATTCTCCTTTTTGGATAATAAATATCTTCTTTGCTAACTGCCTATCACATATGTCCATATTCAATATTTGAAAAATCAAATTAACATCTCCCCAGGAATTAAAACAGCCCTATTCCCTCCCACCCCCTACAGGCAGACGGTGTCATCGGGCCTGGCCTTGAGCTTCTGACTGTCTGCTGGGAGTGACGCCCGGGGTCTCAAGAATGCCACCGTGAACTGTGTGGTTGAGGTCCTTTAGAAACTAGGCGCCTCCAGAAAAATACCTAAGTTAAAATATTGATTAAACTTCCATTTCTATAGAGGACACAAGCATGCGACAGGAAGGAAAGCTTACTGGGAGGATCAGATCCCCGTTTAAGGGAAGAGGCTGTGGAGTTGTCCTCGTTCCCAGGAGAGTCACACACTGTGCTTCTAAGAAAGAACTGATCCTACCATAGGCGTGTGGCCGCCACAGATCCACATCCAAGCAGAAGTCACAGCTGTTCAGAAAAAAAAGCAAAAGGAAGAAAGACATCTCTGTTTGAAAAGAGTAAACCAAAAATAAAATTCTGAGGCCCTCCAGTCACCTGCATGGACTTTCTCCTCAGCCACGGCTCTTAAAATGTAACCTGAGAGACGGGTTCAGGCCATGATGGAAAGTGGGGTCACACATGTCTCATTATACCCCTCACATTAACAGCAACACTGACTTCAAGTCTGACAAAAAACGTTTTGCAAGCTATTCTCTCTGCAGCCTCCTAGCCAAAGCTTCATCTGCATGATAAAACCTTGGTCTCCACAACCTGTTATCTTAACCCATACATTCCTTTCTGCTGCATCTCAGGTCTTTGGACAAACTCAACCAATTGTCAACCAGAAAACGTTTAAATTTACCTAACACCTGGAAGCCTCCCTTCACTGCCAGCTTTGCGCTGTCCCTCCTTTCTGGACCAAGCCCCACACCAATGTACTTCTCAAATGTTTTTGATTGATGTCTCATGCCTCCCTAAAGTATATAAATCCAAGCTGTGCCTGACCACCTTGGCACACGTTCTCAGGACCTGCAGAGGGCTGTGTCATGGGCCACGGTCACTCATATTTGGCTCAGAATACATTTCTTCAAATATTTTACAGAGTTTGACTCTTTTTGTGCACAATAGCAAAGGCTACAAGTTTCTTTCTTTGCTCTGATTAATCAGCCCAGAGCCTCCTCTCTTGCTACCAGTGAAATTTAAAATAAATGAAGGTGTTTTACAGATGGGGTCTGTGGAGACCCAGTAGGCAGGGGGGACCGCTTTTCTGTTAGCTCTCCCTAGCGTCCTTGGCCAGTTGAGAGGGATCTGTCATTCTCCTACCAAAAATTTCACCCGGGAGATCTGTCATTCTCCTACCAAAAATTTCACCTGGTCACGTGGGGCCTTTTGTAAAACAGGATCTCAGGTCCCACCAGAGGTACAAGAATCAAAACCATCATTCCAGCCAGGCCCGAGGTAAGCCCTGTGCTCAGGAAGGTGTGAGAAGCATTTCTCTGCACCAGGAGCCCTCAAACTTTTCCTGTAACCAACGGGAAAGGGAATACTTTAGGATTTGCCACTGTAAAATGAAAACCACCCGGGACAGTTTGTGAGTGGAAGAGCAGGGCTGTGTTCTAATAAACTTTACTTGATTTGGCTCAGTTCAGCCCAGTTTTCCATAGATGGGCAGCATCTTGGCTGGCAAGATGATAACAAAGGACCCCAGCTCTGAACCACCCACCTCTCATGTCAAATCCTAAGCCCCAGTGTTGGAGGTGGGGCCTGATGGGAGGTGATTGGATATTGGGCTGATTTCTCTCCAGTGCTGCTCTCGTGATGGTGAATGAGGGCTCGTGAGATTTAATTGTTTATAAAAGTGTGTGGCACCTCCACCATCCCACCCCCTGACACCTCTAATCCTCCTCTGGGCATGTGATACATGCCTACTTCCCCGTTGCCTTCTGCCTTCTGCCATGACTGTAAGTTTTCTGAGACCTCCCCAGCCATGTTTCCTGTACAGCCTGCAGAACCATGAGCCAACAAAACCTCTTTTCTTTATAAATTACCCAGCCTCTATATATTTATAAAGAGTGTAAGAACATATTAATCCACTTACAGACTTGTGACAGGACAGGTGTGACCCTGGGCCAGTTTTCAGCCCCTGCTTAAGGTCAGTTACTGTCTGGAAACAGCCCTGTTTTCCTTGCAGATTCAGAAGAGAAAGGTCATGTTTCCGAACACGGAATAGGACATGCGACTATTGAGTCACACTGGAGAATTTGATTTGCATATAATTGGTTCACAAAACACTAGAAGCTAATGGATGCAAGAGTGTGGCCATAGTAATGATTTCAGGATGTCTTCCCAACAGCCCCGAGAGACAGATGTGTTATCACTTCCTTTTTATTCAGACAAGAAAATTGAGGCTTGAAAAAGGTAAATTACTTGCTCAAATTCTTATGTTTAATACGTAGGACTGGGATTTAAACCTAAGAGCTAACAGCAAAGCATTTTAGACCCTAAACTATAAGAATAAGCGTGAATGTGATTCTCAGCCCAGTGTAAGACCAGGTATTGCCGCATGAGAGACGGCCACTCCTGGGAACAGCCGTAAAGCTGAAAGCGCCAGTCCTTCAAGGTGGATCCTGAGTGGCTAAAATAGAGCCCAGCAGCCATTTGCCGTCTGTAGGTCACACAAACGCAGAGTCCCCAAGAACCGCACCCTTGCACCTGGGTGGGCCCACTTTCTGGGCTCACCTGAACCAACCAATCAGAGCTCACCTGATCCAACCAATCAGAGCTCACCCAATCCAACCAATCAAAGCTCACTGGCTTTGGCCAAATCAAGACTCATTTGTTATCAATCAATCAGAACTCAGCTGCCTTGACCAATCAGAACTAAGCAAGTTGGAATCCTTTATTTGGATACACAGACCTGACTGAAATCTGGGTGGGAGCTTTTGCTATGAAACCGGAACCTTCCCTTTGTTCTCCAGGCATGTTTGTTTACACCAAAGGCTGCATCTTCCTGGTTTGCAAACTGTGCACTGGAGTCTCCTCCTTCTTCCAAACTCCTTTCGGAGGATGTGTTTACTCTGCATTTACAACTTCAGGAGCACTATCGCAGCCACGGTTTCTCTTCTTAGTGCTACAATACTTTGATTTTATAATCACACTATTTTGATATTGTGATAAAACATCCCCTTTTAATAATCTGTGAATTTTAGATTTCATGTGGTACAACTAAAAATCATACCAATTTCTTCCCAAGAAGAAAATTTACTCAAAATCCATAAAAGATATGGCTTGGTTCAGCTCAGTTGGCCACAGGCAGGTAGCCTCTTGGCTGGAGGAACGGAAACGAAGGACCCCCACTCTAAGCCAGCTTGGGAGACTCGTGGTCTGGCCGAATGCTCCCTGCAGAGGGAGATGGCTGTTTGCGTGTCCTTGGTGCAGGTATGGCAGATCAATCTGACGTCCCTTATTAACATATCTGTCATATCAGCCACCTCTTTAAACGGGTGTCACGGAGTAACAAGATCCAGAAAAATGCCAGCAGTCCAGTTGGAACACCGGGTCCCGTTGGCTGAGATGCTGCTGTCCCCAAGTGAGGACAGGCGCTATCAGGGAATGCAGTCACAGCATCCACATGTCAGGAATCAAAGGCGATCGTTTTCTCCGGCATTTACATTCGGTCACAGTACCCCTTGCCCCAGATCACATCTATAGAATCTCGACAGCCCAGCCACTGAAGAATTTCTCCGGCCCTGCATAACATCATGCCTGTCTGGTACAGATCCACTAGACTAAAGGAACGAGGTGGAAGAGGCTTTTGTGTCCCTCAGTGCAGGACAGACTTGTCCCTGTAGAGAAGTATTTACAATGAGGGCAGAGCTGGGGTGTGAAGGACCCTCCACGTGGGGCTGCTCCCTTCTCCCTGCAACGCCACACAGGAGGTGGTCTCCACAATGCCTCATCCCAAACACTGCCATTGTATAAGTTTGAACACTGTGTGGCTCTAACAGCACTGCCTTCGTCAGTGGCTGAATACTCAGTTTCGAGTCAAGTGGGCCATCTTTCACACAGGTAAGAATAGATGGGGAGAGAGAGCACTGATGTGGTACAGACCTACGACCTGTGAGAGAGCCTAGACCTCCACTGGCCAGTTACCCAAAGGTGGTATAAGTGAATGTGCCCACCAGGGGCTGTACACGTCAGGTGTAAAGTGGTTATCACTATGCCTGGCATGTAATGGACTCAGAAAACACTGACTATTATTTTGCAAGAAAACAAGTAGCTCAAAATAGCCACAATGATGAAGAATTGGCAGCACTGCCTTCATTTCAGGATAAGGAAGTTGCCTGGAGGTGCACACCCAGATTGTACTGGGAAAGGAGGGTCCCTGAGCTCGGATCTGCACACCACTAACCAGCCCGTTGTGCAGAAGCCCTTGAGCTGTGGCCACAGCTCACACCAGGTAAGAGAAAATATCTGTGGTCCTAACTAACCACAGCCAAACTTGGAGGCCAGAGCCTACTGCCAGATGCATGTCCCCAGCTGAAAGGTGGCCACCGTGGCTAAGTGAGAGGGCTTGCTCACATTCCACAGAGCCTGTGTTCACGGCACCTGCATCCACAAAGCTGTGTCCACAGAGCCCCATGTTTCAGGGACCTGTCCTCCAGGGAGCCTGAACATGGGAGGCCCACGTTCCCTCTCTCCTCCATCACTTCTTCCTGGTCCTCGAAGCATTTCTTTCAGGTCTGCCTGGTACTGTGGCTGCTTCTGGGGACTTTGGACCTTTGGGCTCCTCTGTCTCAGTGAGATCTTTGTCATCCCTGCTGGTCTAGTGGGAAAGCACCCTGAGCACGGCTGGGAAGCCAGCAATGTGAAGGAATGCACGTGGTGCTGTCTGGCTAACTCCGGACTCCCAGCACTGCACAAAGTCAGGAACTCAAAGTGACACAGAATCCCCAGTGGCATCAAGTGGCAGAGGCAGGTGGAGTTTGGCTGAGTTGTTACCTTTGGTCTTTGTGATGCTTTGTGACCAGGGTCTGCTCTCTGGAGCCTTAATCCCAGGAGAGCAAAAGAAGAAAGCATTCCTAGATCAATGTCTCCTGGCTTTTCCGGCCTGGCACCCAGAGTTCAGGTTCTTAAACTCTGCCTAGCACACAGGTCAGCAGCACTTCCCACAGAACTGGACCTCCAGTTATAGCCGGCACTTTAGCAAGGTCACACTCACTCATGAGCCTCAAGAGTGATGCCCATCCCTGACCCTGAGGGCCAGCCAGTGCAAGACCCACACTCAACATTCTCAATGTGGCTTTCGCCTGCTCTTGGACACCAGAGCAGGTTCCTGTTCCTGAGCCCTGTGGATGGTTCAGACGTCCCCATCCACATGAGAGTCATGTGATGTGGCTTTAATTTCCACCTGGCAGCCCTGGAAGCCCAGGTGTGTCTCTGGAATGCATGGCTTCCAACTCCTCTACAGCCGTAGGCAACAGGTCGACCCGGGGCATGTGTGGGTCACCTGCAGTGGACAGGTGGGCAGCACGGGGTGTGTGGTCGCCTGCAGTGGATGGTGTGGTCACCTACAGTGGAGACAGGTGGGCAGCATGGGGAGTGTGGTCACCTGCAGTGGATGGTGTGCTGCCTTCTGTAGTGGGTGGTGTGCTGCCTTCCATAGTGGATGGTGTGCTGCCTTCCATAGTGGGTGGTGTGCTGCCTTCTGGAGTGGGTGGTGTGCTGCCTTCTGCAGTGGGTGGTGTGCTGCCTTCTGCAGTGGATGGTGTGCTGCCTTCTGTGGGGCAGGAGAGGCTCTACGTGCCCTTCGGCTTCTGGGCAGACCCAAGCTAATGAGAACTGCCCTGGACTTTGCTCCCGTTTAACTTTCCATTAAGAAGAATGTTCTTCGGCCGGGCACAGTGGCTCAAGCCTGTAATCCCAGCACTTTTGGAGGCCGAGATTGGTGGATCACGAGGTCAGGAGATCGAGACCATCCTGGCTAACACGTTGAAACCCCGTCTCTACTAAAAAAAAAATGCAAAAAACTAGCCGGGCGATGTGGCGGGCGCCTGTAGTCCTAGCTACTCTGGAGGCTGAGGTAGGAGAATGGTGTAAGCTCGGGAGGTGGAGCTTGCAGTGAGCTGAGATCCGGCCACTGCACTCCAGCCTGGGCGACAGAGCCAGACTCTGTCTCAAAAGAAAAAAAAAAAAAAAAAGAAGAATGTTCTTCTTCACTCTGACTCCGGGCCGAGTGCTTGTCTAAGTGCTTCTCTGGGACAGGGAGACAACACTCCTTCTCTGGAGCCTTCCACTGGGCCTTGACATCTCCCATCACTGGACTCTGAGTTAACTTTGTGGGGCCAGCTCTTTGTGGGGTGTGTGCACGGCTGCAGGTGAGGAGACCTGTGAGAGTCGGAAGTCAGCTGCCACCCCAAATGATAAGCACATTGTGGCTGTGTCCGTACAGCTTCATTGCATGAGGAAAGTGGCTTCTGTCAACGCAGGGTTGCTGGTTTCCACCTCGGAATGTGGCAGTGCACAGATCCACCACTGCCCTGTGCTCACAGGTCACAGAGAAAAGAAATGCTTTCTCTATTCCTTTTCTCAGTCAGTATTTTGTGATTATAGAAAAACTGTGCATACTTGGAAGTAGGGAAGGAAGGCGGGAGGGAGGAAGAAAAACAGAAAGAAAATAAACTGAAAGAAAAAGAAAGAAGAAACCACCTTAGTTTTAGTTTGCTTAGAATTGTTAAAGTGACTCAGGAAAAAAACTTCAATCTGAAAATAGTGGCCAACACGAGATGGGATGCCGATTGCTGTATGAGTAAGAGGAAGCGCTGCAGACCACCGCCGACGAAATTCTGGATTTTTTGAGGAAGGATTTCCTGAAGCGGGTGTTGAATATGGGCATGAAGCCATGAGGCTGAATCTAGATGTGTGTTTCACGTTTCTCACAAGAGCTGATGTTGGTTTTTGATTGCAAACGATGCCCATTGCCGAAAAACAAAAACATGTGTGTCATGAGGAGCCTCGGAAACCTCCCCAACCCCTCCACACAGAAGTGATTGCGAGTGCCGCTCCAGGCCTTGCCCTATGGGATCTATAGGACCCGTAGAACTATAGCTACCTGTACAATCCTGTGGGTACAATCTCTAAATGTAGGTGAGTGTGTGGTCTTTATAACATAGAAGTACATGAGAGCCTCATGGGCTGCTTTTATTGACAATTCATGATAATAATAGCACACAGTGTGTGTGGGGCATGGGATGGGGGCTGGGTACTTACTGACTATCCTGCGAGGTGGTGTGATTTCTATCCCCATTTGGCCAATGAGGGCCTGTAGCACAGAGAGGTTACCAGCCCTCCCAAGGCCAACAGAGTTGATGGAGGGCCAGCTCCTGCATCATGCCAACCTGACGCACTGTGTGGTCAAAGCCCTTCCCACGGGACTCATCATTTTCACGACCCCATATTATCATATCAATGTGCCATAATTTATTTAGATCTTTCCCTTTGTTGTTTCAGTTTTTCCCTCTTATAAAGCACATTGCAATGAACAGCTCATAGCCAAATTTTTGTGTACCTCATTATTTCCTTATGCCCTCCCCAACTCTACAGTGACTCCACTGGGCAAAAGCTTGCACTCTTTAAGAATTTGGAAAATGTGTTGACGAATTACTTCCCAGAGAGGGGGGTGTCAACCCCCCTGAAGCAGATGGAGAGGCCTGCCCACGCCTTTGCTAACCATGGGAACGCTGTTCCTAAAGGAAAAAGCTTTGCCAGTTTGGTAACTGCTGTGATTTGAATGATGATGGCTCTTCCAAAATTCAGGTTGAAACTTAATCTCCACAGCAACAATATTAAAAGGTGTGGTTTTGGGAGGCCCCACCCTCATGACTGGGATCAGTGCCCTCACAGAAGGACTGGAGGTTGAAGGGAGCGTGCAACTGAGCACCTAGCAAGAAGGCCTTCGCCAGACAACAGTGCCTCCACCTTGGACTTCCCAGCCTCCAGAACACTAGGAAATTGCTTCTGGTTCTTTATAAATTACCCAGGCTCAGATATTTTGTTAGAGCAGCAGGAACAGACTAAGAGAGTAGATAAGAACTGTCTTTTCTGCTCTAACATTCTGGCCATCTTTGAGAATAGGCTCTGTGTGGCCTGCCCAAGGACAGGCATGGTTTCAATCCTTTCTCAAAGAATGTGCTGGCAATGTGACCTGTAAGGCAGTAAGTTTATGCAATTAACATTTTGACCTGATTTCTTCATTAACAGTCTGAGCTTGGCTGGGCTGTAAAGCTGAGCAAAGGTTCAAGACAGAGCTTGGGCTTCTGGTCTTTCCCTTACAGGTGTGTATTTAACACCAGGGCTCTGCCAGGCTTCTAGAAAGAGCCTAGGGTGAGAAGGAAGCTCAAGGAGCTTGTACTCCCAGAAGAGCTGCATCACAGAAGTAGAGATGGGGGCTGCACATGGGCCATGAGTACCGACGGATTGCAGTAGCCCCACTGAGGCCCCTTCAGGTGATAAAGACAAGGTACAACCAAAGCCTCTGGGGGCTGGTCCCGGTGGTGGAGCTTTGGTGTCATTGGGGATCATGGCAGGGGCAGGTCCTGGGGGCTGGTGTGGGCTCTCTGCCCTCACACTTGGGAAGGAGCAGAGCAGGCCCTGAGACACCACCACAGCCTCCTCCTTCCAAAAAGAGGAAGAGACCGCGATGTTCCAGCTCTGCCCGCGTGACTCAGCCAGGGCTGCGGCCGACTGCCTGACCACCAGGAAGAGGCTGTTTACATCTTCAGGAATCCCACATCTGGCCAGGCTCAGCTCAGGGTGGAGGGTCCCCTGAGCACTGGTAATGACTGGAAGCCTGCAGTCCCAAGCTAGGTGGCCTGGCCCCGAGCTCCTGAGATTTGGACATCAGAAGACCAAGTCGCTCAAACAGGTTCCTGCACATCTGTGAGTCTCCGTTTTCTTCTCTGTGAAATGGGGACAATAAAACCACTTACTTTATTGAGTCACTGCAAGCCGGAAGAGGGTGACGTGTGTAAAGAGATTAACTCAGTATCTAGTACCTCTAAAGTGCTTAACAAATGACCCTATCACGGTGATTTCAACTGGCTTATTTCTTCATAAAATGAACGCGGAATCCATCCATGGGCTCGTTCTCGGAATGCAATCAGGTCCCCAGCAAACTAAAAACCCTTCAACAGCAGCAGCGCCTCCCTCCACACCACGTTCCTCCTCCTTGATTTCTAGACCCAAATGCGGATTGAGGTGGGCAATGGGGTCGCACTTATCCACACTCCTCGTCATCACCAGAGAGGTGGTGACCTTCCGGGGACCCCCACAGACAGGCTTGGTCTGGCTCTGCTTGCCAGGAATTCCCTCAGTCGTTTTGGGTTTCTTTTATTTTGAGTCATTCTTTCCCGTCAGTGGGGCTTAGTGTTTGCTGGATGAGAGCAAGTTCCGTCGGCAGGCGGCATCCGGTTCTACAGGGTCCTCTGCGGACACTCGGGTGCCCGGGAACCAGCAGTTCCACGTTGCATTTTCCTGGAAGTCTGAGCAGAGCACCCGGGTCAGGCGAGTTCCCAGAAGCTCCTTGCCTTCTCTTGCCTGCGTAAGGAAGGCTGGGGAGGGCGGCTCCTGATCCTGAGGAGAAGCCACTGGGATCTCCTGCAGCTGCTCAAGACCTCCACACTGTGGCTGCGCTTGCCCATCTGGAAAGCCTCGGGCATGCAGGAGCTTGGCTGGGCTCCACATTTGGACACAGAACCTGCTCCATCTGAGCTCATGGCTCTCGATCAACCCAGGCTCGGGGAGCTTCTCAATGGGGTGGAGTTTTGGGTTTCACCCACTTGGCTGATTCTTCCTGCCCCGTGTAATTGAATCAATCCTTTACGTAAATGCTGTTTCGTAACTGCCTGGGCTTTTCAGGGCCTCTGGGCCCTGGTCGAAAACATAACTCAGCTCCTTCCTCCCTGGGAGGCTCTGCGTGGCAGGCCTGGCTGGTGGGAGGGCTTGGTGCTAGAGGTGTCCATCGGGTAAGGACCTGGAACTCCTGCGGTGAACATGGTGGCCATGTCCCTGCAGACCCCAGCCTGCTGAGCTCTCCAGGTAACCCTTGTTCACTTGAGCTGCAACACGCAATCGTGCCCCCAGGAGGCCACTTGATGCAGAGCAATAGCCAGGTCCTCGACGGTCCAGCTGCAGAGACCTCACCAATCCCAATCTCCCTGGTTCCTGTGTCGGCCTCAGCCTGCTCTGGGCCACAGCTACACAGCACGTGCCTCCTCATCAACACCACGCATCATGCTCTGCCCCCAGCCCCTCCACGCGTGAAAGGGGACCGCTCTTCAGGTTTCTCTGGGCTGTAAGGGTCCCCCAGTCTTTGTTGGACATCTGTTAAGTCCAGCCTTTCCAAGCAGATGCAGTCCTTCCTCTCCAGCCAATTCCTCCAGATGAGGCCATGTGTTCCCAAGCACGTCGGGTCACATTTCATGTGTGTTTTGGTCCCGAAAGCAGGACACTCATGAAAATGGCAGAAAGGTCTTCAAACAGCTCCCCTTTTCACCGCAGCCATCACAGGTGGAACTGGAGGCACAGGTGTGTGTATGGCACAAATGGCCACATTTAGCTCGGAGAAGCCATCGCGGAAACCTAAGGGCTGAGGTTAACCAGGCCCTGGCGTTAGATTTGAGGCATGAGCAAGAGGCTCAGCAAAGCAGAGGGCGAGTCCTGAGGCCTGGTTTCCTCCAGAAAACCCATCCCTCCTGCCTGCACCCTCCAGGCTGCAGAATACACCTGCTCATGACCGCCTGCCCCGGCACCGCCTCGCCGCCCCTCCTCAAGTCTCTCCTTCCTGAGGCACAATTTCTGCTTTAGCAAGGGCGGCCCCGGGGCCCTGTTGGAGTCTGTGTCCGGGAGGGAGCAGACCTCATGTCCGTTTCCTACACACCCTGCAAGCACCCATCAAGGCATCCAGGTGTGCCCTTGGTACCTAATAAATGCTTGACTCCTTCAGAATCCATGTTTACTAGGGGGTTGGGTATAAAATAATCACAGGTAATAATCTCACAGAGTCAAAACTGCCTTTGAGAATTCCTTAAGAGCCACAAATCACAGCATCGAGTTGCATCTCGACCATCACAGGAGGCAGTGACCCCCAGGCAGGACCAGCAGCCGTCTCCCAGGAGCGTGCTCAGCAGAAGACACCGCCTCCAGACTTCAAATTCAGGCCCAACACAAGAACACACAGCAGAGTTGCAGCTGAACTGTGTGGATGGTGCGGCCGTGGCCATGCTCCCAGAGCAACACACGGACCCACCAGGGAGACAGGAGCAGGTGCTAGGAGCTCAGAGGGTACTGCCAGCCTCTGCAGTGCTGTGGCCGCACAGGGCCATGGAACCACCCAGGGGACAGGAACGGGTACAAGGCACTCGGAGAGCAGTGCTGCAGCCACACAGGGTGTCACAAGAATGAGCGAGCAGTGAGAGACAACTACTCCGTAGGCCAAGCCTGCACTGATGCAGGCCAGGGTTTCTCTGCGTTGGCACAGTGGACGTTCTGGACTGGATAACCCTTCGTTTCAGGGGGTCCTGAGCACGGCAGTGTTTTCCATGCATCCCTGGCCTCTGCCCACCAGATGCCAACAGCACGTCCACTGTCACAACCGAGTCTCCAGACAGGGTCCGATGTGTCAGGGTGGGGGGCACCCCCTAAGGCTTCTACTCGGCCTCAGGCCCTTTCACTGGGTTGATGGGAGCACTGATCATTCCGGCCCTGCCTGGGTCCCCACTCGCTCTGCTGACTCCTGGAGCTTCTTCCTCACTATGAGCTATTTCCTCGGTTTGCACCCACCTGGGACACCTGGATCCGCTCTTGGAGCTCACCATTCTCGACAATGAAAATTTAGCCTCTGTCCTCCCTGAACTGTGACCTCTGTCCCCCAAACGGGTCAAACCCCTTCCTGCACTGTGACCTCTGGTCGGGAAGTCAACAGCTTGTCCCCTCCTGGCTGCAACCTCCTTGAGGGCCCCCACCCTGTGCTTCCTGCTGCCCAGAAGCCGCGTGGATTCTGGTCCTGAGTTGTTTAAAGCAGGGGCGCAAAGCCAGTCCTCATGGCCCCATCATGGCTAGAAGAGGGAATGTTTAAACAGACGATTTTTCATCAAGAATGTGAGTAAAATAGTTCTGTCTATTGTATTTCATAGTGTTAGAAAACCAACTTGACTTTAACAAAAATAATTAGCTTGGAAATTATCACCCTAAATACTATCAGGAATTTTTATTCTTTAAGAACTTTAAGCAAAAGTGGAATTTATTTCTCTCTCTCCCATCCCATTCTCTTTGGGGCTTTCTCTCACAACTGTTTCCACTTTTTTATTTCTTCTTTACTCTAAGCAGGACATCCATTAGAGCTTTCTCTCTCTGTCCCTCTCTCTCCTTCTGTTTCTTTCTGTCTCTGTCTCTGTCAATCTCCCTCCCACCCTCTCTCCCTTCCTCTCTTCCTCCATCTCTGTCTCCGTCTCCCTCCCTCGCTCCCTCTCACAGGACTCTCACAGAGAGAACATCGTTCATTCTCCCCATATCTTCATAAAATGAGAAAGACCAGGCATATAATGGCTCAAAGAACTGCCATTCACCCATTCCTTACGTAGCGCCAGCATCAGGACAGGTGTCCACGGACTCCCAACAGTGGGGCCAGCCAACCACCATCCACAAACAGGAAAGGAGACACTGACCACCACGTGCCAGCCAACCACTGTCCACAAACAGGAAAGGAGACACTGACTACCGTGCCAGCCAACCACCATCCACAAACAGGAAAGGAGACACTGACCACCACGTGCCAGGCAACCACTGTCCACAAACAGGAAAGGAGACACTGACCACCACGTGCCAGCCAACCACCATCCACAAACAGGAAAGGAGACACTGACCACCACGTGCCAGCCAACCACTGTCCACAAACAGGAAAGGAGACACTGACTACTGTGCCAGCCAACCACCATCCACAAACAGGAAAGGAGACACTGACCACCACGTGCCAGCCAACCACTGTCCACAAACAGGAAAGGAGACACTGACCACCGCGCACCAGGCAACCACTGTCCACAAACAGGAAAGGAGACACTGACCACCACGTGCCAGCCAACCACCGTCCACAAACAGGAAAGGAGACACTGACCACTGCACTCCAGCCAACCACCATCCACAAACAGGAAGGGAGACACTGACCACAGCACACCAGGCAACCACTGTCCACAAACAGGTAAGGAGACACTGACTACCGCGTGCCAGCCAACCACCGTCCACAAACAGGAAAAGAGACACTGACCACCACGTGCCAGCCAACCACCGTCCAAATAGGAGACACTGACCATCGTGCGCCAGCCAATCGCTGTCCCACAAACAGGAAAGGGGACACTGACCATCGCATGCCAGCCAACCACCATGAGCCAGCCAGCCAACCACCATCCACAAACAGGAAAGGAGACACTGACCACCACGTGCCAGGCAACCACTGTCCACAAACAGGAAAGGAGACACTGACCACCATGTGCCAGCCAACCACCGTGAGCCAGCCAACCACCATCCACAAACAGGAAGGGAGACACCGACCACCGCACACCAGGCAACCACTGTCCACAAACAGGAAAGGAGACACTGACCTCCGTGCGCCAGGCAATGGGAGGCTGGTGTCGCTGGCTTCGGGATGCACCCTGAGATGCGCTTTGGCAGCCGGTGCAAGCCCCTAACTGTATCTGCCCCAGCCTATTATTAAAACGCGTTTTTCTTCCCTGGGCTGAGGCAGCCTGGTGCTGCCCGAAGAACACAGAAATGTTCAGAGTACCAAGAGCTTCACTGCAGATAATCCTTAAAGTGGATTATTTCATTCACAGAATCAAAAATGCAGAGCATTCAGGACCAAAACCTTGTCCTAACAGCAGCAACAATAGCCTCCGATGTCCAACACCTCGTGCAACTGTCATAAAAACCGTGGGAGGAGCTTAAACATGAGGCAGAACCCTCCCGCTGCTGCTTTCCAGATGGGCAAGTGAGGCTCAGAGTCCTGCGGTTTACTCACCCAACAGAGCCAGGCAGCGGGAGAGCAGGCTGTGCAGGTGTGAGGCTGGGATTGTCCCTCCGACGCCCAGTGACGGCCCTGCAGAGCCAGGCAGCAGTGAGGGTGGAGGTTTGGAGTTTGGTGTGGTCCGATGTGGAGGGTGGGGCTCAGGAAAGCAGCCTCACCCCATCATCAGCACGGCCTTAGGACAGGACGTTGCCTTTCCCTGACTAGTGAGAGAAAGTCAGTAGGCTGACAGGGCTGTGGCAGCAAAGCAGCCGTCCGGGGCCCTGAGCCGCCCGGGGTCTCCCCCTCATCTCTTTCTGTGCTCGGAAGACCCAGGCCCCGTTGGTGTAGGGGGGTTGCTAGCTCTAAGGAGATCTCCTGGCCCCTAAACTGACGTTTTATTAACCAGGTTGATGACTGTGTGGAACTTCATTATAAGGAAAGATTGCCACCTTCATCACTACTTATTATTCCTTTTCTTAAGAGGCAGGAAGTGGCCTCCTCTTGTAACTAGAATGGGATTTGCAAATCCATCCTGCGTGAAGGGCCATCTTTCCCCCACATCTACAGTCCTGACCCAAGAGCCAAACTGTCTTGAAGTCAAACGGCAGCTCATCCAGCCTGCGAGAGGCACGTTCCCGCCCAACCTGTGGGAGGTGCTTTCCCGCCCAGCCTGTGAGACGCTTTCCCCCCAAGCCTGTGAGGCGCTTTCCCGCCCAACCTGTGGGAGGCGCTTTCCCGCCCAGCCTGTGAGGGCTTTCCCCCCAAGCCTGTGGGAGGCTCTTTCTGCCCAGCTCGTGGGAGGCGCTTTCCGCCCAGCCCGTGGGAGGCGCTTTCCCGCCCAACCTGTGGGAGGTGCTTTCCCACCCAGCCTGTGAGATGCTTTCCCGTCCGGCCTGTGGGAGGCGCTTTCTCACCCAACCTGTGAGGTGCTTTCCCGCCCGGCCTGTGGGAGGCGCTCCCTGCCCCTGCCCCTGCCACCGCCCCAGCCCGTGGGAGGCACTTTCCCGCTCAGCCTGTGAGGTGCTTTCCCGCCCATCTTGTGAGAGGCACTTTCCCACCCAACCTGTGAGGCGCTTTCCCGCCCATCCTGTGAGAGGCGCTTTCCCGCCCGGCCTGTGGGAGGCACTCCCCGCCCCACCTCCCCGCCACCGCCCCACCTCCCCGCCACCGCCCCACCTCCCCGCCACCGCCCCACCTCCCCGCCACCGCCCCACCCCCCCGCCACCGCCCCACCCCCCCGCCACCGCCCCAGCCTGTGAGAGGCGCTTTCCCGCTCAGCCTGTGAGGCGCTTTCCTGCTCAGCCTGTGTGAAGTGCTTTCCTGCCCAGCCTCTGGGAGGCGCTTTCCCGCCCAGCCTGTGAGGCGCTTTCCCGCCCAGCCTGTGAGGCGCTTTCCCATGCAGCATGTGAGGTGCTTTTCCACTTACTCCTCACAAAACTGACCTGAACACCGTGTGGAGAATCTCATCTTATCTGCAGACATCACTGTTGGCGGATTTTTGGTGGGGAAAGACCAACATTCACACACACCAGCCAAACATCCAATGTCCACTCAAATCAGCACTTCTGTGCACCCTTGGCCTTGGCCCACGTGGAACACTGCACAGCCAATGGCCAGCCTGCCCTTGGGCACGCGTGGCACATACGCAAAGCCTGTGGCCAGCCCCGAGGGTCGCCACTGCCGTCTGGGAGGAGCCACCTCCGTAGAACTCCTGGCCCTGCAGGCTTCTCTGTTTGGTCCTTGCCTCGGTCCAGGCAGGGAGACACGCCTCACAGTAGCCCCCGTGAAACCGCACAGCGAGGGCAGTGCCAGGAGGGCTGGTGCAGGTGCTGTGGATTTTCCCCTAAATTATTTTTGATCTTCCAGTTACAGTTTAAAACAGCTAAAATGTTAAAACAAACAAACAAGCAAGCAGTGGAAGTGAATTCAGTTCAGTCATGAGGCGGGAAAGCCTGTCCCCCGTCACTGCGCTGGTTTGGTGGCCTCCACGGCAGGCCTAGGGGCCAGGATCAGCTTCCGAGGATCCTGCAGCCGCAGGCGGCCCCGAGGCCCCCCTCCCCACTTCTCTCCCCTTCCTCTCCCCTCCCTCTTTCCCCTCCCCCTTTTCCCTCCCATCCCCCTCCCCCCTTCCTCTCCCACTCCCAGAGGCAGAGCTTCAGGGCCTCCAGGGTCACTCCCCGACCACGTCCTCGTCTGATTCCAAACTGGAAATTTCTTCTAATCAGTCTCATCTGAATACCAAATGAGTAACAAATGCCTCCCTTTTCCATATCCTGGCTCTTGCCTCCAGGCTGAGCTCCATGGAGAGGAAATCCAAGACATCTGCCCACTCACCCTCAGCAGCCTCTCCAGGCCCGGTGGTCTCCACAGTTTTGACCCCAACAGACAGACACTAGCCGCGTCTCGGGCGCTACAGGCCCTCCTGGGACAGTTCCAGTGACACACCTGGATCTTCTCTTCATGGACTCACCTCTCCAGGTCCTCATCCCGGGCCGCCCTGCCCCCAGCCCTGTCTCAAGCCATTCCTTGGGCTCTGGTCTCCTGGGAAGCACTAGATGATGTGGGCACAGCCACAGCCATGGGGAGCACTGGGTGATGTGGGCACAGCCACAGGCTTGGGGAGCGCTGGGTGATGTGGGCACAGCCACAGCCGTGGGGAGTGCTAGGTGATGTGGGCACAGCTCATGTAATTGAGCTTCACTTTATGGCCTTTCCAGATACTGTGTTTTTCAAGATGGAAGGTTGGGGCGACCCTGCAGTCAGCAGATCTGCTGTTGATGTTTTCCCAACAATGTGTGCTCACTTCATGTCTCTGTATCATATTTTAGTAATCCTCGCAGTATTTGAATTTTTTTCATTATGATAATAATTGATGGTTATTTGTGAGCCATGACCTTCCGTGTTTCTATTACACCTGTTGAGGGCATCACAAACCACACCCGTGTAAGATGGCAGACTTAGCCCACAAACATTGTGTGTGATCTGACTGCTCTGGGGACCAGCCACGTCCCCATCTCTCTTCCTCTAGTTGGGCCTCCCTGTTCCCCAAGATGTGATATAATGAAATTGGGCCAGTGAATATACCTATAATGGCCTGTATGTTAAGGGAAAGGAAGAGTCACATCTCTCACTTTAAATCAAAAGCAAGAAATGATTAAACTTGGTGAGGAAAGTGTGTTGAAAGCAGAGACGGAATAAGGGCTGGGCCTCTTGCACCAAGCAGCCCAGTTGCGAATACAAATAGAACTTCTTGAAGAAAATTAAAAGAGATATTCCAGTGAACGCATGAATGATAAGAATGTGAAACAACCTTACTGCAGAACGTTTTAAGGTCTGGAGAGACGATCAAACCAGCCACAATATTCCCTTAGGCCAAAGCCTAACCCAGAACGAGGCCCCAACTCTCTCCAATACTATGAGGGCTGAAAAGTTTGAAGTTAGCAGAGGCCGATTCATAAGGTTTAAGGAATGAAGCCATCTCCGTCACATAAAAATAAAAGGTGCAGCAGGAGGTGCTCACGGAGAAACTGCAGTAGGTTCTCCAGGAGATTCAGCAAAGATCACTGATGAAGGAGGCTACACTAAACAGCAGATTTTCGCTGTAGACAAAACAGCTTCTACTGGAAGAAGAGCCTGGTTTTGAAGCTTCAAAGGACAGGCTGACTCTCTTATTAGGGGCTAATGCAGCTGGTGACTTTAAGTTGAGGCCAATGCCCATTTTCCATTCTGAAAATTCTAGGGCCCCTAAGAATGATGCTAAATCTGCTCTGCCTGTGCCCTGTACATGGAACAACGAAGCCAGAATGGCAGCATATCTGTTTACAGCCTAATTTCCTGAACATTTAAGGTCACCGTTGAGATGAAAAAAAACATTTTTTTAAAATACTGGTACTCACTGATTACGTACCTGTCATCCGAGGCCTGTGATGCAGATGTACAAGATTAACGTGTTTTCACGCCCACTAACACAACATCCATTCTGCAGCCCATGAATCAAGGAGTCGTCTCAACTTTCAAAAAATCTTACTATTTAAGAAAAGCATCTCATACAGCTGTAGCTTCCATAGATAGTGATTCCCCTGATGATCTTGGCAAGGTGAATTGAAAACCTTCTGGAAAAGATTCACCATTCTAGATGCCATGAAGAACATTCGTGATTCATGGGAGGAGGTTGAAATACCAACATGAATAAGAGTTTGGAAGAAGTTGATGCCAACCCTCGTGGGTAACTTTGAGAGGTTCTAGACTTCAGTGGTAGAAGTTACTGCAGGTGTAGTGGAAATAGCAAGTGAACTAGAATTAGAAGTGAATCCTGAAGGTGTGACTGAACTGCTGCAATTTCTTAATAAAACCTGAACGGATGAGGAGTTGCTTCTTGTGGATGAGCAAAGAAAGTGGTTTTTTGAGATGGAATTGACTCCTGGTGAAGAGGCTGTGAAGAGTGTTGAACTGACCAACAAAGGATTTAGAATATTCCATAAACTTAGTTGATAAAGCAGCAGCAGGGTTTGAGAGGATTGACTCCAATTGTCAAAGACATTCTAGTGTGGGTAAAACGCTGTGAAACAGCATCACGTTTTACGGAGAAAACTTCAGTGAAAGAAAGAGTCGATTGATGCAGCAAACGTTATTGTTGCCGTATTTTAAGAAACCGCCACAGCCACCCCCACCTTCAGCAGCCCCCACTTGATCAGTCAGCAGCTGTCAACATCAAGGCAAGGCCCTCCACCAGCAAAAAGATTCCGACTCCCCGAAGGCTCTGATGATTATTAGAGTTTTGTTTTTTGGTTTTTGGTTTTTGTTGTTGTTGTCGTTTTAGCAATCAGGTATTTTTTTATATTAGGGTAACTACTTTGTTTCTAAATAAATAACGCTATTGCACACTTAGGCTGAAGTAGTGTAAACTTAACTTTCATATACACCAGGAAAACAAAAGTTCCTCTGACTTGCTTGCTGCAATCTTCACTTTATTGTGGTAATCTGTCTGGAACCGAACCCACAGTGTCTCCAAGGCCGGCCTGTACATGAGCAAAGATGTTCACCGACTCCTCTTTTGTGATGCCAAAAAGCTGGAAATAACCTCAGGGGCCGGGAAATACATTCCAGCACATCCATGGAATGGTTAAGCAGTGAAAAAAGAAGAGACAAATCTTTTGTGCTGATACAGAAAAATGCCGGAACATATTATACACACATGTAAATTCCTTTAAAAACCCAAGACGCACCACAGCACATACAGGAAACAGCATTCCTAAAATAGCTGCCCACAAACATTCTGGGATGAGGGGAACCTAACTGTGTATAGCGGTCAACCCCGAGAAGGCCGTCGTCTGGGAGCTCTTACTTCGCATGTTAAGACTTTTGGAATTATTTTTATCATGACAATTTATTTACTTGTGTAGTATGAAAACCAAGTATAACTTGTTTAAAAATAAAGTAACACACCTCTTTAGATTGCTGTTACTAAACGGCCTCCCCTAGGACATTCAGCCCTCAAGGCTCTGATGGCCCGACTTCGGCAAGGGGCTTCCCAGAGGCCCTGAGCGGGAACCCTCTGCAGCCCAGACAGGGTGCAGGCTCCACTCCACCCATCCTCCTCCCTCAGGACACCCTGAAAACCTGGCCGGGCAATGCTGGTGGCTGCACTGCTCCTTACCCCACCCCTGCTCGAGCCATAGGAGCCTCCTCAGGAGCCCTTCCTCCATTTACTGCACCTCTCCCACCAAAGTAGCCCTGGCATGCAGGTAAGGGCATCTCGCCAGCGCCAAAGGTGGCCTCATGCCCTTCCATCTGCTGGCAATCCCCTCCATGTCACTGGGAGCCTCAGAGTCCTTGTGCTTTGATGCTGAGCCAGTTCAGGCTTAACTGAGGGATTGTCCATCCGCCCCCCACAGAGCCAGCCAGCCTGGAGGGATCTGCGCGCATCCTGGGGTCTGTGAGGCAATGGGCAGTGCCGTGTACCCGCGTGTGGCTGCATTCCCAGGGTTGCACCTGCCTCTGGACCTACACACCCCTCCCTGTAAACATCAGCCATGCTGCTTTCTGAGTTCCATCCTCTCTGTTTCCGGCTGCAGTTCCTAAAGCCATCACTCTGTCCCACAGGGAAGGGCCGGCGCGAGGGAAGGCCAAAGCCCATTCCTCAGGAGAGCCCATCACCAGCCTGGCTTGCAGGTGCTTCTCTTCCGACTCCGGCCTCTGATGTGCCTGGCATGGAGTAAGTGTGTCACTGTCACCCCAACTCCTGCAGCATCCGCACCGCTTACCCAGGAGCCGTGACCGGCTCCGCTCATCCACGCTACACAGGGCTCCACAGGCAATGCCGTGCAGAATCTGCCAAAATACACGGCCTGAGGATGGGCCAGCAGGCACTACACACACCATACTCCCCCAGCGCCAGGGCCACAGACACGCGGCCGCACTCACATTCGTTCTGAGTTCACTCTTTCTCATCTTGGTACACAGAGGTGTTTGCGTATTTTGTATTTGGGTTCCTGGTCGGACAAGCGGAAAGTCACGTGGTTGTGTCTCTCAAGATGTGTTCTCGCTCCGAGAATGGAGAGAAAGAAGAGCTTTCTGAGGAGCGACCGAAAGATGAAAAAAGTGTGGGTCAAGATGTGGCAGACGTGGTCATGGTGCCCAAAACTTGTTCTGAGCTGCTCGGGGACCTTGGCCCAGAGGAGGATGCAGGGGAGGCCCAGGGCCACGCCTCCTTCTGCTTCCTGAAGCACAGGCCTGGGCAGGCGGGTCCAGGCTGGTGGAAGATGGACCCCGAGCAGCCCTGGGCGGGTCAGGCCATCCTCGTGAATCTGCCAGCACCATGGCAGGAGGACTGTGGGTGGCCTCGGGACTCGGCCACCTGCTGCTGAGTTCTCCGGGAGGGTCCGGCCAGGAGGGCAGAGGCTCCCAGACCCTTTCCACCACAGATGCCCCCAGAGCTGGGAAGGAGGAGTGGGGGCTGGGCACAGGGTCCTCCGAAAGGAGGCAGCCAGGCCTTGGGGCAGCGCTCAGAACCCTGAGCCCTGAGCACCTCCCTCCAGCTGGACACGCCGGCCCCCAGCCCAGCCAGCCACAGGGCGCCTGCTGGCCACAGAGGGACTGAGACACCACCCACCCTGCACACTCCTGCTTCGTCTGTGTCTCCCATCTGACACCCCACAGGAGTGGCCCTAAGATGATGACCTCAGCACGAAGAAAGGCCAGTTTCTCTTCTCTTATCATTTGCTTCTTGTCTAAACTCAGGGAAGCTATGTGGAATCAGCGGCACTGGCCTGGAAGTCAGAGAGCTTCTTGGGGGGACCCAGGACACAGTTTTGGGGGGTCACAAATACCTCGCCGTCGTTGGTGACACCTGCCTGGACCTGCCCCAGGAGTCCCTTCCAGGTGTGAAAGGAGCCACCCTCAGGAAAGAGAGCCGAGGTCTCCGCCCTGTGCAGCGCTTCACGGTCTGACTGCTTTCAGGTTGCCAGTTGATGGCCACTGCAGCTGAGCAAACAACCTCGGTCGCCGCTGGGCCCTTGAGCATGGTGGGCCCAGGCCCTGGGGGGCCCAAAGCTCTCAGAGACAAGCCCACAAGCAAAACCAGCCCTCACAGGCCCTCCTTCAGGTCCCTTCCCTGAGGCCCTCTCTTCCTCTGTGTGTCTCCTCCCAGCCTCCATATTCCTTGGGGTGTATTTGCTGGGAGAGGGGGGCTGCCCCACAAAACTCCTCACCATGTGACCACAAGCCAGCAGCTCTCTGGCCCTCAGCCCCTGGGGTGCAATGCTCTCCAACCCCAATGGCAGGAAGGACGCAGCACGCCCCCCACACTCACACACCCCTGTGATGCCGTGGTGCAGAGCCCAGGCCTCCTCCGTGCTGCATGGATGAGCCTCGCCTGGGTCCCCTCCCTGCAGACATCCCGGGACGGGTGTGGAGAGGGGCGTAGCTTCTCGGCCACGCCGAGGAGCAGGTGTCTGCGACCTTGAGTTCAGCGCCACGTTGCTGGTGTGTGAAAACCCCCAGGCCTCGGACTTTGCTGGAATAATGTCCTCGGAGGAGACCGTGCAGTGTGCTTCCTCCCCTGGGGCCTGGTGGTGTCCACAGAGCTAATGAAACCCGCCAGCCAGAGGCAGCTGGTAACTCTCTGGCTGCAGGACTATGGCCGCCAGTGGACAGATGGTGGGTGGGAGACAGCCAGCTCCCCAGATCCCTCTTGACCTGAGCTTTCAGTCTCCTCAAGCCACACCCGGGACCCTCTTACTTCCTCCCATCCTCTGTGCCCCAAGCTGATGCCCCAAAGTCTGCACTAGGCAGTGAATCCCAGGCCCCGGCGGAGTCCAGGCAAAGGTCTGCAGGGCAGAGAACCATGCCTCGGTGATGTCTGCAAAGACCTGGCCACATGCATCTCCCACCCCAACCGTGGAGCTGGGTTTTGAAGGCAACACTCCCCCGACAGATGCACTGGAAGCTGCCGCAGGGTGGAAAGCTGGCAGCCTGCTGGTGTAGAAAGGGGATAAAAGGGGGCCGAGTCCAGCCCAGACAGAGCCCTGAGCGGGGCTTCCCACCCCCACTCGATGAAAGTGTCACCCACCTTCCCACACGATGAAAGTGTCACCACTTTCATCGCCCCTAATGGATGGGAAAACAATCTCCACGCCTCAGCTGCTAATGTGCTTCCCGCCCGGCCACCCTCTGCCCGCATCATCTGTGTTTTTCCACGTCATGGTCCGTTGACCCCTCGAGGCCCGTGGCAGCCCCCTGAGGAGCGAGTGCCCTCAGGCCCTGGAGTGAGCAGGTCTGGAGACAAGGGCGTCGTGGTGGGGTGGGGAGGGGCTGGTCTCAGGAGAGTCAGCCCTGGGCACCCCTGGAACCAGGAGATCGGGAAACGGCACCACCAATGCTGAGTGCCTGCGGTGCGCCCCCCAGTCTCACGGCCCCGCTCTCTGTGTGAGGTGGGATTTTGCCGTCCCTGTTTTATACACAAGTGAGCTACATTTTGCAGATGTTAACAAAGAGGCCTAGGCCACCAGAACCATGAGCCACAAGTGGGGACTGTGACCACCGGATGCCCCAAGCATGACGCTCGAGGCCCACGGACACCTGACCCTGCCAGTCGCCGCACACACCTGTTTTATTGGGAGAGGATTTGGGTCCCAGTCCAAGAATCCAAGGTCCCCTCGGAGCTGGGCCACATGGGCCTCCTTCCTGCAAGGCAGCACCATCCTTCTTCCGGTCCAAGTTTGCTCAGAAATTCTACGAAACACGAAGTGTTCCATCAGCAACACCATTTCACAGACTAGAAAACCCACTGAAGGAGAAACAGAATGACTTGAGCAGAACCATCCAAGCTCCAGGTGAAGACAGCAACCCACCAGCCAAGCCAGCATCAAATTTCACTCTGGAAGCTCAAGCATGAACCTGACAAACAGGACAGCAAGCACAGCCCCCCGTGTCTGGATGGGAGGGGACGCAGGAGGCCCTCACCAGTAGACCGGGAGGAGAAACACCAGGAGATCCTGGGCTGCCCACGTTGTCAGTTCTTCCTCTGCAGCACACGAGGTCAGCCAGATTCCAGACGCCACTAGAGGAGGGGAAAGAGCACTTGGAGATGACGGCCGTGATGCTCAGTTCATCACACCAAACTGTTCGTCAGCCCTGCTATTACCACAGAATTAGAGGGCAGCAGAATGCATATGGGCCACACCCATCGCGCCTCCCACCCCCAGGTCCTACCACCCTCCTGGTGCCTACACTGTTCACATCCATCCCTCCATCCACCCCCTCCCTCCATCCACCCCCTCCCTCCATCTACCCCCTCCCACCATCCACCCCCTCCCACCATCCACCCCCTCCCTCCATCCACCCCCTCCCTCCATCCACCCCTTCCCTCCATCCATCCGCTCCCTCCTTCCACCCCCTCCCTCCATCCACCCCCTCCCTCCATCCATCCGCTCCCTCCTTCCACCCCCTCCCTCCATCCACCCCTCCCTCCACCCACCCCTCCCTCCACCCACCCCCTCCCTCCATCCACCCCCTCCCTCCATCCACCCCATCCCTCCATCCATCCGCTCCCTCCATCCACCCCCTCCCTCCATCCACCCCCTCCCTCGATCCATCCACTCCCTCCACCCACCCCCTCCCTCCACCCACCCCCTCCCTCCACCCACCCCCTCCCTCCACCCACCCCCTCCCTCCATCCACCCCATCCCTCCATCCACCCCATCCCTCCATCCATCCGCTCCCTCCATCCACCCCCTCCATCCATCCCATCCCTCCATCCACCCCCTCCCTCCATCCATCCCTTCCCTCCATCCACCCCCTCCCTCCATCCACCCCCTCCCTCCACCCACCCCCTCCCTCCATCCACCCCCTCCCTCCATCCACCCCCTCCCTCCATCCACCCCTTCCCTCCATCCATCCGCTCCCTCCATCCACCCCCTCCCTCCATCCACCCCCTTCCTCCATCCACCCCCTCCCTCCATCCACCCCATCCCTCCATCCACCCCCTCCCTCCATCCACCCCCTCCCTACATCCACCCCTCCCTACATCCACCCCCTCCCTCCATCCACCCCATCCCTCCATCTACCCCATCCCTCCATCCACCCCCTCCCTCCATCCACCCCATCCCTCCATCCATCCGCTCCCTCCATCCACCCCATCCCTCCATCCACCCCCTCCCTCCATCCACCCCCTCCCTCCATCCACCCCCTCCCTCCATCCACCCCATCCCTCCATCCATCCCCTCCCTCCATCCATCCCCTCCCTCCATCCACCCCCTCCCTCCATCCACCCCATCCCTCCATCCATCTGCTCCCTCCATCCACCCCATCCCTCCATCCATCCCATCCCTCCATCCACCCCCTCCCTCCATCCACCCCTTCCCTCCATCCATCCGCTCCCTCCATCCACCCCCGCCCTCCATCCACCCCTTCCCTCCATCCACCCAATCCCTCCATCCACCCCCTCCCTTCATCCACCCCCTCCCTTCATCCCTCCATCCACCCCATCCCTCCATCCACCCCCTCCCTCCATCCACCCCATCCCTCCATCCACCCCCTCCCTCCATCCACCCCATCCCTCCATCCACCTCCATCCCTCCATTCATCCCCATCACTACCACCATTCCATGCCTCCATCTCCAACCCGATCCTCATTCCTACACTTCTCTCATCCATACCTTCACCCTCCATTCCTCCATCCACCCCCATCCCCACTGCCCACTTCCAAGCCTCGCTCACTGGCACCAGTTCCTGCCTCCCCAGAGGTTCTCTGCTCTGGGCGTTCCTCACACAGGATCCTACCAGGCTGCAGCAGATTCTTGCACTTCGTGGGGCCTGCACCCTCGGCACTTCTCTGGTGACCTCTCTTCTCCTCAAAACTCCCTCCCGGGGGCTAGTCCGCATCCCCTCCCAACGCCGCAGTCTCAGCATCCAGGACCTGCAGGGCAAGGGAGTGTTTTCAGTGTGGCAGCCCCTCCTCCCGAGCCCCCCGCTCACCCTCCATGCAATTCCTGCTCAGGGCACTTCCGAATGGCCGGGGCCTGGTCTTCCTGTGAGCTCAGTCACCAGGAGTCTATGTGCCCTTTGGCGAGTGACTGAACTCCCCACCAAAGGATGCGGCTGACAAGCTGCACCCTCACATGCACCCTGTGCCTGTTTGTTGGGACATTGTACGACGAGGCTCATCTGATCCTAAACCGCCTGCTGTGCATGCAAATGAGATTTTCTCACGGCTCTGGTGCAGCCTCTCCCTGTGTGCCCAGCTCAGCTATTCTGAGGGAGTTGCCTTTCCTGCCGGCCGTGTGACCTGCGCCTGCAGCTGGGAGAGCCCAGACAGTGTTGCGGTGTTATGGGGACTCTGCCAGCAGAGGGTGGGTCACAGGCTAGCGGGAGGCTCAGACAAAACTCCAGCTGCACCCTGCACTTACATGGGCAGCTCTGAGCCTCCTTCAGGACAGCCCTGGGATGGCTTTATGAATGCTGGCACCACAGCCTGCACTGGGAAGGCCCACCTCCAGCAGCCGGCCCATGTAGTCTGTGCACTCCGGAATGTCCAGAAGCTCATCTCGGCTGGAGGCATCCGTCCTGCCAACATGATTTGTGCCTGGGTGGAGGACAGTGTGGAAGTGGAAAAGTGGATGAGGCCAACCTGCCTGAGTCGTGTCCTCTCCTGTCGTGTCTGCTCACTGGCTACAAGAATCCCGTGTCGCATGTGTGGGCTGCTGGGGGTTCCCCTCGGCTCGAGCCTGGCCCTGCCATGGACATTCAGGTCAGACGAGGCCAGGAGGGCACTTCAAAGGCCCAGTGGCCTTGAGGAAGGTCAGGACCACCCCTGCTCCACCTGGAGCCTCAGTGCCAGATTGAGCTGCATCCCCCGAAAATCCACGTCCTTCTCAAACCTCAGAATAGAATCTTACTGGGAAATAAGCCATTGCAGGTGTCACTGGTTAAGATGAGGTCTTCCTGGAGTAGGCAGGCCCTTTGTCCAGTAAGGTGGTGTCCTTCTAAGAAGAGGAGACACAGGCGCTCAGGGAGATAGAGGCTGAGAGCAAGCCGAGGGCCACAGCAGGAAGCATGGAGAATCACCAGCCCCATCAGGACAGGGAGACGTGGGGCACACAGAGCCCAACCCTGCTGGCACCTTGGTCTTGGACCTCTGGCTCCAGAATGACGGGAGAGCACACGTCCGCGGTGTGAGCCCCTGGTTTGTGGACCTTCTTACCACAACCTGTGAAAGTTCATACTGGAGACACCTGAGAACTGCTTCCAATTTCACAGCCTCTGCTCGCCCATGGAGGAGCCTCCAGCTGTGGCCATGGTTCTGCCCCATGTGGGGCTACTTGTCTGGGAGATTTCCCTCTGCAGAGTGGCCCATGGTGGACACCAGAGAGAGACGAGGCCCCTAATAAGACCTGTGGCAAATTTGGACTGTTTTCTGCAGTTTTGCAGGGTTTTGTTGGGTGTTTAGCAGCTTAGGGCTGCAGCAGTGTGGCATGGAGTGAGGCGTCTGCAGAGTCTGGTCACCCTGGTCTCAGTCCTTCATCTTTAAGATTCAATCTGAGTCTACTCTGGGCTTGCTGTGTGACTTTCCACAACTGGCTCCAACTCCCTGAGCCTCAATTTTATGATATTCACTTTAAAAAGCAGCTTTATTAAACTGGTTTTTATTAAGTAACATACAATAAACCACACATATTTAGAGTACAAAATTCAATGAGTTTTAATATATGTACATACCTATGAATCTATCATGGCAATCAAGAATTTGAACAAACCAATTACCCACAGCTTTTCCCATTTAATATCTCCTCCCTGCTCTTTTTCCCCACATACTCCATCCCCAGGCAACAACTAATCTTCCTTCTGTGGCTGTGTATTAGTTCACAGTTCATGGAATTTCATATAACTGGGTCACACAGTGGGTGCTCTGTTTTTATTTGGCTACAATTCATCAATGTTGTCATGTGCATCAGTCACTGATTCTTTTTTTATACTGAGTAGTATTCCATTGTATGGATATACCACTATTTATCAATTCACCTACTGATGAACATTTGAGTTGTCTCAAGCCTTTAGCTGCTACCAATGAAGTTGCTGTGAACACTCACGTATAGATATTTTGTAGACATAGACTTTAACTTCTCTTGGGTAACTTCTTGGGAGTAGAATGGCTGGATTATATAGTAGGTTGATGTTTAACTTTCGAGGCACTGACACAATGTTTTCCAAAGCATGTCATTTCACATTCTCATGAGTGGTGCATGAGAGTTCCAATTCCTCCACATCCCAGCCTGCACTTGATGTGGTCAGTCCCTAATTTTAGCTATTCTAATAGGCCTGTAGTGGTTTCCCACTGTGGTTCTAATTTGCATTTATGTAAAGGCTAATGATTCCTGAGAATCTTTTTATGTGCTTGATATTTGTACCTCTTTAGACAAACAGAGTCTGTTCAAATATTTTGCTTGCTTTCATTGGGTTGCTTGTTTTCTCATCATTGAGTTTTAAGAGTTGCATATTCTGCATATATTCTGTATATAAGACTTTTATAAAATGTGTGATTTGAAGATGTTTTCTTTCAAACTGTAGCTTACCTCCTCATTTTCTTAATGGCATACTTCACAGGGCGGAAATTCTTAATTTGATGAACTCCAATTTGTCATTTTTTAAATTTATGAATTATGCTTTTGGTGTCGTACCCAAGAAATCTTTGCCTAATCAAGGTCACAGAATGTTCTCCTGTGGTTTCTTGTAAAAGTTTTGCAGTTTTAGGCTTTACAGGTAGGTCTCGGATGCATTTTGAGTTCACGTATGTACATAGTGCAAGGTATCAGATTAGTGTACATTTTCTGGATTCTCAATTTTTTTCACAACCATTTGCTGTCCTTTATTCAAATGCCTTTGCAGCTTTGTCAAAATCAATTGACCGTAAGTGTATGCATTTATTTCTGAACTCTTAATTATATTCTAATGACTTATTTGTCTGCCACTCTCTCTTGACTACTGTAACTTAATGGTAGGTCTTAAAATGGGTCGAGTCCTCTAACTTTTTTCTTCTTTTTCAAAGTTGTCTTGACTATTCTAGGTCCTTTGCATTTCCATGTGAATTCTAGAACTGACTTGTCAATTTCTACAAAAAAAAAATGTCTGCTTGGATTTTGTTGAATGTATAAGTCAGTTTGAGAGAATTCTGTCTTCTAACTCATGGACACAATGTATTTCTCTGTTTCTTCAGACTATCTTTAATTTCTCTCAGTGATGTTTTGTAAGTTTCAGTTTTTCTCATCATTTCTCAGAGTGACCATTAAGTAGTTTGCATTTTTATGCTAAATTTTTATGTAAATGGTATTTATGCTACATTTTTATATAAATGGTATTTGTGCTACATTTTTATATAAATGGTATTGTACCTTTAATTTAAATTTCTAATAATGTGTTGCAATTATAGAAATACAACTGATATTTAGATATTGTTCCTTTATCCTGCAAAGTTGATAAACTCATTCAGTGATTCTAGTGGCTTTTTGTAGATTCTGTCATATTCTCTACATAGACAATCACATCTCCTGCAAATAAAAACAGTTTTACTTTCTGCTTTCCAATTTGGATGGCTTTTCTTTCTTTCCTTTTTTTTTTTTTTCCCCTTCTTGCATTGGCTGGAGCCTCCCATGTGATCATGAATAGAAGTAGGAAAGCAGAGACCCTTGCTTTATTTCAATTTTCGGGGGAAAACATCCAGTCTTTCACCATTAATTATGTTAGTTGGTTTTTCATAGATACCCTTCATCAATTTGCTGAATATTTTAATCATAAATAGATGTTAGATTTTATCATGTACCTTTTCTACATCCATTGAAATGACCATGTGGTTATTCTTTCTTAATTTTTTAATATGGTAAATTATACTGATTACTCTTGACTAAATTAACTTTGCATTGCTGAGATAAACCTCGTTTAATAATGGTGTATTATCACTTTTACAAGCTGTTGGATGTGATTTTATAAAATTTTGTTTAAATTTTTCATTTTCATTTTCTTGCAATGTCCTTGTCTAGTTTTTATGTCATAGTTATGCTGCCCTCATAGAATGAGATGGAAAGTATTTCTTCCTCTTCAATTTTCCAGAAGACTTTGTATAAAATTTTTATTGTTTCTCTTTAGATATTTGGAAGAATTCACCAGTGAAGCCATCTGACCTGGAATTTTATCTGTGGGAGGTTTTTAATTAAAATTTTAATTCCCATAATAGGTATAGGGCTATTCAAGTTACCTATGATTTTACTTTCTTAATATGTCTTTTTTTTTTTCTGTTTAGCATGTAAGTTTTAGTAGTTTGTGTCTTTCAAAGAATTTTTTTCAACTAACTTGTTTAACTTATTGGCGCAATGGATAATGGACACGTTTCTCCCAGGCCATAGATTTGCTTTGAAAACTGCAGTCTCCCCTGTCTGATATGTATTCAGAAGGTGTTCATGTATTCCGGGATTACCCTTTTCATATGCGTAGAATCTGTAACAATGTTATTTTTGTCTTTCCTGGCATTTTATCTTCTGTTTTTGGTCCCTGGTTAGTCTGACTAGAGGTTAACAACATTTACTAATCTTTCAAATAATTAGTTTTGGTTTTGTTGGTTTTCTCTTTTTTTGTCTTCCATTTTATTTATTTCTACTCTTGACATTATCATTTCCTTTATTCTGCATATTGTGAATTTAATTTTCTCTTCTTCTAGTTCCTTACCCACCTCAATTCTCTGTCTAATTCTGGGTCCTTGGCCATTCCCACCTCAGTTAACAGAAAATGCCAATACGTATGACTTGCTGGTGTCCAAACCCAGGATGAGCCCAGAATTTTTCTTCCCCTCACATTCCACAGGGACTCCAGGAGCCGTGTTGCAAGCTCTGGCTTCAGGAGTGGTCCCAGCCCCACCACGCCTGTGCCATGCTGCCAGGCCAGCAGCCTTGCCACGCGCCTTCCCACCTACCCCTGCACTCCACCTGCAGCACAACTGTGTAAACACAAATCAGAAAACACTCACTCTTGGAGCCCAGAGCCACCTGTCAGAAGTGCAGCCTCCTCGGCCACGCGGGGAGCCACCCACTCAACGGCCCACGAAGCCTGGGTGTGAGTCACTGCGGGGTGCAGGCAGCCCCAGGCCCTCCACGACAGGGGCGTTCCCAGATGCCGCTGAGCAGAAGCAAACCACCCCCCGCCATTCCACAACCCATAGTGGTGGTTTTTTGTAAAACAAAGCAAAGTTCTAAATTGGGTCACATTATACTCTGCTTAAAACCCTATACTAACAGTCTGGCCATTCCTCAAAAGCTAAATATAGAATTACTATAACCCAGAAATTCAACTTGCAAATATAGAACCATGAGAAATGAGAATGTAGGCCACACAAAACCTTGCATGCAGATGCCTGTGGCAGCGTCACCTGGCACAGCCAAAATGTGCCAACAACCCAAATGCCCATCAGCTCAGGAACAGATAAGCAAAACCTGGTCTATCCAGACAATAGAGTATTATTTGGTAATAAACAGAAATGAGTGCTGGTGGAGCGAGGAGGGGGCAAAGCGGGGGCACAGAGGCCAGAGCGCCCAGGGACGCGTGGCCACTGTCGGACCGTTTGGTGTCACAGGATGGCTGGGCTGGGGCTTGGCCTGCAGGATGGGCTGGAAATGCTCTTAATTCCTCGGAAGCTAAGAGAAACCTGGGAAGGAGTGACAGCCTGGGCCTGGGAGCCGGGTGAACACAGGAAAAGGCTTTCAGTTTTTCAAAACCTGAGCAATAAAAGACTTGGACTTGTTTTTTGAAACTTTGTAGAAGAACAAAAAATCTAGAAACTGGAAAAAATTTCAACTTGATGAGGCCTTGACTCAGTAATGACCTTGTATCTATGATTTGCTTTCTCATTCACTCATTCATTCATTCGAGAAATGCATACTGAGAAACTGCTGTGTGCAGCCTCCGTGTCACACACACGTGTGCCCCTCCTGCATTGCTACTTTGGAACACGTGTGTTCAGGCATTGACTCATCTGTGTGGGCGTGGGTGTGCGTGTTCCTGCGTTGCAGCTGCACCAGCTCCCGAATGTTGCCTGCCCCGTTCCGATTCCGAGTGTCTTCCCAGAATCGTGACGGCCGGGGCAGGGAGGAGGAGGGTGGACTGTCCCATGGAAACGCGGCCTGGGAGGGCTTAACTGAGGACAGCTGACAGAAGAAGCTATTGACAAAACACTACACGTTGGGGGTGTAAACAACACACATTTTTTTTTTTTTTTTTTTTTTTTTACAGTCCTGGAGGCTGGGGGTCCAAGATCCAAGTTCCTACAGACTTCCTGCCGGGTGAGCTGTAGGCCTGGCATGCAGGCAATGGCTTCCTGGCTGTGTCGGAAAACAGTGGAGAAAAAGATGGGGAGAGGGAAGCAGGGGAGAGAGGGGCAAGAAAGAAAGAAAGAGGCTGGGCGTGGTGGCTCACACCTGTAATTCCAGCACTTTGGGAGGCTGAGGAGGGCGGATCACAAGGTCAGGAGATCGAGACCATCTGGCTAACACGGTGAAACCCCATCTCTACAAAAAATACAAAAAAATAGCCTGTCATGGTGGTGGGCGCCTGTAGTCCCAGCTACTCGGGAGGCTGAGGCAGGAGAATGGCTTGAACCCAGGAGGCGGAGCTTGCAGTGAGCCGAGATTGCACTCTAGCCTGAACAACAGAGTGAGACTCTGTCTCAAAAAAAAAAAAAAGAAAAGAAAAAGAAACAGAAAAAAAAAAGAAAGAGGAAGAAAGAGACAGAAAGGGAGAGAGGGAGGGCAAGGAAGAGAGAAAGGGAGGAAAGGAGGGGGAGAGAGAGAGAAGAACCATCAGGGAGGGAGAGAGAGAAAAGAGCCCCAATCCTATTGTTGCCGCCCCACCCTCACGACCTCGTGTAACCTAATCACCCCCAAAGGCCTAGCTCCAAATCCAGCCACAGTCGGGGTTAGGACTTCAATGTATGAACTTCAGGGTCAGGGACACAATTCAACCCACAGCAGTGTGGAAGGAGTTCAGGAGAAGTGAGGGATGAGGCTGTCCCAGGATAGCCCAGAGGAGCCTGGAGGGATGTAGGAAAGGGAGGGCTGGAGGAAAAGGGGCTCCCGCAGGACCACCAAGGCCCCCAGCCTCCAGGTGCCCTCATTGCCACACGCTGCAGGAGGCCAGAGGGCGAGGGAGCAGGCGGGACACTGTGCACAGGGCCAGTGTCCCAGGCTCTGGGCCTGTGGCTGGGAAGAGGCCAGAGAGTGCTGGGGAGGCCGTGGTGACCTCACAGAATCTGCCTCTCCTTCCACTGGGCTCAGAGATTCCCACGAGCTATGCGCTGCCCGGAAGGAGAAGGCAAGATGGGAGTGAGGGAGGGACTGATGGGTGGCCACCGCGGGAGGCTGAGAAGGAGGCAAACGGAGGTGAGAAGAGACAGGACGAGAGTGAACGCGCTCGCCAGGCTCTCAGGCTTTCCCCTCTGCTCAGGAGGTGCCACGGCTGCCAGACCTGCCAGATCTGGGCACAGACACAAAACAGGAACCCTCTCAGCTCAGCTCAGCGTGTTTTGTTGCATGTTTTCTGGCTGGGGCTTGAGGGTGAAAGATTTTTTTTTGTTTGTTGTTTGTTTGTTTTTTAGCTGCTAGCTAGCTCAATTTGCTGGTCTTACATTCATGATACTCTTTGAGAAAATACACTGGGACGCTTTTACAACTTGAGAAAACCTCCTGGGTTTTGAAACCTCCCACACCTCTGCCCACCCTCCAGCCAGGCCAGGCCAGGGCAACGGAGAAGGGATGGAGAGAGGCGCGTGTGGACGTCACCCCAAGCCATCCATCTAAGAAGTCCCGTCCTGACATAGCGGCGAGGGTGACCCGCCCGTCAGCTCCTACCCTGCCCTGGGCTCCCTGCTGGGACCCGTGGCTGCAGTGCAACCCTGCTCAATCTCCACGCCCACTGGCAGAGTCTGTGCGGTCACCCCATGTTAGGGACAAGGACTTGGAGTCACAGGTTTGCCTGGAGGTGACAGTGACGCCAGGGCCAGCCCAGGTGAGGGATACTCGAAGGCTCACCATGCTTCAGATGGGAAGCCGGGTGGAAAGAACAGGACGAGAGGAACCACCCGGCCACCTGCGACTGCCGCTACCTCCCCTGCCCTCCTCCCTTCTTCCCCACAGGGCTCTGCAGAGTGTGGGACACGGACAGTTGCCCAACCCACAGCAGGGTAAGCGCAGGGCTGAGCATTGGCAGTGATTGGCTGTGGCTGTGACTTCCGGCACGTGGCCAGAGACGTGCCCACAAACCGCATGGGAGCCACGTAAGGGTTGCGCTGAGCACCAGACACAAAGGGAGGACCCTGCACAAGGGCCCCAGAAGAGGCATCTGTCAACCATAATCCAAAAATGCATATAATCTGGAAACCATTTCTTTCATTGTTGGTTAATTTCAATTCAATTGCAGCTTGAATGTAAATTATTGGAACTGGCTACTAATGAAGCATTGAAGACAAATTTTGATAATAGAGCATCTATTGCTTCAGTTTAAACAAAAGCTGCATGTGAATATACTGAGCTTGCTGGAAACGTCTTTAAAATCTCTCCTTCCATTCCTAGCAACATATTTTATGAGACTAGTTTTTCTACTGTGACTATTATTAAAATAAATCTGAACACTATTTTCGATATACATTTTCCCTGCCAGAATCAGTAAAACTGAAACTGGATAGGGAAGCAAAACATACATTTATTGTCCATCAGAGATATTAAATATTAACACAACATGGTATGATTTTGCACAAAAAGGCATTTAAGCATGAATTGCTATTTCACTCCTATTTTGCTCAGTTATGGTTGTGGAACGGCAAAACATTTTTAACGTGTGCGTTAGGTGGCTTAAACAACAAAACCTGGTTTTTCACAATTCTGGAGGCTGGAAGTACAACATGAAGGTGCCAGCCGGTTTGGTTTCCTGGCCCTCTTCTTGGCGTCCAGACAGCCGCCTTCTTGCTGTGTCCTCTGGTGGTGAAGGGAGGGTGCTCTGAGCAATTGTTCTTCTTTTCTTGTTTTCTGAGATGGAGTCTCGCTCTGTCGCCCAGGCTGGAGTGCAGCGGAGTGATCTTGGCTCACTGCAACCTCCACCCGCTGGGTTCAAGCAATTCTCCTGCCTCAGCCTCCCAAGTAGCTGGGACTACAGGCGCCCACCACCACACCTGGCTAATTTTTTGTATTTTTAGTAGAGATGAGGTTTTGCTGTGTTAGCCAGGATGATCTCGATCTCCTGACCTCGTGATCTGCCTGCCTCAGCCTCCTAAAGTGCTGGGATTAAAGCATGAGCCACTGCGCCTGGCTGCTCTTCTTATAAGGGCACTAATCCCGTCATGGGGATCCCACCTTCACAACTTCATCTAAACCTTATCACCTCCCAAAGGTCCAGCTCCTAACAGCCTTTCTTTGGGGATGAGAGCTTCAGTATATGAAACTGGAGGGAAGGCAGCTCTGTCCATGGCAGTCTGACAATTCTCTGTAACATATATGTGCATTCTTTCAACAAACAATATGCAGAGTTTATGTAATTTGTTTCTATTTTCCTGTTTTATTTTTGTTCTGATCATGCCATTTGAAACATACTTTATGTCTGTTGAGTGTAATAATACAATTTTGATCTTATAATTTTTTGTCTTTCTATTTTTTCATTTCTCTAGTAACTAATTTTTGTCATATTTTAAAAACTACCAATATAAAGAAGATCAAAACGTACAATGATCCTTCATCACCAATGGTTCTTCATCATCAATAATCCTTCATTACCAATGTTCGATGGTGCTTCACCACCGAGGTCTTTCATCACCAAGGTCTTTGATCACTGAGGTCTTTCATCACCGAGGTCCTTCACCTCCGAGGTCCTTCACCACTGAGGTCCTTCACCTCTGAGGTCCTTCATCACCGAGGTCCTTCATCACCGAGGTCTTTCATCACTGAGGTCCTTCACCTCCGAGGTCCTTCACCTCCGAGGTCCTTCACCACTGAGGTCCTTCACCTCTGAGGTCCTTCACCACCGAGGTCCTTCATCACCAAGGTCTTTCATCACCGAGGTCCTTCACCTCCGAGGTCCTTCACCACCGAGGTCCTTCATCACCGAGGTCTTTCATCACCAAGGTCTTTCACTATCAATAGTTCTTTATCACCAAGTCCTTCATCGCAATGGTCTTTCATTATCAATGATTGTTTATAACAAAGGTCCTTCATCACTATGATCTTTCATCACCACAGTCCTTCATCACCATGGTCCTTCATCACCATGTCCTTCATCACCACAGTCCTTCATCACCAAGGTCCTTCATCACCAAGTTCTTTCATCACCAAGGTCCTTCATCACCACAGTCCTTCATTACCACAGTCCTTCATCACCAAGGTCCTTCATCACCAAGATCCTTCACCAAGGTCCTTCATCACCATGGCTCTTTACCACCAAGGTCCTTCATCATCAGTGTTTAATGGTCCTTCCCCACAGGGAGTTAAGAACAGTTCAAGGAAGCTCCTGAACAGATGATGCAGCTGGTTTGTTGAGAGAAGTTGGAGTTAGAAGAGAGAGGAAAGTTGAGGAGCTGGTGCAGATGCCTGGCCAGTCTTAGGACACAAGAAGTGCAGACTGGGAGGATTCTCAGAGGACCTGGAGAACAGTCTTCTCTTTTTAGAGATGAGACCTAGAGAAACGTGTGAGTGGACAGGGACAGCTCTGGCCTCTGACACTGGGAAGACAGGCCGAGTGTCCTGTGTTCCTCCCCTGCTGTCGTCCCTCCTACCAGAAGGGTGCACCTCCCCGACCCACCTTTCCAAACCCAAACACAGACCTCTGGCTGAGGTGAGATCTGCAGCATGTCTTCTCTCATCTCCACCGGAGCCCCACAGCCACTCAGGAAAGGCAGCTACAGCCCCAGCTAGGATGTCAGTGTGGCCAGACAGTTTCTGCCCCATCCCAAGTGCTGCCCAGAACATGGACACTGACCCCGTTTCCTCAGAGTAAGCACAGACCTGCCCAAAACCTGCGCCCTGGGACCAGCCCCACACTGCCGGCCTTGGGGGCACGGGGCGAGGGCACTCTTTCTCTTTGCTCAGGCAGCTTCTGTGGACATGGACACATGGGGCTGTACCCAAGGAGGGGACAATGGACAGATGAGAGACAGAGTGAGGAGCGGGGAAGGGGGGAACCCCTTCGAGGAGAAATTCCATCAACCTCACAATCTTGCCTGTTTCCCCACCCCCGAGGCCACACCATCTGGATGGACAGCCCTTTGAAAGCAAACAGGAACCCTGTTGTGAGCACCACAGGCACAGTGCCCTGCGGCCCGTGTCTGGCCTGGCGCAGGCTCAGGGCTGGGCAGAGCTCAGAGCGCGGCTGCCTCTGCCTCAGAAGCCCGTGAGGGCCCCGTTGGCTCAGGCTGGAGCACAGCGACCGACGTCGAGGCTTTAATGAAGTCCGTGTGAGTGGCGGTGGGGCGGCCTCGCTGCACAGATGGCTCTTTGTCCCCATGACACCTGCCATCTGCTTGTTTGTCTAAACGATGCTGCAGGGGCAGGGGTTCCCAATCTGCTGCCCGGGCCCCACCCGCCCGCCGCGACCTCCTGACCCCCGGGCCAGACGGGTCCGCAGAGTTTGTTCTTCCAGCACAGTGGGCTCTGCCTTCTCTGCCTTCGACGTCCGCAGCCTCTTGCCAGCGCTGGTGCTTGGGTGGCAGGAGCAGCCGGGGAGGGGAAGAGGAGGGGGAGGAGGAGGGAGAGGAGGAGGGGAGCAGCCGCAGCCACAGGGACTGGGAGGACTTCAGCAGCAGCTGCCACCCGCGGCTTGGCAGGGCCCTCCTGGTCCAGGAGCCAGGCTGGAAGCTCGCATTTCCGAAGCTCAGCCCTCACACCTGTTCGCAGAGAGAACGTCACATAAAAGAGAGGCCGGGAGGGAGGGACCCCCCAGAGCAAATGCTCGGCCGCCCCTGGAGCAGATGACAGCAGCCGCAGCCGCACAGGCTGGAGCACAGCTCGCTCCCTTTTCTTAAAAACAAGTGAGGTGAGAAGAGAAAAGTTCACTTTTGAAGTTGCAGAAATGGAAGCAAAAACATCCAGATTCCACTTGCATCAGTTGAGGGAGCATTCCGAAAGGGAGGCGAGTTGCTGGAGGGCACTTTACCGGCAGCCTCCCTGGGCCTTTCCCCTGCCCCAGCATGTCTTTGAAAAGGTCTGGTGAGGTTGTCTTCCCCACCCCGTTCCCCGTAAACAGGAGGATGCCATTTCGCAGCAGGAGACTGAGACTTCCCACTCCCACGCGAGCTTTGTGAGGTCTGGAACCACAAACCTCGGGTCCTGGAGGCTCCATGAAGCTGCTTTTGTCACTCACTCCTCAGTTGTTAAATGAACAGGCCACACATTGTCTCCAAAAGTGGCAGCACTTTCCAAGAAGGAGCATGATTCCCCGCAAACGTGCAGAATCTGCTGCAGCAGTGACCTGTTGGTATTTCCCCATTGCTACGTCTGAATGTGCCCAGACACCGTGGTTGGAAAGGTGGCCTCCGATGCAAGTGTGCTGTGAGGTGGGACCTTCAGGAGGTAGACCGGGTGGCAAGGGCTGCTCCTGCGTGAATGGTTAACGCCGCCGCTATTGCAAGTGTGAGTGTGTTACGAGTGCGAGCCTGGCCTTCTCTGGCTCCCCCTGTGCTAGCACGGCCCTCCCGCCTTATGCTGTGGGAAGGTATGGCGAATGAAGGCCCCTCGATGGCAGACTTCCTCAGAGTGGTGAGAAACACATTTCTTTTCTGAATAAATTACCCTTTCTATTATAGCACCACAAAGCAGACCAAGACACTGCTAAGAAATGACTTAGAAATTGTGTGCTGCCCCCGGTGAGAAGTGGGGAGGGCCAGGCCTCAGGGGCTCCCTCCCTGAACCCCACCCAGGGGCTGCCCTTTGCTAAGTCAAAGCCTCCCGTTCCGTTCTCTCCAGAGAAAGCACATGTGCTTGACACACAGTTTCTGAAATCATTGAGCAGCAGAAGTAACTCCACAAAGGTCAGAGCCAAAGGGCATTGCCGGCCTGAACACTCCTGGCCTCACTCTCCTTCCTTCAAAGTCTATACCCCATGGCAGGCACCAGCCCTTGATTTTGTCTTCCTCTGAATGCAAACAAAACCTAAGCAGGAGGAGAAGACAGTTAACGACTGACAACTGTGATGCTGCTGGTATTGAGGCGAACAAATAAGGGAGAAACGAGCTACCAAGAATTCACCTGAATGCTCAGGGCCACAGGTTTGCCTGTAGATACCAGCTAGCCACCGGCGCTAAGGCCCCTCAAGGCTGCAGGTCGGATGACTCACTGGCTGTTCCTCAAGTTCCTCTGAAAGATGCTTTCTCATCTCCCTGGGTTTACAAGATGAGGTGGCAGAGAGGGGAGAGACCTGGGCCACCAGCCTGTGCACCCCACTCCCTCTGCACCACGGCCCAGAGAGATGGTTCCCAGCCATGGCCTCCTCGCCCTGAGAGACGGGACTCCCGTGGTTCATTCCACCCGGGATTCTCACTGAAACTCTGTCTCCTTTTTGGTAATTAGACTAGTAGGTCTGTTTGATTTCTATTTAAATTTCTATTTAAATCCCATCTTTCCTGTCAATTTTTAGACGCGTGTTTTCACAAAGTGTGGAATATTTGAAGCCTTTGGGCCATTTGCAAACCGCACAACAGCCACACCCGGGTGGCGCAGACGCCCTGTGGACACCTACAGACCTGTTTCAAACGCACGGAGGCCCGCCGTGAGCAGCTCGCCTGGAGACGGTTGGCAATTTAACACCGGTACTACGCAACAAGGGCCATGCGTCCTACGGGTATCCAACGGGAACTACTTGGGGTGACACATTTGACTTGGCGCATTTATTTCACAAGTTTCTAATTCTGAGTTTCTGGGAAGTGGCCACTGTCAGGGACCCAGAGCCTCGACAAGGGAGGCTGTCCTGACACGTCGTCCTGCTGTGTGGGGAGCTGCACCATCTGGCTTCAGTGCTGGTTGACGGGACAGATTTCCCTCTCGGAGAATGAAGTTTAAACAAGACGAGGCTCGCACGGCTCGACACGGGGCAGCAGCATCCTCAGGGTCAGCTCAGGAGTACAACGCAGAGCTTCACGGTGGCGCTGAGGCTGTTCCGGGAGGCAAAGATGAGTTCCAGGATTTGAGGGTCACAGCAGGAAAGGGGCTTCTAAGGCCTATGCATTGAAATAATCAGAGGTGTGTCCTCCATCACAGGCCGACACCCTCGGGCCGTCACAGTCTGCCCTCCTCGGATACCAGTGTCCCCTCGCGCTAATGACAAGCCGCCCTCGTGACCGTGTCGCTGGCACCCACAGCTGTGTCTGCACCTAAAAGCAGGGGCCATATTTTTACGCATTTATTAGTGGATCGAAAACATAACTTCAGGTGGAGCTTGGCTTACTCCTGCTCTGGACCATCAGGGTGTTGAGACCGACACCGACTGTGGGCTGGAGCTGTCTGATGCTTCTGTGTGTTAACTCAACCCCTCGAAAACCCTATGAGATGGGTCCTAGCATCTCCCTGTTTCACAGATGGGGAGACCAAGGCACGCGAAGGCAAAGCAGACCCCTCAGGGGCCTCCAGCTGACGAAGGGAAGAGCCAGGACTCAGATCCTGGAAGTCTGACCCCGCATGTGGGTGCCCCCAGCACCACAAGCGTGTCTGCCTCTCCACCTGCAAGGGACATCAGTAATTCACGCCATTTAATACAGTATCGAGTGATCTAACAGAGGTGGGTGGAGAACTGATCTGGGCAACATAGTCCTTGGGAGAATAACTGAAAAAAAGACTGAATGCGGCTGGGCACAGTGGCTCACGCCTGCAATCCCAGCACTTTGGGAGGCCGAGGCGGGCAGATCACTTGAGGTCAGGAGTTCAAGACCAGCCTGGCCAACATGGTGAAACCCCATCTCTACTAAAAATACAAAAATTAGCCAGGCATATTGGTGCACCTGTAATCCCAGCGGCTCAGGAGGCTGAGGCAGGAGAATCGCTTGAACCCGGGAGGCAGAGGTTGCAGTGAGCCAAGATCGCGCCAGCGCACTCCAGCCTGGATGACAGAGTGAGACTTCCTGACGACGGGAGAAGCAGCATCACACAGGAGCAGGGAGGCAGCAGCTTCAGGAGATGATGCAGCTCGCACCAGGGCCTCAGAAAGAGTGTGGATGAGAAAGAGGACGGGCATCCCACGGCCACCTGGACAGCAGGTGGGTGAGACCAGGGTCATAAAGCAGAGAGGCCATTCATTTACGACAGAGCCCAGAGAGTTTCCCTGGGTGCTTCTAAAGATGGGAGCAGAAAGTGGAGCCCTAGAAATAAGAACATCTGAACTCAGAAGGAAGTACCCCCAACAACTCACACGTCTCCCCAGAAGGAAAATGGGCATCGGTCATCTCTGGGATGGTGCGAGGATTTCTGCAGTGAGTAACCAGATACCCTCAGTGTTAAAGGAAAGTCCCCAGATTTAAGTGTCTGTGTGTAGTGTGTGTATTCAGTTAATTATACACCTTACACACTGCTGGGGTGAGAGGCCTGAATTCCGGTATTCTCAGGAGCTCTGGGGAAGTCACCCTTCCAACGATTTCGCCTGCTGCTTGGGACGGGCTCTGCTGATGAAGGTGCCGGCACCATCCGTCCCGAGTTCTTGTCAATGGCCGAGGGTGACTCCAAACGCTGCCAGTGGGTTCTTCTTCCCAACTTTGCCGTTTCACGGAGTTAAAGGCCTGGCATTTAACAAAACCATCTGCGGCAACCCAGCCAATCTTCCGGAAGTGTCCTGATCTCTTCCTCTGTAGCGTATTTAAAAGTGAAGCACATTTGCCTGGACTCTGCCCCGGGGCGGAGCTGTGCGCATGCTGGGCTGCCCTGATGAGCTGGTGCTGAGACAGAAGCGGCTTTGGGGATGGCCGCACGGGCTGTGTGTTCTGCTTCCGAACTCCCTCAGGTGAGCATGGAAAACACTTCCATAGATGCAGGGAGATGCTTCACTGCCGCAGGCAATTCCTGCACACAAACACGGCATCATCATCTCCACGTAGAGGGAAGACAGGACGCTCACAGGGAAATTCTCGGAAAGTGGGGTGTCTCCTCCTTCGAGGCCTCTTCTCAGCCGTGAGGCTGTGCTCTGGGCCTCAGTCCCACCCACTGCACCGTCCTCCCTACCACAGCATCCATGCCAGCCCCGCACCCGTCAGGACATGTGGGAGCCCTGGCCCCGAGGGCTTTCTGTGGCTTCCCAGGTCCATGTTTTCATTGTCTTTGCTCCCACCGTTTTTTCTCATGTCCTCTTTTCACACAATATTTATTGTCTTGTCCCCTCTGTTCTGTCAAGAGCCCAGACTGTGTAACACACATTGCCTGGCCCAACAACCCATTCAATAAATATGTGTGGAACAAAAGAACCAAACAATGACTCAATACCTCTCCTGCCTCTTCCATGAAATCATTGTTTTAATTCGAGAATTAAAGATGTTTGGATTAAAATGTTTCTTGAATTTTTCCATTCCTGGCCTCTTGCAAGATCATTGTGCTAGATTTTGAATGACCTACTTTTCCTTCTCAGGCCTGAGACTTCAAGAGACTATTGTGGTAACATAGCCACGAATTAATCTTTCCATTTTCTGAAAATAGAATTCTACTTACATAAGTTTTAAAAAAAAAAATTGGTGGTTAGAACAATATCATTAATATAATTTTTATTTTTCAATTAAATGATTCCAACTGTCTTCATGATAATTATTTATATTTATAGAACATCTTAAAGGGTACATTTCACACAGAAAGCCACCACGTCCAGTCTCTGTCCAGACCATGGAGGGAGACCAGAGGTGGTCGTTGGGTGGGCAGCAAGAAGCCAGGGAGGACCCAGCGGGGAGCAGGGTGGGGACCGCAGAAGGAGTGGCAGGAGGGATAGGGCAAGCCGTGGGTAGGCAGCCACCCTTAGCAAGGGAGGCAGGGAATGCCACCTGGCTGGTACAAATGGAACAAATTCCAACGCCTGTCTAGAGTGTAAGCTTCTTGGGCAGAAGGGAGCTTTATGATCCACGTCCATCCCATAGCCTTGCTCCCGCCATGCCCCCTCCTCGGAGAAGGCCGCCTGGAGTGCCCACCACAGAACCAGCGCTGTGCTTAGCAGCACCAGGACCCGCAGGGCCCGCACTCCCCTCCGCAGGAAGCTCACTGCCCACGAGGAAAGACGAGGAAATGCAGAGAAAGAAGGGCACGGGACAATGCCACAGACTATGCAGAGAAAAGTGACCAGTGGGAAGGGTCAGGGGAGGCTTCGAGAAAGAGCCAGGACCGGAGCTGGACCCTTGGAGAGAGCCGCACGTGACTGAGGGTGCAGGGCGGCCCGAGGCTGGGAACAGCACCTGCCAGGCCCGGGAAAGGGCAGGACAGGGCCGGCGCATGGAACAGAAGGGAGCATGGCACTGTTAAAAGGCCGTGAGACATCCGGGAGCCGCAGCAGGGGAGGCCGAGTGTGGAGGTTTAGAGGAAAGGAGTGAGGCTGAGGCTGCGAAGGAGGAGCGTGGTGTGGAGAGGGACCGGGAGGCCCTGAGGTGGGAGGAGCGCGGTGTGGGGGGACCGGGAGGCGGTGAGGTGGGAGGAGCGCGGTGTGGGGGGACCGGGAGGCCGTGCGGTGGGAGGAGCATGGTGTGGGGGGGCCGGGAGGTCGTGGGGTGGGAGGAGCGTGGTGTGTGGGGGAGCGGGAGGCGGTGGGGTGGGAGGAGCGTGGTGTGTGGGGGAGCGGGAGGCGGTGGGGTGGGAGGAGCGTGGTGTGTGGGGGGGCGGGAGGCGGTGGGGTGGGAGGAGCGTGGTGTGTGGGGTGCGGGAGGCGGTGAGGTGGGAGGAGCGCGGTGTGGGGGGACCGGGAGGCCGTGCGGTGGGAGGAGCGTGGTGTGGGGGGGCCGGGAGGTCGTGGGGTGGGAGGAGCGTGGTGTGTGGGGGAGCGGGAGGCGGTGGGGTGGGAGGAGCGTGGTGTGTGGGGGAGCGGGAGGCGGTGGGGTGGGAGGAGCGTGGTGTGTGGGGGGCGGGAGGCGGTGGGGTGGGAGGAGCGTGGTGTGTGGGGGAGCGGGAGGCGGTGGGGTGGGAGGAGCGTGGTGTGTGGGGGAGCGGGAGGCGGTGGGGTGGGAGGAGCGTGGTGTGTGGGGGGGCGGGAGGCGGTGGGGTGGGAGGAGCGTGGTGTGTGGGGTGCGGGAGGCGGTGGGGTGGGAGGAGCGTGGTGTGTGGGGGGCTGGGAGGCGGTGGGGTGGGAGGAGCGTGGTGTGTGGGGGGGCGGGAGGTGGTGGGGTGGGAGGAGCGTGGTGTAGGGGGGGGCGCAGGAGGCCGTGGGGTGGGAGGAGCGTGGTGTGTGGGGGGCGCAGGAGGCCGTGGGGTGGGAGGAGCGTGGTGTGGGGGGGCCGGGAGGCCGTGGGGTGGGAGGAGCGTGGTGTGGGGGGGCCGGGAGGCCGTGGGGTGGGTGGCAGCACAGGCTAGGGCTGAGCTCGGGGCCGGGGCAGGGGCGCTTGCCCTTGGGAGGGAGAAAACAGGCAAGGGACAGGATGTGGTGAGCATCGGCCCGCGAAACGCCGCGGCCACAGCCTGATGAAGTCTGTAGACAGCAGGCTCGGCATGAAGGAGACACAGCAGACATGGCTGTGAGGTGCCGCTCGTGGGAGCAGAGCGGGGAAGGGAACCTGGGTGTGACCGTGGGGCTGGGGCTGGGCGGGGAGAGGGACCGGAGATGGGGAGGGGCTGCTGGAACGAAGGAGGGCGGCCAGAGGTGCACGGGCCCCCACCCCAGCCCCAGCTCCCAAGTGGTACACCGACCAGTCACTCAAAAAGCAGCCTGTGAGTTTTCGGAGAACAGATTCTTGGCCGTGGAGCCAACAGAGGTTTCTCCTGCAGGTGTGTCCCAGCCAGGAGCGTGGCCTGGGTGCGGGAAGCCATGGGCCTAACACGAGCCACCCGAGAGGTTTTTGGGCCTGCGGGAAACCCTGCTGTACCCTCTGGCCTCTGGCACAAGTGTTCGTGCGGGGCCTTCGGGGGCCCTTGGGCCCTGGGTCTCCGTGCAGGCCGAGAGCGGTGGAGGTTGCTTGGTACGTGGCAGGGCACACCTGTGTACGTAACTGAGACCACATGTGAGAGCGAGAACCATCCGTGCCGGGCCTCCTGTGGAGCAGCCGTGAGACATCGCCTTACTCTGCACATGGGCGGCCGCTTCCTCTTGCGCCTGGAATCCTGACAGCCAAGGCGTTAGGGCCGTGCCTCGCCGTCCCTTGCAGGCCCCTGGCCCTGGACTGTCCCCGCAGGCCGCAGCGCAGGCTCCTGGGGGAGGGGTGAGGGCCCACTTGGTGCAGGTGGCTCTCCAGTCTGATGAGACACCAGCTGGGCTGGGTGCGGTGGCTCACGCCTGTAATCCCAGCACTTTGGGAGGCTGAGGCAGTCGGATTGCCTGAGCTCAAAGTTTGAGACCAGCCTGGGCAATGTGGTGAAATCCTGTCTCTCAAAAAAAATTAGCCAGGTATGGTGCGTGGTGGTGGGTGCTATAGTCCCAGCTACTCGGAAGGCGGAGGCAGGGGAATTGCTTGAACCCGGGAGGTGGAGGTTGCAATGAGCTGAGATAGAGCCACTGCACTCCAGCCTGGGGCGACAGAGCAAGACTATCTCCAGAAAAAAAAAAAAAAAAAAAAAAGACACCAACCGACTGCCCACTGCGATCTGAGGCTTCCTCCTGCTGCTGGCTTCCCCTGGGGACTCACTGAGCCAGGGTCTCCACGCATCACGGCATCCATGGCAAAAACTTGCCAGCACTCAGGCAAAGCAAGGCTCACCTCCTCCCTCCTGAGCTGGCTGTGCACACCTCTGCTTCCATTTCCTTCAGTTTTACTTTATTCAGCAGGAGTATTTCCAAACTGTGACATATAAAGTATCCAAAAACAGGTTTTTATTCTTCTCTACCTTCTCGTTTTTCAAGCAAAGCTAACTTACATCTTCCCTTAATAATAATTGGTTTGAATGTCATTTTCAGAGAGTGACTTTTAAAAAATACTTGTCATTGTAAACGAGTCTCTGCATAATTGCGCTGGATTCTCTTGAGAATGTGGCTTTGACTCAGCCTTGGCTGCCGACGGCCAGGAGCCCATGGGCCTGGCCCTTTCTGAGACAGAGCTGATTTCCGGACCGCTCTTATCAGCCTTCTGTGGCCTGGGCCTGAGCTTTGTGGTCCGGCAGGGCCTTGGCCAGGCCGTCTCCACTTCCTACCACGCTCCCGCCTTCGCCTCTGGCTCTAGTCTTTCCTTTGACCTAATTTTTAGTGTCACTGCATGGCCACCTGCACTCCAGATTCACACAGTCACTCTCCTGTTTTTTATTCCCTTAGGTTTTGTCTGAACACAATCTTACTGTTAAAACACCACACACACACACACACACACACAACAGACACAAGCTCACATCCCCTGTGACACCACCCAGTGCCCCCATGACACTGATAGGTGCGTTTGTGCCTTCCTGCATGTGGCACAAGTGCTCGTCTGCTGTGCCCGCCCTGTGATGTGCTCCAAGTGCTCCCCACAGCTGCAGCCTCGCTCCCCCACATCCTGTGGGTGGGCACTCCCTCTGCTCCCAGGGGGTCTCTGGCATGACCTCTGCCATGGACCCTGCCATGGTCTCTGCCTTGCCAGTGCTTCAGCTGCTTCCCTGCTCATCCTCTGTTCTTCCCTGGGGTAAATGCTAAGAATGCATCAGAGTCGGTGCAATTTTAATGTAATCAATTAATCAATATGATGAATTGATCTCGAGATGCCGAGTTCTGATTTTTAAAAACACCGTTTATGCACCAATTTCCTCTAATGTTTGACGTTAAGTGTTTCCATTTCCTCTAACTTAATAGGGGAAAAATCAGACTGTTTTCCATTGCAGTTCCCTGATCTGTTGTGAGATTGTGCAGCTTTTAAATGCTTCTTGGTAATTTGCATTTCTGCTTTTGTAAGTTTCACTCGTATTTCTTTGGCCCTTTTCTTCACAGCTGTGTGTTCTCCCCACGGTGGAGGAACCGTCTTCTCCCTGCGCCTGTGAGGTGCTGTTGGATTCGCCCACAGTGCCAGCCCCTTCCCATGAACACTGTGGGTCTCATTCTGCTGCTCGTGTCTTGAGGCTTCTCTACACGCCTGTCATATTGATGCCATCATACTCATGGATCTTTTCTTTTGTGCCGTTCAGTTTTTCTGTTATATGCAAGAAGACGCTCTCTGCCGGCGGGACCACGCGGACACTCTTCTTTCTCCCGTCACGCTGGAATTCTTGTTTCTGTGCTTAGAGCTTTAACTTCAGTGGGATCCAGTTTTGTGAATGGTGTAAATGAGGGATTTGGCTCATTTACTGGCTGTGCAGTCCTGTGCCCAGAGCTACACTTCCCATGAGCATGTTTGCCACCAGATGCCAGGCACCAGCCTTGCTCCCGGCACTGCTCCTGGCCTTGTTTCTGGCCTTGCTCCCAGCCCTGCCCCCTGGTCTGCTCCCTGCCCTGCTCCCAGCCTCCGTCACCTTTCACAGTCTTCTGTCCCAGGTCTGCCGCTCACCTGCCCATCGGATGAGATCCCTCAGGGAGTTGGAGATAGGGCCTCTTCCTGTCCTTCCAAGGGGAGCAGTGTCTGGAGGCTTCGGAGGATGTTTCTGACACACTGTGGGGTGTCCACCGCTCCAGCTTGCAGGTTCCAAGGCAGAAGTCACCAGAAGGAAGAACAGAAGCAAAGACAATGCCAGGCTAAAGCAGGAGCCCACCCTTCCGGTCTGAGGGCCGCACTGGGGGCTGCTGAGCTGGGGGCTACTCAGCATGGTGCCTGAGTGTTCACAGGCGCTGAGTGCCCCCACTGCCTCTGTAGGAAGCGTCCCAGGGGCAGATGTGCCATGGTCCTCGTGTAGCCGATGTCTGTCCCACCTGGAGCGACTGACCTGCCTGTGCTGACGGGGTGGATGGAGACAGGCCATCTGTCAGAGGCAATCGGAGCAAATTATCAAATTCTAAAGTCAGAGGACCCTTAGGGCTTCACTGAGTGGAGGCAGGAGCCGCCCTGGGGAGACGTTTCCCTCAGTGAGGGGCCTGCAGTGAGGCTCAGCCTTTTTGGTAAATTGCACCAGGGAATAGGTTAGGACTTATCTGCATCGGGCGTCTCATCATCAGTCAACACTGTGTCATGCTGGGCAGTCACAACACCACACAGCTCACAACAGTGTCACATACTTCACAACAGCATCACACACCTCACAACAGCGTCACACAAGCTCACAACGGTACCACGCGAGCTCACAACACCACACAAGCTCACAATAGCACCACAGAGCTCACAACAGTACCACACAAGCTCACAACAGCACCACGCAGCTCACAACAGCGCCACAGAGCTCACAACAGCACCACACGGGCTCACAACAGCACCACAGAGCTCACAACAGTACCACGCGAGCTCACACCACAGAAGCTCACAATAGCGCCACAGAGCTCACAAGAGCACCACACAAGCTCACAACAGCACCACGCAGCTCACAACAGCGCCACAGAGCTCACAACAGCACCACGCAGCTCACAACAGCACCTTAGAAGCTCACAACAACCAACCGCGGGCTTGGCGCTGTTTGGTTTTGTTTGCTTTCTAGCTTTCCTTTATTCTGTTTCTGCGGTCTTTCCTGGACCAGCAAGGTGGCTTACTCGGAGTTAGTACTGGAGCTGTCACGATCTCTTTCGTGTCTGTAGTGTGAACTGTGATTTCCTTCCCTCCTGGGCTGTGTTGTGGAAAGATGGGCCCGCGGAGGGTGTTTGGAATAAACGGGCAGTCCTCCCACCAGCACGCCCGCCTCTGCTGGGAGCGTGAGGCAGCACCACTCCCCAGGAGGCAGCTTCTCTCAACCGCACGGCTCTAACTGATCTGCCACCAGAGCCCCTGACATCCTTCCCCCGCCAGGAGCCTCTGCAGCCCCTGCTCCCACCCTCGAGGGCACACGAGCCCAGAGCCATTCCCAGGTCGGGTAGAGCAGCAGTCTGAGTAGGGAATGGATGGGGCCTCCTCCTGTGAAATCGCTCCCTCGGCTCCTCTGCAGGTCAGCACCTTAGAAAGGCACATGGGTGTCAGGACAGCCGCAGGCCCAGCCTGTCTGCCTCCTGGAGGCCCCGGCCGTGCGGCCTCTTCCCCTGTTGCCCTGGCCCTGGGGAGCTCTGGTGTTGTCTGCCTCTTCCCCACGTCACCGTCTCTGCTGCTGGACCAAAGCATGGCCTGAGCCCCTCACAGCCCCATGCTCTGCCCACAGCCACCAGATCCACAGTTAGAACAAACTTGTGTGCCTTGGCCTGGCTGGGAGGCCCCTGCTCCCAGGAACTCACCTTCTCCCAGAGGGGTCTCTGTCCAGCAGGTGAGCCTGGCCCCAGGCCTCTCTGCAGCAGGCATAGACTGGCTGGGTGACCCTCAGGGAACCACAGCTGGTACTCAGCAGCACTGCCGTGCCAGGCTCCACCTCCCACCTGGCGAGGCGCCTACTCCCCAACTCCCCTTGTTCCCAAACCTCCCCCTGAACCAGCCTCATGACCCCCAACCACTGGGCCAGAGTGGCAGCTGACTGCAGGTCCTAGCGTCCCCGGATGGCCCCAGCACCCAGACTCTCAGAAGACACCACAAGCCAGAGCCCCCCTTACCCAGGCTCTCCCCTCCTCCCATGTCAGCCTTAGAGGCACCTTTTCAGTATCACAGGTGACACCAGATGCTCCCAGCCAGACCTCAAGTGGCGGTGGTCAGAGTTCAGCGGGAACGCTGGGCCTTGGCTCTGAGATGTCACGGCTTTTCCAACACTTCTGGCCACCACATGAGGGCCCCAGCGTGAGACCAAGGGCAGCGGTGAGTGCCAGAACCGTGCCTGGCACTTCCTATGGTTGGGGATCTCAACAGAACTTGTGAGGCAAGAAATTCTCCCGGGGCCTGAAAGGCCCATGCACGGCCGTTTGTAATTTTGGCTGGGGCCAGGGTGGGGTGTGACGTTCCAAGAGAGTCCCCTCCTTATCACACCAGACCCTCCCTGCTCGGGGCACAGGGCAGACACCCAGCACGCCTTCCTCTCTCACCACCGCCTCTGCCCTGCACCCAGCTGAAAGCGATTAGATTTGCGTGTCTTTATTTGTGGAGCTATAAATTGTCACCACATTTACGGAGCAGGTGTCTTTTCTAATCAATTCTGTTTTCCATGCAGTCTCTGCAGCCGTGGTCAGCGATACAGAAGCTCTTGCATGCTGGAGCGCCTGGCGTGTGGACTGCAGACTTTGATGGCAGCTTTTCTTTCATACTTTCCACATTTTGTCCTTTGAGAGTCTGTTCTGGGAAGACAGGACCTGCTATAAAAACAAACAATATCAAGATGGGTTATAATTCGCCTCCGTCCTCTGCCCCAGGGTGGAGCTGCGTGGAGTGTTGATTCCCAGGGAGGTGACTTAAGGAGATGTTCTCCTTCTCAAAGGAGAAGCCAAAAATGAAGCAGAAATTCAAGTGATCAGCTAAGTTGGGAGCAGGAGGCAACCCAGGAATCACAGATGGAACTGGGAGAGGAGACTGGTGTGATGGGCAGTGGGACCCCTGGTTGCCGACACACTCCTCTCTCACCACCTATCCCATTCAATCTTACATGTTTCTCTCTCCTCCAGTAGACTCTGAGCTCCTGGGCGGCAGGGCTAGATTGTGTGCACCTTTTATCCTTGAAACAACCTCAGTTCCTGGTACATTACGTGGTCACTAAAAGTTTGCTGCATTGAATTAAACAGAATTGGTTCATGCTATTAAATTGTGGACAAGTCCCTCATGGTACTTAGAATCAACAGAATTGTCGGCATTGACGGGCAGGGCCCTGAGATACAGATGGTCCTGCCTCACAGCCCACTCAATGGGAAGGGCCCCCGGGAAAGGCAGAGCCACGGGGAGAGTCACAGGAGGGGCGAGCCATGGAGAGAGCCACGGAGAGAGCAACGGAGAATGCCTCGGGAGACCCTCACTCCCAAGGACAAGCCTGAGTGTGCCCACCGGGGTGGGGGGCTGACCTGGCAGCAGGTGCGTGAGGCTGAAGTCTATGAGTTCAGGGCGAGTATGGACAGGAGGACTAGAAACACACCGTCCCACTCCATTTAAACTGGAAGACCCCTCTCAGATAGACATAGCCCATGGCATTCTGCAAATGGTAATGTTTGCTTAACTCTTTGCTGAAATCTACTACATACATTCAAGAATAGCAGAAATACAATGATATTTAAGAAAATTGGAGCCTTCTGGGGATGACATTCCCCCAGCACAGGTTTCCCACACCTGCATCCATTTCCCGTTTCTGTGTCGGAGTCAGGCATCCTCAGTGGCTTCAGTCGATGCACGGCCTCTGCAGGTCAGAAGCCTGCATGGCAGCCACGCTTCCTCTGGCCACTGGCAGAACCCATTTCCCTGCCCTGGAGGACGGGGGCTGGAGACCCCTCAACCCCCATGGCACCTGCCAGCCCAGAGGCCGCCCTCATGTCCGTGCCATGGGGCTTCCTCATCATGGCCTCTCACTGCCTGGAGGAGAAAGGAGAGTCTAGAGGGTGTCTTGCCCGGCGAAGTCTCACTGATGGAAGTGGCCGCAGTCTGCATGTCCAGCTGTCAGGGTCCCACCACACTCAAGGGAAGGAGATCATACAAGGCCTGGAACAGAAGGGGCAGGACCAGGGGAGACCACCAGGCCCCCGGTCAGAAGTTCAACTGGGGGACACCTGGGTGACCTGGCCTTGCACCTGCTGGATCCTGGTGCGGGGGGTCCCCACTGGGGATGGGGACGGCAGGTCTGCCATTTCCATGTCGGAAGCTCCTAGGCACCAGCAATGAGTGGATCTGTCTCTGCCAGACGAGGGGCTTCTACTGCTGCAGAGCCTGTGATCTTCTCTCTAAATCTTTGAGCCTTCCTTCTGTGTCACGGGCTGTGTTTTTCCAGCTCCCCAAGCCGATTGTCCTGAGCAGGAAGGAGACGCTCTCACCCTCATTATCTGCCCGGACTGCGCCGTGTCTTCCTGTTCTCAGCACGATGACTGCATCACCACCGTTCCATCACAGAGCTGATTGCAACCTTTAACATCAAACGGGCTGAGAAAACACGCTTTCTTCATTTTATACCCCACCACATCCGTACTTCTCTGTAAAAACATGACAACAATTTAGCTTCTCTGGGCACTCGCGAGCTGGGATACGTGGGCCTCCCACGGCTGGGGGCTGCCTGGCACCTCCCCACATATGTGTGGCTTCATGGGTGTCCTGTCCTCCCATGGCACCTCCCTTCCAGCCAACAGAAGTCCTTTCTTTAAAACAACTCAACCTTCCAATAAACCGCCATTTCTGAGGGCAGCAAAGGAACTCCAGGAACTCCAGCTCCACAGGCCGTTGGGCTCTCGGGACACAGACATCGGGGTGGAGATGGCAGCCTGGGGCTGTCCTGCGGGGGACGCCTGTGGGAAATGAAGTCAGGCACGTGAAGCAGGATTGGGCCTACTGAGTCCTCCCCAGCCCCAGGGAGCTCCCGGGCAGAGGAGGTCCAGGCCAGCGCCCCCGCTGTGTGCCTCAGCTGCGGCTGCAGGAGGACGGGGTGGCCTCGGTGCTGAGGTTCTGTCTGGGGCTGTGTCCTGGGGGGCTGGGATCTCCGAGTCCACAGCAGGGGAGATGGAGGGGAGCAACCTGCACTGCTGGGCGGAGAGCGTTTGCTGCAGCCTCCTCCTCTCGAGGCCCTCGCAACACCTACCCGGGGCTAAAGAACTTTCCAGATTCGGGTCAGCACTTCCAGACATGTCAGGGGCTGCGTGGCCCTGAAGCCACACTCTGCCCTGGATGCAGTGCTGGACCAGGGACCTGGGAGAGGCCCCTCACCACACCCTGCCCAGACCCGGGTCTCACCCTTGGCTCTTCTACACGCAGGGCCAGACTAGAGGGATGACGTCATTTTCTACAGAAGTAATGACACGCACAGGGCCCTAGACAGCACTCCTGCCCCATCTCAGCCAGAGCCACACAGGCCGGGTGGCATCTGCAGGGACAGCCAGGCCTCTCCAGGAGCAGGAAGGGCTGCCCAAGGCCACCTGCCCTGCGTGCTCTGCCCGGCGTGGAGTCCAGGCGCTGCGGGTGAGGTGTGTCCTCACGGTTCCTCCGCAGTGTTACTCAGGAGAGGCCCACACCGTTGGTCCTGCCACTGGTCCCTGTTACTCGGCGAGGAGGGGACAATCATTGCCCCCTGAGTTGGTCTCCCTCAGGCCGGGGCTCTGTGTGGTGCATGAGGTTCGCTGAGGAAAGCCGGAGATTTGGAGGCTCCGAGGGCCCCAGGCCGGACCCTCTTGCTGCTTCCCAGCCGCGGGCCTTTCCAAGAATGATTTGAGGACACAGGGTCACCAGAAAGATGCCTGTGACTTAGGGAGCATCTCTCTGTCCCGGGATGCCTCACAGAATCCTTTTCACGGCTTTGTAACTTGCTGTTGGCTCCATTTTACAGGTCAGAGCTCGGAAGCTTGAATGAGTTCGGAAACTTTTCTGGTCATCCCATTAGCGAAGATAGAGCCTTGGTATGGGCCACACATCCTCATCCCAGACCCTCCCTGTGTCCTCCGGGCCTGCCCCAGCACCGGGAACCGGAGCCCTGGATGCCGGGAGTTCCATCTTTCCGGATGGCTCTTTGATGGCACCTCTCAGCTCCTCCCCAGGACGGACGGCCAGAGGTCAGACGTGCGTTACTGCGGCAGCAGCCCTGCCACAAGCAGCAGGAAACAGGAGCCTCCATTCCAGTTCCCACCCAGACCACGGGAGCTCTGCCCATCAGCCACCACGCGCTGGGATCCACAGCTGAGCTCCTTCCATTCCGGTTCCCACCCAGACTGTCCGAGCTCTGCCCACTGGGATCCACGGCTGAGCTCCTTCCATTCCGGTTCCCACCCCGACCGTCTGAGCTCTGCCCATCAGTCGCCACGCACTGGGATCCACGGCTGAGCTCCCAGGGCCTGCAGATGAACTGGTTCCTGAGCTGGGGATGGGACGGGCAGGCCAGGAGCCGGAACCTCTCAGTGTACTGGGTGTGTCTACACCCCACAGTGGGGAGGAGTAAGGGGCCTTCCTCTTACTCCCTCTGGGCTACTGAATTTGCTGTATTTTTTATAGTTTGAAGAAGAGAATGGGCACAGACTCTCCTGCCAGCCAGCCATCCACCTTTTGCTGTGTTTCATTTGTGGCATCTGACCCCAGCTTCGGTTCAGCGGTCAGGAGTCACCCTGGCGGCCAGGAGGCCAGGGACCCCCTACCTGGGGATCCTAAGTCCTTTGCTCTGGGAAGCCTCACTGCCTTTGAAACTGGCCCTCCATTGCCACTTACTCGCAGGAGAACGGTAGCCCCCAGAGGCTTTGTCGGAAGCGTGGAGATGGCCGTGGTCCCGATGGGCTGCTGTTGGAAACAGCGATCTGTGGGCGGGAGACGACTCCGGGAGCGTCACAGCCGGGTGCTGCAGGCCTGCGTCTACTCGTCCTGGGCTGGAGGGGAGGCAGGGCTGGTGTTCCAAGGGGTGGAAATAGGACTGAGGGCTCTTCTGAGAGAAGGGGATACTCTCGCCTGCTGCCCTCCTTGAAAAGGCTCCCCACCTGCCCCACACCCTCACGGGGGTCCAGGGACCTCCAGCACGTGGACAGTCAGCCAAGCCCCTGGGGTCAGTAAGCCCCTGGGCAGCGGATGAGGAGGAGCAGAGGTTGGTCCCCCTCGGAACGTCGGCCACCATGACTGAGGCACTGACCAGGGCGGGCACTTGGCCTCGGGCTGTTGTCAAGCCCCCTGCACAGTTCCTGCAGCAGAGGCGGCGGTCACTCCCCTCTGACTCGCCCTTCCCTCTCCTCGGTGCTGCCCTGCACACGGCCCGTCTGAAGACTTGGCCAGACCTTCCCCTGTGAGGCCTCCGGGGTTCTGCTCTGGGGAGGGCTGTGCTCTGAGGACCGCTGTCGCTGCCCTGCCAGTACCTCTGCAGTTGTGAGAGGCCCCTTCCTTCCCTGCAGCTCTATGAGTGTGGGGACTTCAGCCCAGCCTTCTTTCTCCCTCCGGAGGCCACGCATCTCTTAAGCCAGTCGTGGCCTCTTCCACGGCCGACTTGCCCCTGTGGCCCAGTCTGGCCTGGAGCCAGCATTAAATGTGACCCCGGCCTGGGAACAGAGGGCGGGCCCTGGAGCCTTGGGGATCGTGAGGCAACGAGAAGGCCAGCCCAGGTTCTCCCCGCGGTTAAAAAGCCCTTCCCTTCCCGGGTCTCAGTTCCAGGCTTTCAGGGATGATGAGGGAACCAGGAGGCCAACCCAGGTTCTCCCAGCGGTTAAAAGGCCCTCCCCTTCCCCAGTCTCAATTCCAGGCTGATTTCCCCAGGACAGCATTCTTTTGTCCACTCGCTGTTACCCCAGCTCTGATGGCTTCACATCTGCTGAGGCGATTCTGCATCTCTAGAGTGAAAAGCTCCTAAGACAGAGCCATTCTCCCTGAATTATTGATTATTCCCTTGAATTGTCATAAATCTCCCCTTGCCATTTATCTCTGAACATCATTTATGAGCACCTTGCCTCTCCCCTGATGAGAAAGTGCATTAACCCTGCAGGCTGTGTCTGGGAAGGCTCTGCCCTCATCCATTCAGAACCAAGGCCTCGGCACCCACAGCTTCGTTTCTGGTCCTTTTTCAGACCATTCCCAGTGCCTTCCTCTCCCTCCCAGCCCTGGGCCCTCCCAGCCGCCCTCCCATGCAGGCAGCCTGGAGCCGCCTCCAGGAGGGGTGGCCGCCACTGTAATTACAGGCGCCTCTCCACACCCCGGGGCTCAGCTCTGCAAATTAAACTGTTTTCTGCTTTTTATCTCCCTCTTCACAGCTCTCCTTCTGACTAATGACTCCAGCAACGGATGCTGCTCTTCCAACGCTTTTACTAGGAAGCCCGAGCTTTAATTTTCCGACAATCACAAAGGCCTCTGGAACAGCAGCCTGTGCACGCTCAGCGGCTCCTGAGGTCAGTTGCCAGCGCGCTGATGGGGAAAGCTCTGAACGTGTTTCCTCTCAGAGCCTCTAAATCACATCTTCCCTTCGTGGTAGACGCAGACGGACCGCACAGGAATGGGGTCTGTGGGAGGCTGTGCTCACGCCCTTGGCTGCAGGATAATCGCCTCCTTCGACAGGGCTGGGGGAGCTCAGTCTGGCTTCCCCTTCTCCCAGGGAACCTGGGGTGGAGCCCTCAGCACATTCATAAAGGTGAACAATTACCGCGCCTGAAGACCTCTATCATCAACCAGGGGAAACGGCTGTTTTTCTGTAGCCTGTGAATTCAGCTTTTATGACTAAATGACTACTTCAACCTCAGAACTCTAAGCATTACCATTTGCCTCCTAAAAATAGCTGCCTCCCTTGGTCCATATTTAGAACAGAAAACACACTGGGAGGAGGGGGCCCTTGGCAGCCCCGACCGCCCCGCCCGGCAGGGCCCTCTTAACCCTTCCCCACGCTGCCCCAGCCCTATAGGCTTGGAGAAGGGAGGATGGGAGTGTTCTTCCCCCAGAGACAAAAGTTAACGGGAAACGCAAAGGTCACTCTCAGATGAGCCGACTCCTTCCCCACGGAAGAGCACTGGGACCGTGCACACTTCCAGATGTCCCGGGCCTTTCTAGGCCTCGGTTTCCCCACATGCCAAACAGCTCTGGCATCTCTGCTGTGTGTGTTTCCCCGTCCTGGGGGAGTGTGAACTCTGCGGCCCTGCCAGGAGGGCGAAGGTGAGGGTCTCGCGTGTCTGGGAGCGGTCAGCAGCCCCTGGTGGGAGTCACCCCGTCCCTTGCAGGAAGAACCCGCCACACGGAAGTGAGGCAACGCGGCGAACGTGCGGGCGGGGCGGCTTTCCTGCACGTGAAGTTACCCGGCCCGAGTTCACCAAAGGAAAGGACACACGTCACCCCCAGCGGTAGTGTGTCCTCCTCCTCCCCGCGGGACTGCGATTCCCGCGTCACCCTTGCCCAGGAAACAGAGGAGCCAGAGCCGCCACCTGGAACTGACTCCGAGCAGAGACCTGCGCCTTCCTGGAAATAAGGAGAGTGACAGGCACTGGTCAGCAGAGCTCCCAGGGGAGGGCGGGGCTGCAGGGAGAGCCACCAAGAGAGTGGCAGGCAGGAAGGGCAGGACGGGGAGCAGATGCGATTCCTGCAGCTGCAAACAGCAGCTCCCATGGGCGGGCACAGAGACACAGGCCCTCTCCACAGTCACCCTCAGGACTAACCCTGAGAATCAGGGAGCCTCCTTGCCTCCATCAGAGTGGGGAAAACAGGGCCCTGCCGCAGGAACAGCTTCCATGCATGAGGCTACCTGTTCTGGTCCAAAAGTAGAACATCTGACTCAACAGTCAGGGCGTGTTCACCGTGAGGGCGCACACTCGGCGAGGCCACACCAGCAGAGCCACCGGTGACCCCGGCAGAGTCAGGGCACACTCACCATGAGGGCGCGCACCTGGCGAGGCCACACCAGCATGTTCACCGTGAGGCGTGTTCACTGTGAGGGCGCACACCTGGTGAGACCATCGCCTGCAGAGCCACCAGTGGGGATCATCCTGTTTCTTGACCCAGCTTGGAACTTCAGACAGCGTCAGTCAAGGACCGTGGGAGTGTGAGGTTTTACCCAACCTGCAAGCTGAGTAGACAGCCTGCCGCAGCTTCATGGTTGTGGGAAGAAGACTAGCCCCCTGGGTTGGAGATGAAACACCTGATAGACAAGCAGAGCATGGCGTGCAAAGATCATCAGCATGTCCTGAGACCAGCTCCCAGCCCGGGTCCCACCAGCAACGCACAGTGGCCCAAGAGACACCTGCAAAGGGTGCCAGCCCTCAAGAGGCCACATTCCTCCTGCAGGCCCCGGCACAGCCGTCCTTTACTCCTGAGGAAGCGCCACCTTCCAAGCCTGTTCCTTTCTGTTCACAATGTCCTTGAAAAGAAAGGCAGTTGGTGTCTCTGCCAGCGCTATGATGTTCCCCATCACTGTTTCCCACGTTGTGGGGAAACGGGAAAAACTCAGAAGCCCCACAGTCGGGAGTTGGTGAAGTCACCGAATGACGCCAGCACAGTGGCCATACACACACGGGGCCCTTTAAAATATGGTGCAGAAGCGTTTTCAATAACCCGGGAAAGCTATGCATGTTTCACAAAGAGAATATGTCGCGAAGTGAAAACAGACGACAAGTTTAGATGACAGATTTCCATTCCAGACCAGGGAGTTCACACCAACATAGAACACAAAATAAAATGTTCACAAAGTTACTGGCACAGTGGATTTCCGTGTGGCTTCTGTTTTGCTTATCTGCATTTCATAGGCTAGTGAAGTATAATAAAATGCATTGTTTAAGCAAACATGAGTCAATACGTTAATATCTTTAAAGACAGGCCTGTTGGTTCTCGCACAGGCCACAGCAGTCACCATGGACACAGGGGGTCAGGCTGACCTCCCCGAGCCCAGGCACCACACCGCCCTTGCCTGGCTGGTCGGCAGAGTCCACGGTCAACCCTGGCTGAAGTCGTTTGACAAAGAGGTGATTACAGTCATCACTTAGGCTACAGTCACCCCGAAAAGCCTGTATTTTCCACCTTCTCCTGTGGTCTCTGAACTCGTCACCATTAAGGTGGTTTCTACCTCAAAAGAACAGGTCACTCCTGGCTCAGAGCTCCACACAGAGAGGAAGCTGTGTCTGCTTCTCCTCCGAGCAAATGAGCCACCCACATTCCTATTTAATGGGACAAAAACACCTGAGATCTCATCGATGTCCCTTCTGTTCCCAATTACATCCTGTCTAATTGCCAGTGAGACTTTTAACTAATCTCAGAATGGGAGGCCCAGGGTTTAGAGGAAATGCCCGTGAAGGGGGGAATGAAGAGCTTTACTGAGAAGCACTAGGAATATTCACAAGTCTCAAACACCCTCCAGAACATGACGAGAGAGAAGCTTCGACAACGTGACACACAGCTACCCTATCAACTCTACGAAGGCTTGATAGCACAGAGGAAGAAAGAAGAAAGGAAGGAGGGAGGGAGGGAGAAAAGAGGTTTGCAGGCCCATCTGCCCCTTCAAACCGAGCCCTCCACCTCCCTCTGTTGTAAGTTGCCCTAAAACAGTTTCCCTTCCCCACTTAGACGCAGCTCGTCCTCGTCCCTGCTGCCCCTGGGATGACTTCACCTGCCCTGGTGGGCCTGTGATCTGCTGGAAGGGTCTCCCACCCCTCCCACTCCAGTCTGCAGAATTCAGGCCGTGTGAACCTAGCCGGGCTCCCACCTGCTGGAATCTGACTTTGAGACCCTCCTACCCACCCCAGCCCAGATCGATAGCCTACAAATTGGATAGTACTTTATCAGTTCCTCATCTTCTCTAAGCCTCCAGGGCCTCCCTATGCCCTGCCCCTACCTGTGTCTTCAATATGTTTCCCGTTCTCAGAACATGGGCCCCTGCTGCCCCTGCCATCTGAAGCCCCCAGACTTTCTCCCCACTTGAGCTCCCGACTCCTCCTTGCCCTCAGTTGCTGGTACTGAATTTAGCTCCTCACTATACATTGTCTTTTCTTAAGTAATGATTAATTTTACTCCATATCTAGATCGTGAATTCTCTGAAGGAAAAGACATATATATATGTATGTATAGGAAATCTCCTAAAATGTATCAAATGATTGGAACAGGGAATGGAGGGTGATATGGTTTGGCTCTGTCCCCACTCAAATCTCTTCTCGAATTGTAACCCCCACAATCCCCACGTGTGGAGGGCGGGACCTGGTGGGAGGTGATCGAATCATGGGGGCGGTTTCCCCCAGGGTGTTCTTGTGGTAGTGAGGGAGTTCTCATGAGATCTGATGGTTTTATAAGGGGCTCCTCCCCCTTCGCTCCTCACCCTACTCTCTCCTTTCACCTTGTGAAGAAGGTGCTGCTTCCCCTTCTGCCATGATTGTAAGTTTCCTGAGGCCTCCCCAGTCACATGGAGCTGTGAGTCAATTAAGCCTCTTTCCTTTATAAGCTACCCAGTATTGGATGGTTCTTCATAGCTGCGTAAGAACAGACTAATACAGGCAGTCAGATGGAGTTTACCTCAAAAACAGTAAAGCAGCACAAAATATGGCCTTGCACTTAAGAAAATTAAAGTATTTTCTTAAAATATGGTTTATCAGTCAAAAAGAGGTCACATTTATATTGTGCACAAGACAAATGTCCCTAATTGCTGAGAGAATCCTGATAGATGGAAAAATCCCAGCGTGAAGGAGGTTGAAAGGAAGGAAAGGGACGGTTGTGGGGAAGAAGTGAGGACCTGGGCAGCAAGTCCACCCCCTGCACCCCTTCAGACTTGGTCAGCCTTGACCCCGTGGTTCACAGGGTCCTGCCCTTGGACTCTGCCTCCAGCTCAGCCAGCAACACTGTGAGTAGGGAAATCCACATCTTTTGGCCCATCCCCCTGTGCTGTGGTGGGAGGGGCGCTGGGCAGAGGTGAGAGTAGCAGGGGCCCAGGTGCCCCTTGTCCCTGATGAGAACCCTGAGGCCCAGGAGGAATCTGACCCAGGGACACTGACCGGGAGGCCATGGGAAGCTGAGCGCAGAGCTTGTGAGAGTGGGTGGCCACGGGGCCCCCATGAGTGTGCAGCAGGTTTGCTCCAGGGACCCGCTCTCCAACTTCCAGAAAAGTCACTGCTAACCACAGAGGAAAAATCCCTCAAAATTAAAGCTTCCAACCCTGCCCCTGCTGCACGGGAGCTGTGGGTGTCACATGACAAGGGCAGGACAGCCCAGGGCAGACAGCAGTGTCCACAGGGACCAGGGGTGGGGGTGACCATGGGCACTGAGGACTGAGGCTGTGGGCCGGGGTCCATCTGGAGTCGGCTGTGGCATTCTGTGGATTTCAGCTGCTCCAGAGTCCTGGGAATGGTGGTGTTTGGGTAAAGCAGCTTCTCTCGTGAGCCCTGAACTCCACCTACAGCATCACTGTAGCATTTAAAACCCTGCTGACCATATGGGTCAAACATTATTATTCCTTTTCTTCCATTTTCTTATAAAGAATTGAGAGAGGGAGGACTCGTCCTTACCCCTCCACTAGTGAGCGAAGGACCTTGGTTTGAATTTGCATGTGATGGCTGCACCCCACCTTTGGCCTGCTGCAGGATTCTCAGGAATTCAGCCACTCCCTGTGCTAGACCTGATGGCCCCATATGCCATTTCCATGTCTTCCTCTCTGTCTGCCTGGTGGCCTCCTCCGGTGACTCTGGCTGTGCCACCCTCCTCTGGGGTGACCGCAGAAGGAGGGACCTCTAACATAGGCTGGTTCCACCATTGGTCAGCAGCTGCAGAAATCAGGTTGAGATGAAAGGGGAGGAGACGTTCAAGTAACATAAGGTCTGTGCATTTTTGAGACATTAAACGGGAATAGTGCCAAATGTTGGCACTGATGTGGAGCGATGAGAACTCTCCTAATCCTTGGAGGAGCTGTGAAAGGCTAAACATGGGTTGAAAAGAGTTTGGCAGTTTCTTACGAAAATAAATATACACTTATCCTATGACCCACCAATCCTGGATATTTACCCTAGAGAAATGAAAATACATGTCCAAGTCTAAAAGATGTGTAGAAGAATGTTCATAGCAGCTTTATTCCTAATAGCCCAAACCTCGGGACGGCGTGTGGCCAACTCCGGAGGAGGGTAAACTGCAGGACCCGGCTGACCAATAGGAGCCCAGACTGCTTCAGACGCTGGGCGCCCCCCACTAGGACTGCACACCCTAAGTTTCCATTTATGAGATGTCCTAGTGCAAGCACGAACTAATCCGTGGTGGAAAAGCGCCTGAGGATTGAGCAGAGCCTGATGGGGAGAGGACCGAAGCGCTCTTCCAGGCCTGCCTGCCCAGGCGCCTCATCCAATCTCCCAGCCCCAGGGGCAGCCGCGGGACCCACGTGGAGAGGAAGCCCTGTGCAGGCAGCAACGGGGGACCCATGTGTGGCCTCTGCCCACATTCCCCAGGTGTGCGGGGGTCCCGGGCCGAGGCTGTCCCACATTCCCCGGGTGTGCGGGGGTCCCGGGCCGAGGCTGTCCCACATTCCCCGGGTGTGCGGGGGTCCCGGGCCGAGGCTGTCCCACATTCCCCGGGTGTGCGGGGGTCCCGGGCCGAGGCTGTCCCACATTCCCCGGGTGTGCGGGGGTCCCGGGCCGAGGCTGTCCCACATTCCCCGGGTGTGCGGGGGTCCCGGGCCGAGGCTGTCCCACATTCCCCGGGTGTGCGGGGGTCCCGGGCCGAGGCTGTCCCACATTCCCCGGGTGTGCGGGGGTCCCGGGCCGAGGCTGTCCCACATTCCCCGGGTGTGCGGGGGGGTCCCGGGCCGAGGCTGTTGAGGGCGTTTCGTTGTCACGTTTTTCCTGCTGCCCTGGGGCTGGGGCCACGTCTCTGTAAAATCTACGCTAAGCCCTCTGCGTCTGCACAGCTCTGAATTGGGGTTCCTGTTCAGTTACCACGGACCCAGGGATGACTGAAGCTGAGCACCTTCCTGAGAAAGACCCATGTGGGCTCCGTCTCTCAGCAGGCCTCGCTCCCCAACCCCTGTTAGGCCCAGCCAGGAAGCTGCTTCTGTCAACAAAACATGAGCAGTAAGGATGTCCTGGGCCAGCTCCACAGCAGCACAGCAGGGTCGTCGGTAAAAGAAATCAGGGTCACTAGACAGGGCCCCTCACCACGCCTGTCCGGACCCCTGACCACCCTTAGGGGAAACGTGGTCACCACCGAGGAAAAACTCGGTGCTGTGAGGAAGTGCGTGTCCCTCTGCAGAGACCGTGGGGTACAGAGACAACAGCAAAAAGCAAAACAAAATCAATTCGCCAAGATTTATATTTTCTGCTTTACTTCATCTTCTTTCTTTTTTTAGAGATGGGGTCTCACTCTGCCACCTGGACTGGAGTGCAGAGATACCATCACAGTTCCCTGCATTCTTGAATGTGTAGGTTCAGGGGATCCTCCCACCTTGGCCTCCCAAGTAGCAGGGACTCCAGGCACTTGCCACCATGCCTAGCTGATTTTTTTCCCTTTCTTTTCTTTTTTTTTTTTTTTTTTTTTTGAGACAGAGTCTCACACTGTTGCCCAGGCTGGAGTGCAGTGGCGCGATGTCAGCTCACTGCAACCTCCACCTCCTGGATTTAAGTGATTTTCCTGCCTCAGCCTCCTGAGTAGCTGGGATTACAGGTGCAGCCACCACACCCGGCTAATTTTTGTATTTTTAGTAGAGACAGGGTTTTGCCATGTTGGCCAGGCTGGCCTCAACTCCTAACCTCAGGTGATCCTCCTGCCTCTGCCTCAGCCTCCCAAAGTGCTGGGATTGCAGGCTTGGGCCACCACACCTGGCCTATGCCTAGCTGGTTTAATTTTTTTTTTTTTTTTTGTAGACTTGGGGTCTCACTATGTTGCCCAAACTAGTCTCAAACTCCTGGCCTCAAGCAATCCTCCTGCCTCAGTCTCCTAAAGTGCTGGGATTACAGACATGAGCCACCATATGGGCATCATTCATCTCCTACAGTGACAAGAGAGAAAGGTCTCTAGGTGCCATGTGTTCAGCTTCACACAGGGACCGAAGCCCTAAGGGTTTTTCTAGGAAACACACCATTTTTTTTACCCAACCTCTTCATCTTTCACCCTGGAAGCTAGAAAGCAGCCCCAGGGACTCTGCTACAATTTCTGTCTTGTTGCTTTGAAAATTGCCAGGTCCTTGCTGGATATTTGATCAGCATGTTTTGCTACCCATTTTTCTCTTGAATTAATCTTTTGTTGCCAATAAGTTCCATAAAAAAAAATGTGATTTATTCTAAAGTCAGGAAACAAGGTAAAAACTGGGTAGAGTCAGAATTGTCCTTAAAAACTGCACAGATACTACCTCTTGGAGACCAATAGACCATCATGCAAAAATTTCAGCCAGTTCTTCTTTCAGTGCTAAAAGAGATTATTGATTCTTTGGTTAAATGCCAGGTGAAGTAATTGACTTGCATTTAACAAACATTATTATATGAAATATATCATTTAGAAAAATGTTGAACTTCACATGCAGAAGATTGTGTGAATCATATCCACCTGGCGTTTTTACAACATTTAGATATTTACCTATTCATATTTATTTCTTTTAACCCCCATCTCCCACTCCAATTTTCTCTCCTCCCTCACCATGAGTACGTATCAGATGAATATCCCCTAATGTGAAGATATTCTTACAAAACACATTGTTGACTGTGTATTATATTCTCAGTGTACACCAATTTTCTTGAGCTGTAGATTCACTTTGGCTTTTACTTTTTGTCTAGGATTGCACTGAATTAACAGGTGGTCCTGTTGAGAACTGATGTCTTTAAAATATCATCATCACATCCAAGATCTCTCCACAGAATATCTTTCTGGATACTTAGAACTTCTCTGTTGTTCTTTCATAGAATTTTATCTTTTTCCCCGTAGAGGACTTGTTACTTGAACTTCTAAGATACTTCAGATTTTCGTTGCTATTGTGAATGCATCTATTTTTATTGTATTTTTTGGTTGGTGACTGGGCTAAGCCTCTGTAATGTTGTAAGTTTATGTTAATCTGGAACGCTTGTCTCTTTCCTCATGGCATCAGAGAGGATGTTAGTCAGTACTACTTTAAACTATTTTGGTACTATTTTTGTATTCTTTCCCATCTTACAAAGAACATTTTCTTTATCAAGATAGAGTTTACAGTATATTTAAACTACACAACTTTGCATAGTTAAAAGCCTCTGTATATGACTTTTAAAGAGTTTTTATTGTAAATAGGTGTTGAACATCATAAATTGGTGTTGAATGATGTTGAACATTGGTAAATGCTTTTTCTGCATTTACCAAAGTAATCATATGATTTTTCTCTAAGTTTGTCAATATTGTATTGAAAAATTTTTCTGATGTTGAACTATCCTTGCATTCCTGAGATAAGCCCTACTTGATCATTATGCATTGCTTTTTGAATGCAATGTTGGATTCCATTGAGTAATATTTTATTTAAGTTTTTTTTTTAATCTACATTCACCAGTAAAATGAACCTAAAATTTTCTTTCCATGTGTTACCTTTATCTGGTTTGGGAATAAAAATTATACTAGCTTTGTAAAGTAAGCTGAGCATATTTTCACTATTTTTCTAGTTTCTAGAACTTCTGTTTAAGTTAAAATTAACTGTGAGTCTTGGGTTTGAGAGAAAAAAGTTTAGATTCCCATTCTGATTTATTTAATGTTTGTTAGCCTAATCAAGTTTCCTGTTGTTTGCACCAATTTGCCATTTTGTTGTTTTTGCAGAAATGCATCCATTTTGTCTACATTTCCAAATTGCTTAGGTTATAGTTGTTTATGACATTCTTTTACTAATTTTTTCTCTCTACTGTAGCTAATATTATGTTGCCTTCTCATTTATGTGTTTATATTTTTTTACATTGTTTATTCGCATTTTTTTCCTTCATGAGTCTTGCCAGAGGTCCTTAAAAAGAAACAGATTTGTTTCCATTAGCCTTCTCTATTGTGTGTGGGTGTATGCATTGTGTGTTTTGCTTGCTTGCTTTCTGTGTTCTCTATTTCACCAATTTCTCTTTTACATTTAGCACTGCATTCCTTCTTGTTCTTTGGATTTTTCTCTACTGATTTTTTTCAAAGTTCTTGAATTAAATGTTTGGTGTTTATTTTTCCGCCATTTCTATTTGTAGACAAATGTATTTAAAGCAAAATGTTTCATAGTTTTAGCTGTATTCTACAACATATGTGTGTGATCATGCACATAAACACCCCACACACAGACACACAGACACACAGAAACACAGGCACAGACACAGACACACACACACAGACACACACAGACATAGACACACGAAGAAACACACACAGACATACACAAAGAAACAAAGACACACACAGACACAGACACATACAGAGACACACACACATCTCCCTAGGAGGGCGGCCTTGCTGCAGTGCTCCTTGGTTTGGAGCACCTCACTAGTTTCATCTTCACGGAAACTCACCTGTTTGCCATCTGTCCATTTATTAGCCTCTTCATGCTTACTATGACTATTTCATTTTTAATTCTCTAATGCCCTTTCTTCCCTCCTGAGTATATTTAGTTGCTTTATTTCACTAATAATCTCACCTGTGTCCTTGAGCACATTATGCCTTTTAGGCGTTGAGTCTGTCTGTTCCAGCCCTACCTCAAGGTGTGTTGTATTTGCTGTGCTTCCAAGTGGCTATGCTGGTCAGGTGTCCGATGACTTTGCCTGTGGGCTCTTTTCCCTTGAAGGCATCAGCTCCTCTCTCGGGTACATTTGCTGGAGAAGATCCACGGCAGGCCCTAGACCAAGACCCCAGCCCCGGGTTGGAGGAGAGGGACAAACACCAGGCAGACACAGCAGGCAGGACGGGCTGCAGAGCCAGGCCGACCTCCACTGCCCATCCCTCAGGACACCTCGTTGGTGAATAATCTGCTTCTGAGTGGGTGCTCTTCTGGGTGCAGTTTCCACCTCAGGAGTTTGGATGAGGAAGGGGAAATATGAATTCCAGCCCCTAGTGCTGCCATTCACATCCAGCCAGCACCGCCAGCAGCTTCCACCTCTCTAGCCCTGGCCGCCCCGTCTCCCACCCAAACTCACACGGCCGTCCTGCCTTTCACTGGCTTCTCCAGGTGCTCATGCTCTCACGTCCACACCTCCCTCTTCCATCTCTGGCTTTCCCATCGTTAGTTCTTGGGGAAGGAGTCGGCCATCATGCCAGGTGCCACAGTGTCTGCAAAAGCACCTAGACTGTAGTACCAGACTGTAGTACCAGACTGTAGTACCAGACTGTAATACCAGACTGTAGGACCTAGACTGTAGTACCAGACTGTAGTACCAGACTGTAGTACCAGACTGTAGTACCTAGACTGTAATACCAGACTGTAGTACCTAGACTGTAGTACCAGACTGTAGTACCAGACTGCAGTACCAGACTGTAATACCAGACTGTAGTACCAGACTGTAATACCAGACTGTAGTACCAGACTGTAGTACCAGACTGTAATACCAGACTGTAGTACCTAGACTGTAGTACCAGACTGTAGTACCAGACTGTAATACCAGACTGTAGTACCAGACTGTAGTACCAGACTGTAGTACCAGACTGTAGTACCTAGACTGTAGTACCAGACTGTAGCACCAGACTGTAATACCAGACCGTAGTACCTAGACTGTAGTACCTAGACTGTAGTACCAGAATCAAGCTCAATGCAGCAAGATCACCGGCTTCTGACAAACAACAACTTTCAAAAGCCTCCCATCTCCCACCTCACACTCACTCCTACGGTGGGACAGGGAAAGAGCCATCCACTCTGCCCTCCACGCCAAGCCCATGGCATCTGAATTTACATATAATAAATGTAGGCGCACTGGGACATCTGAGTACACATGCAGAAACGATATCTGCAACTAGGAGCTCGGTCTGCAGGTGACAGCCACAAACACGGACCCTGCGTAGGAAATTCCTCAGTGCTCAGGACCAGTGAAAGGGCCATGTGTGTTGGAGACTTGCCGGAATGATGCAGGTTATATGGTGTGTTAATAAGAGCTGCTTTGCTTGAAAATTTCAGAAAGCCAACTTAACTCAGCTTCAGAAAGCAAGAATAAAAGAAATGTGCTGGCTCCTGGCATTGGAAGAAGGGCCAGGAGGCTGCGAGGAAGGTGGACCTGTGGCTGGCACAGAGGCCGTGGTGCCTGTGACGAGACAACGCCTACAGCCATGAGACGGCTGCGGATGCTTGTGGAGGATCGGCTGTGAGAGGCCAAGTTCTGAGCATCCCGGAGCGTTAACACATTTGATCGTCACAACAGTTCTGGGATATAACCTATTATTGATAAGGAAACTGAGACATGAGGGTAAGTCCCAAGAGCGCATGCCAAGAAGTAATAAAGCCAGGACTTTTGCAGAAGCCACCTGGCCCCAGAGCCCTTGAGCCTGACCAGGACACTTCACCTCAGGCGGATCAGCCTTCCCTGCCTCACATACCTGCTTCTTCCAGCCACCTCCACGCTTCCAGGACCCTTCCCCTCATGTGGACCCGCCCTCTCGCCTCACACACCTGCTTCTTCTGGCCACCTCCACACTTCCCTTGCATGTCAGTTTCCCCTGTTGCAGCAACCAAGGGCCACCAACAGCTCCAGAGCCTTTAACTTAAGGCTTTACCCCAGAAAACGGGCAGCCCCTGCCCCTCTGGCTTCAGGCCAAAACTCCCAGGAAAGACTCTCACAGGCCCCCCAGAGCCGCGCCCAACCCTGAGCTGAGGGGCACTGGTGTCGTGAGGAACCCGACAGTGCGATCCACAGCTGCTCTGGGGCCTGAGCTTCTCAGGCCCTGGGTGGAGCCAGGCCACCCACCAAGAGGAGCCGCCACACCACACAGGAGGCAGGACCGTCCTGCAAAGTGGTCTGAGGGTCTTCTCGGTCTTGTTCCACGGTTTTGTGTTTGAAGCTCTATTCATCTGTCTGTTGGCCCAGCTTTCAAGCTTTCTACATTTCCCCTACATTTTAAGTTACCATATAAAGCTTCCTATTTTAATCCCCTATGGTGAATACATGTTTTTATAACGTTGCTTTATAACCTTCCAGCTTATTGGCTCCTCAAGCACCAAGTGGCGTCCGGTAACAGGAGAGGACGAGGCCGTGCGTCCACATTTCAGGAGAGGGGCACCCTTCCTTGAGCTCACTAAGGAGGCACAGCCTCATCGTGTTACTCTCAGAGTTCTGATTTTCCACGCTTAGCACCCTCTTCTCCTTAAATGTTATGTTAAACCAATGCCTTATTTACTAATAACTTGTTGAATATTTTTCTTACAAAACTGCTTTGTGTTGATGACATTATCATTATTTTGCTTGTTGCTTTTTAAAACATGCAGCATGTATTTTGAAGCTTGAGAAAAATGGGCAGATGGTTTGCAGTTTTCGTATGTCCAGGGGCCTCCTGTGATGGCGTCCACACACCCCCAGAGCAGCACAATGCCAGGTGTCTTTTCCCGGGTCAGAGCCTGTCTCTGACCGCCCTGGGGAGGTGGTCGAGGCATAGCATGGCACTTGCTTTTATGCTTCTGACATTACTTTGTCTCTTCTTCTTCTTTTTTTTTTTTTTTTGCAAAAGTTAGGGGCAGGGTTCCTACACACACACACATACATACACATGTTCTTTTGCATTTTTACTTATTAAGGAGCCACTTTCAGAAAGTAAACCATCCACCTGGAGAAATGTGATATGTAAGACGATGGTCTCATTCTTGGCCACATCGTCAACTTTATCAGAAATTACATTTCCAAGGGATAATTGAGCTAAGAGCCCATATTCCCCATTTCTCTTTCCATATAAATAGACATTAAGGCCCCAAATGCCATTCATTCCTGACTGAAACTCTAGCAGTAGCTAACATACTATTTCCTTCTTTGTCTCAAAGGATACATTGATAGACCCTTACTGGATTCTAGAGGAAAAACTCAAGTCTTCTTCATACAAATATTAAATCTGTGAACACACCAAAAAATTACATTTAACCCTGGAGGAAACCCAGAGGTAGATTAAAAAATGATTCACAGCTGTTACATTTAACGTTAAAAATCATTAATGATGCCGAGGCATTTATTTTTTTTATTTTTATTTTATTTTATTTTTTTTTTTTTGAGACGGAGTCTTGCTCTGTCGCCCAGGCTGGAGTGCAGTGGCCGGATCTCAGCTCACTGCAAGCTCCGCCTCCCGGGTTCACGCCATTCTCCTGCCTCAGTCTCCCGAGTAGCTGGGACTACAGGTGCCCGCCACCTCGCCCAGCTAGTTTTTTGTATTTTTTTAGTAGAGACGGGGTTTCACCATGTTAGCCAGGATGGGGCATTTATATTTCTTTAACTCATGCCTAAACTATGAGGATTGGCTTTAATAAGTATTTTTAATAAAAATTTCAATTTCTTAAAAAACCCTTTAATTAAGAGAACCAGCATTGTGACTGATACAGCTGTAAACCAGAGACCATGAGGCACCCTGTGACCACCATCCAAATTAAAGTCTCAGAGAGCAGAACGAACATGTAACGTTGCAAAGCTCCATCCATAAATAAGGCCACAGAGTGTGGCCTCCAACTCCCCTGTTGCCTCAGGCTCTGGCAGCATCAGAAGCTGATGGTAACACCCACAGCCTCTTCAGGACGGCTCTGCAGCCCTGGTCCCCACGGCACAGAGGGACAAAGTGCCAGGGTGGTCCCAGGAGCGCCCGTCCAGACCAGCTTGTAGCCAGAGCCACCCAGCTCCTCCAGTCAGTGTCCGCCTGCCCGGGGAACACCTGCTCAGGGCTCCGAAGTGCTCTCTGGCATCAGCAGCCCGGACACAGCCTCCACATCTCAGCCCCATGCTCAGTCCGACAGTCCCCGCCAGGTGTGTGGCCCAATCGCCCAGCAAGTGAACACATGGACGAAGGAGTGTGCGGCCACTCAGCCACGGCCCTCCACGGTCTCATCTTCTACACGGCCTCTCTCAGAGCCCAGGTCTCCTCATCTGCAAAATGGAAGGGGCGCTGCCTTTTCCCTCATGCTGACGGCATGTTCCTGCCTGGCCTCAGTCCAGAGGACGCTCAGCTCCTTCACGACGTGGATGGAGCCGGAAAAGGCCCTGGCCCCGGTGCTGGAAGGAGCGCCCGGACCCCAGCCTTGTTGGGTGGCCACACGCTGCTGGGGCATGCGTTCTCACCTGCAGAAGGAGATGGGGACTGCACAGATGCTCACGTCCCTCCTGGAGCTGGAACTTATGGGGGCCTCCAGCAGGATTCAGGCCACAGCCACACCTGCAAGCGTGTGGTGCTTGGACCCGCCCTGCTGCCCGGTACAGGGGAACTTCAGGTGGATCTTTATGGCTCTGAAACATGCTCCTTCTGCACAGCGAAGTGGGGATCAATGTGGCGTTGACCACAGAAGCGTGAGGGTTATGGCTTACAGCTTCCAGTGGGCGAAATGGCAAACCTGAAGTGGTTTTATTTAAACCCCAGAGAGAGGAGGGCCCTGCTGCCTCCACCACCCCAGAGGCCGCCTTTCGCTTTGCTCTAGGAAAAATAAAATTTAAGATCATTTTCATTCTATGGGCTGAGCTCGACCCCTGATTACTGCGGGCCAAGCTCGGGTGCTGTAACCAGTCACCACACCCAACATGCCTAGCCCATTTCAACTTTTTAGAAACATTCCGGAATTAGGGCCTCATTTCATTTGCACAAAACCATTCATTGTACTGATTAGGAAGCCAAGAGCATCAGTGATTTGCCTAAGGTCACATAGAACAAGTGAGTTACAAAGTCAAGACTGGAATTCAGGTCATAAATACTAAAAATGAGTAAAATGCAAGGAGCCCAGCCCTTAAACATGTTTGTCTGAAGCTCTGGTTTGTGTCTATCTTGCACCTGTTTGTTAAAAATAGCGTCTAACTTGCCTAAACGAGCAATAAATAAATAAATAAATAAATAAATAAATAAATAAATAAAATAAAAAACATAAACTAAAATAAAAAACAACTCTTGGAAAACTAGAAAACAGACTGGTTTCAACATTCGCCTGGGCGTCAGCCACACCTCCGTGTTGACTGGAAGCCACAGGCGCATCCGGCGAACTCTGATTGTTCAAAGTAAGCGGCACATGTAAGACCATCAGATGCCCATCTGCTGAGAATGTGCCTGGGGCAGTGTGGTAGGAAAGGCCCCTCACGTTTTGCACCTCCTCCACTGGCATTCCTGGGATAGCACTGATGACTAACAGGAGAGTAACTTACAGGCAAAGGAGGCAACAGTCCCGCCCGGCATGAGGGTGCCGGATTCACGGGAATAGGCTGGCCCCAGGGAAGCACTAAGCAGGCAGGACGCAGGGCAAGGCTGGGGCTTCAGCAGCCGCCACTGGTGGATCGAGCAGTGAGCATGCAGGTGGGAAAACCGTAATCCAACCTCAACAGGTGGAAGACATTCCCAGACCAGCCGCCATGGGCTTCACGCACTATTTTTTTGAGAACGTTCGTCATCCTGCCCTGTGGGTCCAAACTGTTAATCCACAGAGTCCTCGCAGTCCCAGGCTACTGCCAATTAGAGGCTCTGCAGACCTTCTGGTTGGACTTTTTACCTGTTTCTTTCCCTTCCTCCCACCCCTCCTAAAAGGACGGCTGTGGCAACAGGCTCTTATCACCCAGGGCAAGAATACCAAGCCAACCTCTTCAGGAGCGAGTTGCCTGCACAGGATGCAGGAGAGAATGGTGCTATTGTGCTGGCCCTGGAGTGGGCTGGAGATGGCACCTGCTGTGCTGAACGACTGGCTTTATTACCTCCATTACTACAATCACGTTTGAAACACGGTGCAGACCAGCTAATTCCAGGGGCAAACTCCTGCTCTCCTTAGTCTTGAGGAAACTGCAGATGCCCACATCCAGGGACCTACTTGCTGCTTTGCAGGGCGAGGCTGCTTGGCCTGCAGAGAGTTGGGGCAAAGGCTCCCCGTGCCTGCAGCTGGTTCGGAAGAGGTGGTTCTGTGCGTGGCTTTCTGCTGGGCGGCCGCACCCACAGCTGTGTGGTGAGAACTGTGTCTCCTACACCAGAGGTGCCCAATGGTCAGTGGAATGATTGCTTGCAAAGGTCATCTTTTAAATGATGATTTCATTGCAGGAAACATAATTTTGGAATAATTTTTCATCTCAAGTGAATGCCGTACTTAGTTTGGCTCCCCTACTCCCATCCCACCTTCTCTGCATGGTGACTGCTTATTGAGGAGAAATTACAGCATCAAACCCAAGGGTCCACTCTCCTCCCACCACACAGCTTCTCGACTTCCTTAAACACAGCCCTGTGACGGCAGACGGAAAGAAAGGCCCCTGCCCTGTCCCTCGCTGACAGTCTCACATGAGCCTCCAGGAATAGTCCTGGCCCCTTTCCCTAGGAAATTACTATCTTCTGAAAATCTCAAAATAACCAAGAAAATTTTGTAGGACTTTGTTGTTGTTGTTGCATTAGAAAAACTGTATTTTTGTTTTTCCAAACACAAAATATTACATACTGCTAAATACGCCTTTGCAAACCAGGGCCTCCCACAGGAGCCTCTCCCCTCGAGATGCTGATGAGGACCAGCTTCTGCACTATCAGCCCATCCGAGTTTTTTAAGTTGGCACTGGCGGTGGCACAGGGCAGCAGATGAACATCTTGGCAATACAGAACAGATCCAAAGGTATAAGGTCCCGAGAAGCTCTGCCACTGGGCAACAATACCCCTGATGAGGGAGAAGGCAGAGAAAGACATTCCAGAGTGACCACAGGGGCATCCACGTTAGGTCCTAAGCACAGCCCCTGCCAATCAGCATCAGCAGCACCACTGCAACCTGTGTCTTGGGTCTGCTGGAAACATGTCAACCACATGGTGAAACAAAATTATGTAAAGATGCAGATACAGAGACAGAGGCAGATGCAAAGGAACATGCAAATGCAGATGCAGAGACACATGCAGGTACAGATGAAGATACGGATACAGATGCAGATACAGTTATGGATGCAGATGCAGATACACATTCAGATGCAGACGCAGGTACAGATACTGATGCAGATACAGATGCAGATGTAGATACACATACTGATGCAGATACAGATGCAGATGTAGATACACATACTGATGCAGATACAGATGCAGATGTAGATACACATACTGATGCAGATACAGATGCAGATGTAGATACACATACTGATGCAGATACAGATGCAGATGTAGATACACATACTGATGCAGATACAGATGCAGATGTAGATACACATACTGATGCAGATACAGATACTGATGCAGATACAGATGCAGACGCAGGTGCAGATACAGACACAGACACTACAGATACAGATGCAGATACAGATACTGATGCAGATACAGATGCAGACGCAGGTGCAGATACAGACAGATACAGACACAGATACAGATACTGATGCAGATACAGATGCAGATGCAGGTGCAGATACAGACATCGATACAGATACAGATGCAGATATAGACACTGATGCAGATACAGATACTGATGCAGATACAGATGCAGATGCAGGTACAGATACAGACACAGACACTACAGATACAGATGCAGATACAGATACTGATGCAGATAATGATGCAGATACAGATGCAGATGCAGGTGCAGATACAGACAGATACAGACACAGATACAGATGCAGATACAGATGTAGATGCAAGACAGAGTCTGTTCAAGGAAGACACAGATACAGATGTAAAACAGTCTGTTCACCTTCATCTGTCTCTTTATCTGCACCTGTGTCTGCACCTGTATCTGCATCTGTATCTGCATCTCCATCTGCATTTGCTTCTGTATCTGCATCTGCCTCTGAATCTGGATCTGCATCTGCATCCGTGTTTGCATCTGTGTCTGCATCTGAATCTCTATCTTTCTATTTGTATTCATCTTCCTGGTTGGGCCTTAGACTCTGTCTTGTCCCAGTCCCCTCGGGGGTGTCTCAGGATGCCCACACTTGTTGGAACTCAGCCAACTTCTGTGGCCTACTGGTCTTCCTCATCTCCAGGCCTCCTGAGGCTTAGATATTTTTCTGAGGTATCAGGAAGCTCGCCTGCCCCTTCCTTGCCCTCAAACACATTTCTCCCTGCCTTCTGGACTTTCCACCTCCACCCAACATGTCAAGACAAACTTACCACTCCCCCTGGCCTGGGTGTGTTCCTAACTTGTCCTTCCCAAGCTTTGACCAGTAGCCTCAGAACCCACTGGGTGAAGGCCCTTCCTGGCTCCCCTTGGAATGCCTGATGCCCATCTGCAGCCCCCGCATGTCGTCGTAGGTCTCTACTTCCTCCTTACCCCACACTCCTGTCATAGGTCCCACCGCCATCTCCTCAAGGTTCCCTCTTTCTGCTCTCCTCATTCTGGTAGGCTTTGCATATGGCAGCCTTCAATCACATCCTTTACCTGACCAAAACTGACTCCCGTTGCCTTCCAAACCAATAATGTGGTGTGTCCCTCCCTACCTCTCCCGGCTTCTGTCTCTCCTTCCTAACATGTAACTTGCATCCCCTGAGCCTCCTTCTTGTCAAAGTGGGAACAACCCTGGTGAGAGTCTGGATGCTGGATTCTGACTGTGGCCCCTGAGATTCCCCACCATGAACCAGGGAGGCCGAACTACATCAGTACGCCTCTCACCTGAGTGTATGTGTGAGTCGCTTGGGGTTTTGCTAAGATGCAGATGTTGATTCAGAAACTCTGGGTTGAGGCCAAGGCTCTGCATTCCTGATGAGGGCCCAGGTGACTCCAGGATTACTGTCCAGGTAATGCCTTGGGACCAGAGCCAGGAGCCAGACATTCTCTCATGTCCTTCCAGACCCAGCATTCCACAGCAGGAGCACACAGCTGTGGCCAAGCATGTAAGCTGAAGCATCTGCCCTCAGAGTCTGACTCCCAGCTCTGCTCCCACTACCTGGCTGACTCAGCAAGTTACTTGTCCCCTAAACCACAGTGTTCTTCCCGGAAACACAGGGGCACAGTCTGCACTCCGTCTCAGGGCTGCTGTAACAATAAAATGAGATGAGCCATTTTCAGGGCTGACACTGCCTGATGAGAAAGGCCCTCCACAGGTGCCCACTCTCACCTTGGCGTCAGGGTCCTCCTGGGCTCACACAGGGCCCTGGGCCTCGGGTGCTGGGGAGGAGTCGCCACCCCAGGGCTGGATATCTGGGGCTGAGGGCAACCTGGAAACCCGTCCATCCACATCCTTCAGGTCTCCCATCTGGCCAGCAGGCCCCTGGAACATCCATCCTTCACTGAGCCCTGGGGGAGGCCTCCCTGCCCCCAGCACAGGGCACTCTCGGCAAGAGGCCGTGAACTGCAAGAACAGGAAATGGAGAAGAAAATCTTCTCTTTTGTAAACACAGTGTTTGGTTTCAGGAGGATGGATTCAAACCAAAGAACCCATATAGACACGTTGTACCCTTTGAAGCATCGCACACAATTTTTACAGACCATGGGTATTTCCAAAGAATGCATCAGCACCGTCTCTATCCAGTGACGGGAAAGAAAGCCAAGACTGGATTTCTGAGGCAGCATTAATACATAATGAAATCCAGATTTCAAAATTATGAAGTCTTAATCGGAATCTACCTCACAAGATCTCACCTGAAAATTCCAGTGCTATCCAGGGTGCCTTTGTGTGGTAACAGCAATTGCCATCACCAAGACTTAAGACATGCTAGATGCTGTTGGAACAATGCAGGCTCCCATGTCAACATCAGCTTGACTGAAAAGGGATGTTTCTGTACTTGACCTCTGCAACAGTAATGAAGAGCTCCATCTGGAAGTCATTCCAATAACAATGACGACTGTCTTCCGCTTCAATCGATCGTTCTGTGGTCCCCACGGCTAGCCAGCTCTATTTCTGCAAACATCATAGAAGTGTGGGTGTGTAGGCTGGGCGCGGTGGCTCACGCCTGTAATCCCAGCACTTTGGGAGGCCGAGGCCGGTGGATCATGAGGTCAGGAGATTGAGACCATCCTGGCCAACATGGTGAAACTCCATCTCTACTAAAAATACAAAAATTAGCTGGGCTTGGTGATCCATGCCTGTAGTCCCTACTACTCAGGAGGCTGAGGCAGGAGAATCTCTTGAACCCAGCAGGTAGAGGTTGCAGTGAGCTGAGATCACGCCACTGCACTCCAGCCTGGCGAGAGAGTGAGACTCTGTCTCAAGAAAAAAAAAAAGAAGTGTGGGTGTGTTTGCTGTGTGGGATTACGGTCTCATTCCTAGCACTGCTTTGCCCTAGGGAAATGCGGGTCACCGCAGTGTTGGTAGCTCCCTCCCTCCTCGCTTCCCGCTGGGTCTGAGCTCCTTTCTCTGGGAGGTAATAGTTGTGTTAAGAAGGGCTAGTGGGGTGGGGTGGGGCTAGCTCCAGAGCCCAGGCTACAACGTCCCCCATCGGCTGGCGCTGGGGCTAAGCTCCAGGAGGAACAGCAAGAGGCTGGGGGATTTCCAGGAAGTCTCTAACCTCAACAACCTAGAGCAACGCGATCTGCCCCTCAGCGCCTGGGCCGCTCAGGTGCTTTTCCTCGTGGACTACAGCAGTCAGGACTCTGAGGAAAGGCCATGGTGCTTTCTAAGGGCCCAGCAGAGGCCGGTCCTGGGCTGGAGGGAAGGAGCCTTTATTTTTCCAGTGACGTGAGTTTTCCAAGCATTTTCCATGCACTCCCCTTCAGAGAATATTTCTGTCAAATGAAACTATTGCTTCCTCCACTTAACAATCCAGAAGGAGCTGCCCTCATGCCCCCAGAGCTCACCCTCCCCAGCTACACGGCTCGGGGCTTTCCAGGGTCCAGAACCCAGGCTGGGACGGGCAGGCCCGTAGGTCAGGAATGAGCTTTTCCCAGCACAGCCGCCCTCGGCCTCCTCCATTGCACGGGAGGCAGGGAGCCGGCCTTCCGCCCACAGGAGCCCCGGGAGCGTGGGAGGAAGCCGCCAGCCTCCCTCCGAGGGCCATGGCCCAGCACAGCTCGCCCACCAGACAAGTCACACAGGCCCAGCCCCCTTGCTCAGCGCAGCCCCAACGCGGGCCTCCTGCCTCCCTCGGTCTGGGGCCCACTCCCCACAGCACCTCCTAATTGAGGACTCTGGTTCTCCGTCTGAACGGCAGACCTAGAAACAGCCACAGACACAGGCTTGCTTCGTTGTGGTAAACAGACAACAGAAGGCAACGCCCCAAGGTTCGCAGTTCTGTGGATTTTAACTCCTGTGTAGATTTCAGTGGCCACAACCACAATTAGGGCAGGGTACATCCCAATGCCCCAAACCCCACAACAACCCCTCTCCACAGTCACACACCAGCCCCTTCGAAGCCCTGGCCAGCCCTGACCCCTTCTCCAGAGAAAGTCACGGAGGTGGGATGATGGAATGCCACCTCAGAAACTGCCTTCCTTCCTTCAGCAAAAGGCCTTGGGTTTCAACCACACCTTCTCCTCGCTGCTGAAAGGTATTCCATGGCATGGAAGGACCCGTTTCTTTATCCTTTCACCCGTTGAAGGACATTTGAGTGGCTTCCAGTTTTTGCCAAACCGGAAAACAGTTTATGAATACAGCTGCTGTCAATATTTGTGTGCAGGTTTTTAGATTAATGTAAAGTTTTCATTTCTTTACAGAAGATACCAAGGACTGGGATTGATGAATCATATGGTATGTTTATGTTTATGCCAAACTGTTCTCCATTCTACATTCCCACCAGGAAGTATGAGCGTTCCCGCTTCTCTGCATCTTTATCAACAGAGTGTTGTCAGCATGTTTTATATTAGTCATTTGAATGGCTGCGCAGCGGGGGCCCCTCATAGGTCCGACGTGCATTTCCCTGAAGGCTTGTGATGTTAAACATCTTCTCCTACATGTATCTTACACCTTTATGATCTATCGGTGAAGTGTTTATGCAAAAATTTTGCTCATTTTTTTGACTGAGTTGTTTGGTTTCTTACTATTGAGTTTTGAGAGTTCTTTATATGTTGAAGACAAACCCTTTGTTGGATATGGACTTTAAAGATATTTTCTCCCACTCTGTAACTTGTCCTTTCATTTTCTAACACTGTCTGTCACAGAAAATTTTTTTTATTTTAATGAAGTCCAATTTATCAATTATTTTATGGATTGTAGTTTTGCTGTGTGCTTAAGAACTCTTGGATTAACCCCAAGTTATGAAGATTTTCTCCTATGTTTTCTTGTAAAGTTTTACAGTTTACCTTTTGCATTTAGGTCTATGACATATTTGGTGTTAGTTTTTTATAAGGTTGAGGTTTAAGTCAGTATTGACTTTTCTGCAAACGGTTGTCCAGTTGTTCCAAGAGCATTTGTTGAAATCCTTTTTCCACTGAATTGCCCTAAACCTCTGTTGTTATGGCCATAACTGTGTGGGTCTGTTTCTGGACTACCTATTCTGCCCCATCGACCCGTTCATCTGTCTTTGCCAATATTACACTGTCTTAATTATTACAGCCTTTAAAATGGAATGGTTCACTCAACTTTATTCTTTTCCAAAATTGTTTTGAGTAGTCTAGTTTTTTGTTGCTCTGTATAAATTTTAGAATCATCTTCTTTCTATAACACAAAAAAAATCTAGCTGGGATTTTTATTGAAATTACATTAAATACAAAGGTTAACTTGAGGAGAATTGACATGTTTACTATCCTGAGTTTTCCAATTGATGACACTATGTCTCTTCATTTATTTAGATCATCTTTGATTGTTTTCATCATTCATCATCATCTGGTAGTTTTGAGCATATAGATCCTATATATAGAGAGAGATTTATAATTGAATATTTTATTTTTGTGCTATTTTAGGTGGTATTTTTATTTTAATTTCAGTTGTCAATTGTTCTTTGCTAATATATGGAATTAAGATTGGTTTCTGTTTGTTGATTTTGTAGTCTACAAACTTGCTAAACTCACATATTAGTTCTAGGGGACTTTTCATGAATTTGTTAGGATTATATAGTGTACAATATCATATTGTCTGTGAATAGGAACTGCTTTGTTTCTTTCTTTAAAATCTGCATGTCTTTTACTTCCCTGATTAGAGCTTCCAGTACAATATTGAATAGGAGAAGGACGAGTGGATAGCCTTTCCTTCTTCCCAATCTTTGTGGAAAACATTCAGGCTTTCATCAGTAAATACGAAGTTTCTGTGGGGTTTCTTTTTGGAGATGTTTCTTATCAGAATGTGGAAGTTTCCTACTATTCTTGATTTGCTGAGAGTTTTTGTCATGAATGAATATTAAATGTTGTCAAATGATTGTAATGCATCAATTGATATTATTGTGTGATTTTTCTTCTTCAACTGTTAATATTACGGATTATGTCAATTGATTTTCAACTATTGAACTAGCCTTGCATTACAACAACAAAATTCTACTTTGTCATATATTATTTATATACACCATATATTATATAAATAATATATACACCAAGTAGTATTAATTTCTGTTGAGGATTTTAAAATCTATATTCATAAGAGGCATTCATGTGCAGTTTTATTTTCTTACACTGTCTTTGGTTTTAGTTATCAGAGAAATATCAGCCTCATAAGAGGAGTTGGAAAATGTTTCTTCTTCTTATATGTTCTGGAAGTGATTGTGTATAACTGATGTTATTTTCTATTTGCATTTTTGGTAGAATTTGTCAGTGAAATCATCTCAGTTTGGAGTTCATAGCATTTCCCTTTTTAATCCTCTTAATGCCTGTAGGTTCTGTTATGATGTCCCCTCTTTTGTTCCAGATATTGATATTTGTGTCTTCTCTATTTTTTTCTGTCTTTTGTCAGTGTTGCAAGAGTTTTGATCAATTAATCATTTCAAATGACTGATTTTTTTTTGTTTCACATTTTTCTGTATTGTTTTTCTGTTTCCAATTGTATTTCTGTTCTTATATTAATTCATTGAGGTTTTGCTTTTGGTTTTTCATTGTATTTTGTTTTGTTTTGGTTCTTCTTTTTCTCAACTGTTAGATTTGAAATGTATTGTTCTGACTTCTTTTTTCTTTTCCAATAGAAGCATTAATGCTATATTTTCCCCTGCAAATACTGCATTAGCTGCAACCCACAAGTTTTAATACATGTATTTTTATTTTCATAAAGACCTCTAATATATTCTAATTTCTCTTGAGACTTTTTTTTATCCAAGGATTATTTAGGAGTGTTTTGTTTGATTTTTGAAGTGTTTGGAGATTTTCATGTATCTCTTTGTATTGACATCTAATTTAACACCATTATGGTCAGAGAATGTACTTTATTTCAACTCTTTTCAATGTCTGAAGATTTGTTTTTGATTCAGGATATGGTCTATTTTGATTACTATAAACTCAAATACAACATGTATTCTCTCATTCAGTAGAGTGCTCTGTAATGCCTATTTAGATCTAGTTGGTGGATGTTGCTATTCAGTTCTGTATTCTCCAACATTTTTAGTCTATTAGTTTTATCAATTATTAAGAGTATTGAAGTCTCCAATTATAATTGTGAATTTGTGCATATCTATTTTCAGTTTTGTTTTTATTTCATGTATTTTGAAACTCTGTAGATATGTGTATTATATATATACATATCTAGGATTGAAAAGTCTGCTTGGTTAATTGAACTTTTTACTATTACAAAATATTCTTCTTTATCCCTGGAAGTTTTCTTTGAAGTCTACTTTGTCTAAGATTAATATAGATTAATATAGCCACTCAAACTCTCTTTTAGTTGGTGTTTGCTTTGAATAGTCTTCTATTTTTTTTTTTTACTTTTAACCTATCTATATAATAATATTTGAAGGGGGTTTCTCATAGACAACATATAGTTGTGTCTTTTTTTTTTTAACATTTTAAAACAATCTCTTTCAATTAATTTCTTTAGATCATTAACATTTAATGTAATCTAAACACTGATATGTTTGCATTTAGATCTACGAGTTTACTATTTGGTTTCCATTTGTTTCCTGTGTTTTTCATCATTTTGCTTCCCTTCCCCTGACTTCTTCGGGGAATAAATATCAGCCTCATAAGAGGAGTTGGGAAATTTTTCTTCTTCTTATATTTTCTGGAAGATATTTAATTTTCTTGCAATTCCATTTATCTATTGTGTTTTTACCGTATCTTTTTGACTAGTGTTATTAGTGGTTGTTCTAGAGATTACAATGTACGTACTTAACTTTTCACATTCTATTTGGGATCAACATTTTACCACTTCAAGTGGAGCATACAAGTCTTGCCACCATATGGATTCCTTTATCCTCTGCTTTTATGTTGTATTACACCTATATACATTGAAACCTCTATGAGACAATGTTATAATTGTTGCTTTTATAAAATGTAATTTAAAGAACTCCAGAGGAGAATAGTCTATTATATTTACTCATATATTTACCATTTCTGGTGCTCTTCCTTAACCACTGAGGTTCTAATTTTCTTCTGGTACCATTTCCTTTTTGTCTAAAGTACTTCCTTTAGCAATTTCTTTAAGGCAGATCTGGTGGCAAATATTCTTTTTGTTTTTTTCATCTGAAAATGCCTTATTTTAACTTTATTTTGAATAATATTTGCATCAAATGTAGAGTTCTGTATTGACAGTTGTTTTCTTTTGGCACTTGAAAAAATATGCTACTTCCTTCTGTTCTGCATAGTTTCTTATGAGAAATTCACTGTTATTATAATAGTTTTTCTACTATAGGTAAGGTGTCATTTCTCTCTGGATGCCTTAAAGATTTTTTTCTTTGTCTTTAGTTTTCAGAAATTTAATTATAATGTGTCTTGGCATGGATTTTTAGGTTATCCT